>NW_020174712.1:2724935-2802341 GCF_003031525.2 Neophocaena asiaeorientalis asiaeorientalis | reverse complement strand
GACTGGGGGAGGTGCCCGGCCCCGCCCCGCCCGGCCGCCCACCCGCGGTGCGGGGGCGGGGTCTGACTTGCCGCTGCCCAGCGGGGAAGGGGCGCCACCAATCCCGGCGAAAACTGCCTTCCTGCGCTCCTCCCCGCCCCTCCCCCAGCATACCGTCTGTTGATGGACATTTTTGCTGCAGGTGTCAGAAGCGTTTGTAATTCTCGAGCTCAGGTGATCCCTTAATCCTCTCCCCGCGCATCACTGACAGGTAACCTCCTCGCATGCTTACAGCCCGCAAAATTTCTGCGCCGTTTGCACCTGCTATTTAAATAGGCAACCGTTCCTGAGCCTCACTTTTAACACAGTTCTCCTAACAACCTTCTCTTTCCCACGCAGCCGCCTCAGGAACGGAATCAGACAAATGTGGAGCAGTAGATGAAGCCTGCAATTCCTTCTTACGGAAAGGCCCAAAAAAGTCTGCCTGGTGCCAGAGGGTGTGCACAGCTGCCATAGTCACTGGCTCCAAGTCCCTGTATTTTTGTCGCCGACGATTCAGTACAAATGCTACTACCCACGCAAGTGAAAGTAGTCCAGATAATTTTGAGAGTACATATTTTCTTCTCCTATCATGGTCCCAGCGTTAATATACAGATAATGCTTACTGAGAAGATGCCAACATGCGAAATACTAGAAATTATGAACGCCAGAAAAGCAGCAGATGTATCTTTAATGAATAAAGGAATTCTAAAGACGTTAATGATAATTTAAAAGGGGGTGATAGAGAGGGCAAATCAACAATAAAAAGGGGAAGAAAGGGAAAGAGGTAAACAGATGAGCGAAGCCGAGAAGGATACAGGAAACATTAAAAAGCAAAAGCCCAGAACTCTCTCCATGCAGCAGTCATGAAGAATTTCAACAGTTTAAAAGCGCTATTGTTTCGCAATAAATTGAGTTATATCCTGCTTTCCAGGAGACATAGTTAGGAAAAGTAAGCATTAAAATATATTTTCAAATACTGTGACTATACTGGGTTTTTCTATAAGCAATATCTGTCGTTTCAACAGAGGGAAAAATATATAACATTCATACAAAGTAAACTATTTAGTGGATATTTATTCTTTTAAAACAAAGTATTATCGAAGAGGTTATTAATCAAAAGAAGAAATACCAGTGTCCATAGACATAAACAGCCCACCCATGTATTCACATCATTGTAATAAATTTTCCTGGAATGGCATGGATTTCAAGTGGGAGATGAAGTAGGAGGTCTAAAAAAAAATTATCCCTAATATTAAGCTCTAACAAAACAGCGTAGAAATGAATTATTTTATGTACCTATATAAAAATAAATATGTTCACATTTGTCATTTTTTAAAAGTTTATTGGGTTTTTTTTGTTTTTTTGTTTTTTTGTGTTTTTTTGTGGTACGCGGGCCTCTCACTGTTGTGGCCTCTCTCGCTGCGGAGCACAGGCTCCGGACGCGCAGGCGTAAAAACTCTATCTCATTTCGTCATCCCTTATTCCAAAGGAGAAAAAACAGGGTTTAAATCCATGAGCTTAGTACCTGTATTCCATGCTTTTAAAAGTGTTTAGTTTTGTTGCTTTGTGAGTATGGCTCGTATCTTAGCCAGCCCCCTGACAAGTGCAAAATGATTTATAATAATCACTAAAGTCAGTAAAACCACAATCAGTAAAGGGGAAACTATCTTTTATTGAGAGCCCTGGTCTGTAACTCTTAAGACCATGATCTTTCCAACACACCTGTATATTGTTGCCAGGAATGCAGATCTGGATAAATGTACATTCGTGGTCAGAAATCTTCCTTAAAGTATATGTCGTATTTGCTAAGTCAGCATTGACAATTCAAACATTTACTTCAAAAAAAAAAAAACATTTACTTAACAAGTAGTAGTTGGGTTTCTACCCTGTGCAAGGTCTGAGGAACACTGAGAGGTGGTACGATATACAAGGGAGTGCCTGGGATCAGGAGGTATTGAGGGAGAAGTCAGGTATTAAATTAGAATCCGGTGTTCCCTCCCAGAAGTCGGTGTTGAGTCCTACCACGTCTAAGTTAAAGACCAAATTAAGTAGAGATGCCTTATTTATATTCCTTATGGCCAGCATATTCTGATGGGTTATAATTAAATGCTCCACAGGCTATCTTCATTATTCTCTTATGTAAGATGGGAATGGTGTTTGTCTGAACTCACTGGGATATTATAAGGACAAATTAAGTGAAAATTTGACATTTAAAATATTAGATAGTGTAAATAGGTAGACAACACCCAATCTCTGTCAAAATATGTGATGCATCTTCCCCTTCACTATTTAGTATATTTCTCCTTAAACCCCCTGGCTCTCCTTGAAGGTAACCACAGGATTAGAGAGAAAACCACAGTATTTGCCTTTGACCACTTTGGGTAAAATTGTGAATAGGTATTAACATGAATCAAAAGACCTAGGTATCATTATAGTTTCTCCTACTGATTCAGTGCAAGACCCTAACAGGTCCGTTAACCTCTCTTTTCTGTAACTTTCAAGCAGAGTGTGATTTACAGAAAATACAGATATAAGTATGGTCAAACTTCAAAAAATAAAAGTGAAAAAATTATAAAATACTTTAAAAACAAATAGTAGGGCTTCCCTGGTGGTGCAGTGGTTAAGAATCTGCCTGCCAATGCAGGGGACACGGGTTCGAGCCCTGGTCCGGGAAGATCCCACATGCCACAGAGCAACTAAGCCCGTGCACCACAACTACTGAGACTGCACTCTAGGGCCCGCGAGCCACAACCACTGAGCCGGCACGCCTGGAGCCCGTGCTCTGCGACAAGAGACGCCACCGCAATGAGAAGCCCACGCACCGCAACAAGGAGTGGCCCCCGCTCACAGCAACTAGAGAAAGCCCGTGAGCAGCAACGAAGACGCAATGCAGCCAAAAAAATAAATAAATAAATAAATTTATTTTAAAAAAGTAGACTGTTAAAGCTTAAAGGAAACATATGCAGCATTTTGAAGAGGAAGGTGAATCTGAACAAAATTTTAGAACACAGATATATAAATTATGCTGAGTGGGGCTCCTTATTAGTAAGTAAAATTATTCATATTGGGAAACTTTCAGGCAGAAGTGTCTTTGTATTAATCTTCAAAGAGAAAGAGAATTACAAAGGAAAGTATTGTAAACTAAATTAGCTGGTATCAAGATAAAGAATTGACGAGGGTAGATCACACACAAAAAAGGATAATTTCAATTTACTTAAGTGTTGACCTGAAATTTAGGGAAATAAGAGTGTCAATTATCTGCTGTTGTATAACAAACTACCACCAAATAAAAACCATTTTATTTGCTTATGATTTTGTAGGTCAGCAATTGGGCTGGGGTCATTGAGCAGTTAGTTCTGTTCTTCTTGCCTGGGTCACTAACAACGCTGTGATCTCCTGGTGCATAAGCTGGGGCTGCTTGGGCTATGGAGCCTCCATTGAGATGGCTTTGTCTCTGCTCCCTGTGTTCTTATCCTCCAAGAGGTAGCTTGGGCTTCTTCACATGACAATCTCAGAGATGTGATATATACAAGTTCTTTTTAAGCTTTCGTTTGTGTTAACGTTTGCTAACATCCCATTGGCCAAAGCAAATCATATGGCCCAACCAGGAGTTAAATAGGAGAGGGGGCCTACGTGTGGAGTTAAACATTGGGAGGTGTAATTCATTGGTTCCATTACTTTAACACCCACCACAATTTACTTTGACAGAGTATTCTCATCAGTTTTTGGTGGATCATCCGGCTGGTCACCAAAATCAGTAGCATCTAAGGACTTATCCCTCAAACATGTTAAAGTTCACATTTCTTGTTCCTGTTCTTGTTCATAATCTGCTTCCACCTACCTATGAGATAGAGAAAAGAGCCTGGATAAGGATAGGGACATAGGAGGCAGTGTACAACTATGTTTGTCAGCTGGAAGTTTGGTGATATAGCCGTTAGCCTTATTTTACCCTAACATTTTCAAGCTATGAAACACAAAGCATAAAAGAAAATTATAAGCTCATTTAGATTTGGATATCCAGTATTATTGGACAGCAGATTATAGAGAAGGAATAAATTGTTTACTTTTTATCTAATTTCTCCAAAATATATGCACGCTGAAAAACTTTGAACTGACTTATATGCTGTTTCATATTTGTCATGAGTAGAATAAAATATAAAGCAGGCAGCGCACAATTATTACACGTACTTGCATAAGTTAGGAAAGGATCTTGAATAGTTTAAGATTAATGCTATGCATTTAAGATTATATAAAGCTTTTTTTTTTTTTTTTTTTGCAGTACCCGGGCCTCTCACTGTTGTGGCCTCTCCCACTGCGGAGCACAGGCTCCGGACGCGCAGGCTCAGCGGCCATGGCCCACGGGCCCAGCCGCTCCGCAGCATGTGGGATCCTCCCGGATAGGGGCATGAACCTGCATCCCCTGCATCAGCAGGCGGACTCTCAACCACTGCGCCACCAGGGAAGCCCTGTATAAAGCTTTTATACACTACCTAAAAGAAGCCAGTGTCTCTGATTTGTCATTTATTTGCTGTAGGAAAGAGAACATATTTGGGGGAAGTAAAAATTAGTATTAGAGAATTAATCACAGTTCAGAACAGGGGTTGGCACAGAGTAGGCCCTTAATTTACATATTTTTCAATGAATAAATGTTATCCTTCTAGGAATATATATCTAGAATAATTGAACAGACAAAATAACAGTAATAAAAATATTTCATATCTGAACAGGAACTTTAACTTTCAGAAATCCTTTTTAAAACATGTTTCTCACTACAACTCTATAAAGGAATATAGAGTTAAATATTAAAATCCCATTTTGCAGATGAGGAAACTGAGGTTCAAAGAAGTTACATGACTTGCCCAAAATCACATAGCTAGTTGGTGGTAGGACCTAAATTATAGGATTCTCCTTCATTATGCTATCCTTCAAATACAATAGTTAAAAGTAATGTCAAAGGACAAAACAAACTGCTTTCTACATTACATGAAAATGTCCTTACAAAACCAATACAATAATAATGGTATTCATTTGGCTTTTTTCCTGGCCACACCACACGGCATGTGGGATCTTAGTTCCCTGACCAGGTATCCAAACCCCACCCCCTGCATTGGACTGCCAGGGAATTCCATACTTAGCTTTTAAATAGATTGTAAACTTCTGGAAGGCAGTACGTGACTTCTAGTCATTCTCTCACTCAGTCCAAAAATATTAGCCAGGGGCTCTGCTAGAAAGTAGTATAAAATACGGTCTCTGTCCTTGAAGAGCTCACAGTCTAATTGGGGTTGGGGGAGGAAAAAGGGGGTGGGGAAGGGAGGCATAAAGTAATGTAATACATATTATAAGAAAGGTATTACTGAGTTCTAGGGTGACAAGAGGAGAGCTATTTCTGCTTTGTGGGAGTTAAGGAAATTTCAAATGTTACCTTTCCTGGGAATCTAAGTCATTTTGCTTTCTGAATTTCTTCTATTTAATTGTTTCGGGAGGTTTACAAATAAGTGAGGAACAATTTTTAAAAAGGACAGGAGGGATAATATTTACATCTTTTCTGACAAAAGAGTCCAGATTAAGTGAATTTGGGGAAAGACCTTTTTTCACCTATGAGTTGATGACCTCATATGAATTATGAAGAGGAACAAAGCAAATAAAATCTCTGTCATGAAGGAGCTTATTTGCAATATAGTTCATTGGTTCATTCATTCAATATAGATGCTCCTTCAGGAAAAGAAAATCAGGGAAAGTGCAAAACTTACAAATTCATAGCACAGAAAAGAGCCAAAATTAAAGCTTGAGATATAATAATCTTATTTTTTTATCATGGTAAAATATACACAAAATTTACAATTTTAGTCATTTTTAATATAATTCAGTGGCATTAATGCTTTCACATTGTTGCACAACATCACCACTATCCATCTCCAGAATATTTTTGTCATTGCGTACTGAAACTCTGTACCCATTAAACAATAACTCCCCCATTCCCTTCTTCCCTTGGGAATTTCTACCCTAATTTCTGTTGCTATGACTTGCCTATTTTAGGTACCTCATGTAAGTGGAATCATATAATATTTGTCCTTTCATGTCTAGCTTCTTTCATTTAGTGTAACGTTTTCAAGGTTCATCCATGTTGTAGCATGTGTCAGAATTTCATTACTTTTTATGGCTGAATATTTCATTACTTGTATATACCACATTTATCCAGTCATCTGTTGATGGACATTTGTTTATCCAGTCATCTGTTGATGGACATTTGGGTTGCTTCCATCCTTTGGAAGCATTATTGTGAATAATGCTGCTCTGAATATGGGTATATAAATATCTGTTTGAGACTCTGCTTTCGATTCTTCTGGGTATACATCCAGAAGTGAAATTGCTAGGTCAGATGGTAATTCTGTGTTCAAATTTTTGAGGAACTGCCATAGTTTTCCACAGCAGCAACACCATTTTAAATTCCCAGGAGCAATGCACAAGGGTTCCTATCTCTCCCCATCTTTGCCAACCCTTGTTATTTTCTGTTTGTTTTGTTTTGTTTTAATAGCCATCCCAATGTGTGTGAGGTGATATCTCATGGTTTTAATTTGCATTTCCCTAATGATTAATGCTATTGAACACCTTTCCATGTGCTTATTGGCCATCTTCTTTGGAGAAATGGCTATTCAACTCCTTTGTATAATAAACTTCTGACCACAGGGTGGACAACCATCCCTGGAAAATGGTGTCAGCATAGTTTTTTCAAGCAAAATTAAGTGAAATCCTTCCTTTTAGCCTCCTAAAACGACAGAGAAATGATTCTCTGTGCTTGTTGGTAGTTACGACCAATAAGTACAAAATGCATAATGAAGAACAAAAATAGAGCCAATTCCTTAATGAGACTCCCTAGGATATGGCTAACCAGTTCCTTTCCCTATACTTTCATGTAAAAAATATTGGGTACCTATTGTATTAATTTCCTGTTGCTGCCGTAACAAATTACTACAAACTTAGCGGTTTAAAACAACACAAATTTATTCTCTTACCTTTCTGGAGGTCAAAATCTAAAATCAAGGTATGGGCTGGGCTGCATTTCTTCTGGAGGCTTCAAGGGGAGAATCCCCTTTCTTCCTTTTGTCAGCTTCCAGATGTGCCTTCAACTCTTGGCTCACGGTCCCTTACTCCAACCTCTTGCTGCTTCTTTTTTAAAACAAAAAAAATTTAACCCAGTTTTATTGAGGTATAATTGACATATAACATTATGGTGTACAACAAAATGATTTATGTACATATTACGAAATGATCACTGCAAGTCTTGTTAACATTGATTACCTCACATATATACAAATTTCTTTTCCTTAGGATGAAAACTTTTAAGATCTATTCTTTCAGCTATCAAACATACAAGAGGGTATTAACTAGTCACCATGCTGTGTATTACAACCTCTTGCTTCTAGTGCCATGTCTTTTATTACTGACCCCGAATTTCTTGCCTCCCCTCTTATGACCCTTATGATTACATTGAGCTCACCTGGGATAACCTAGATTGATTTTCCCATCTGAAGATCCTTAATCACAAAGTCCCTTTTGCCATGTAAAGTATCATATTCACAGGTTTGGGAATAGGAGGTGGGCATCTATGGCGCACCATTGTTCTACCGTACCTACTATGTGCCTGCGAGTTCAAAAGCGAAAAATTGCTGCCTTCAATACATTGGACAGAAATCATCTTTCTTAGATTGCTGTTGGTTTTTTTTAACTGATTAATTTATTTTTGGCTGTGTTGGGTCTTCGTTTCCGTGCCAGGGATTTCTCTAGTTGCAGAGACCGGGAGCCACTCTTCATCACAGTGCGCGGGCCTCTCTTGTTGCGGAGCACAGGCTCCAAACGCGCAGGCTCAGCAGTTGTGTCTCACGGGCCTAGTTGCTCCGCGGCATGTGGGATCTTCCCAGACCAGGGCTCGAACCCGTGTCCCCTGCGTTGGCAGGCAGAGTCTCAACTACTGCGCCACCAGGGGAGCCCCTCCTAGATGGTTTTAACTACCCATCTCATTTACCAGTAGTCAGAGGACTTTCTAATGTGTTACCAGCCCCTGGCCCATAAAGCTAACTAATTCTTTGAACTGAACTTTGCTGACAGAAATAATCACAGACACAGCCGCCTTCGTATTTATTATCATTGCTGCTGTTCGGGTACAAGATAATTAAAGCAGCTTTCCCCATGACATCAGCCACTGCAACAACTAGGTCCACCCGCACTGCGGTTAACAGCCGAGAGGCAGCAGCAGTAACACCCTGGCGGGGCACCGGGCAGCCGAGGGCGCGGAGATCACTCTCTTCCCGCGTCCCTTGCCATTCGAGAGGAGAGTCGTCGGGCAGGCCTCGCGCCCCCCGGCGGCCGGAGCGGGGTCGGCCCGCCGCGCTGTGTGACGCCCGCCGCGAGGAGCTGCACCGCGCGGGGCCTCTGGTACCGCCCCGTTCCCATGGGACTCGCCGCGTCCCCTTGCGACCTCTTTTCCAGTTCCGCTCTCTCCGCCTCCGGAAGCTCGAGCCGCCGCCGGGGCCGCGTGGAGGGACTGCGGGAGCGCGTGCGCGTGCGCCTGCGCGAGGCCGGAACGCCGCGGGCGGCGCTGGGCTGCTGCGGTGTTCGCGGTTCCCAGGTGAGCGGCGCGCGGGTGACCCTTCCTCCCCTCGTAGAACCCCCGCCCCCCGTTCAGGATCCTTTTTCCTCTCCGGAGCCCAGGCCTCGGCGAGCACGCAGGGTCGGTATGCGGAAGCCGGCGCGGGAGGTTAGGAAGGCGGGCCGGCCGGGCCCCCAGCCCTGCGCCCCGCCTCCTCTGCTGCACGGGCAGACCCTCGGACGGCGGGTGTAACCACCGCGGAGGCGTCCGGGCCGGCGGGACCACGGGGCCCGCAACCCCAGCCGGCCGCGGTGGGACGGCCCGGCCTGCCCTGGGGCGCGTTCGCGGGTGGCTTGGGGGTCGGGGTCGGCCGTGAATTTAAGACGTGGTCGCGACCGGGATCCCGGCTCAGGGCACCGCCGCCCACCTCCGGGGACTTGACCCTGACCCCTGAGGCGGGAGGGGGATGTCAGTTATTATCCGCTACCTAGCGGGATCAGGAGGGGGTCGTGTAAGGAACCAGAGTTCCTGGAATACAGGTGTTTACTTTGGCCCGGCATTTTCGTGTACCAAATCGGTTACCTTCTTTGGACCAAATCATATGTCAAAACTAGAGAAATGTACTGTCATAGTATCAAAATGGCAGTTAAAAATGCCAGATTCCTATTTGTGTGTTTTCCTGATGGAACGTGAAAGCATCAGTATTTCTATTGCTGGTTCTGCAGGGGCTGTACAAATTGTGTGTCCAAGTGATTCCCGGGCACCTTTGGCAAGTACTTGTCCTCATTGAGCAGGAGCAGGGTTATTGCAGCCTGATGAACTGTCATTTGATTTGAATCTCACTAACTTTGAAGTGAATGTTATCAAAAGGATTGCTTAGTGGGACAGTTGGATAATTTTTCCGTTAATTAAATCACCTGAATGTTTAAGTCCTTACAATAACCGGTCTATTGGATGTTATGAACCTAAACTTAAACCTGAAAAGTCTCCCAGGCAATGGGCTATGCACCCCTTTCGTGAACTGTGACCACTTAGGGAGACAGATGCTTACACCTGCTGGGGACTACAGGAACCTTATAAATGCAGATAAGGGGATAGTTGATTCCTGTGTGTGTGAGGGATGGGGAATGAGGGACAGCTGTAGGAAACTAGCTCAGGTGAAAGAGGTAATTGTTGTGCTTACATAACTGGCTAGCAAAGAGCAGAACTAGGGCCCAGCCTTAAATCTCCTAACTCCAAACTCCTTCATCAGATAAACATTCTTTGAATGTCTAGTATTTGTCAGGTCCTACTTTAGGCACTAGGATATAAAGATGAGCAAGATACCAGGAGTTCCCAGTGTGGTAAGACAGGAAAGGCAGGAAACAGCTTTGAGAAACAGGGATTTCAAAGAAGGATCTGTAATCATTTGGCTCACGGTTAGACTTTGGGATTTAGACCTAGTTCATGTTAGGGTTGGGAAAGGTCATAGCCTCCAAATTTATAAATTTCCTCTGCAGCGTCCCAGCAAATGGCCATCCAGTCTTTGCTCCAGCATTATCTAGTGACTTACAGCTCCTAATTTTAGAAGGCAGCCTATTCCATTTTTCAGCAATTCTAATGTTAAACTCAGAACAGCTTTCATATGCACTCCATCTGTTGATGCAAGTTCTACCTCTGGAGCTACAAATAATAGCTCTCGAGTCTGTTTCATATCACAGTCCTTCAAGTATCTGAACACACCCTTTCTCTTAGTCATTTCTTTTATTCCTATGAGCCCTTGGTCTGATAACCAATTAATCATAACTTCAGTTCTAGACTCTTCACCATAGCACCCAGGGCTAAGTGCTTCATTCAAAAAGATGTTGTGGAAAAACCTGAACGAGCTTTTTGGTTAACCCAGTGGTTTGACCAAGCAGAATGTAATGCAAGTTGTCCTACACTGTATGTTGCTACTCCAGGTTTAATGACTTCCAGAAATGTCACTCTCCTTGCCAGAAATACCTTTGGAATTCATTACTCTCTTTGGAAAGGGGGTTGGGTCCTGAGCTCAGCTTGGGATAGAGAGTCACAAGTTGATTCAAAGTTCTGAATTCTTATTACCTAGGTTAACAATTTACCTAAGGTGGTTGGTTTATTTAATTTGCAATGGCAATGAAATTTGTTCCAGATTACTTTGTTAGAGGAAAACTGCTACACAGCAAATATATCTAGTAAAATGTGTGGCAAACACTGACATATGTATCTAATTTTAACTGTACAGACCACCCTTTTTTGCAAAGAACTGTTTCTAAAGCTCTATTGCTAAACAAGTCCCATTTCCCTTAAAAATCCCTGTGAGGGGAGGGTCTTCTTATCTTGCCCACTGTTTACCATCAAATAAATAATAGATATCACAACAATGTGTTTTAAAGTTCAAAAAAGGAAGTCTCAGTTCCTAGCCTTTTGGAAGGACCATACTTTGAAGCAGAGTAGAACAGTGGTTAGTTAGCATGATCCTCAAGACAGCCTGCTTTAGAATCTTGGCTGTGCCGCTTCTTAGCTCTATGGCTTCGGGCAAGTTCTTGGTCTGCTTCAGCTTCCTCTCTGCCAAATGGGAGTGATGAAATCTCTTACAGTTATTGTAGAGATTCAATGAGTTAATACTTGTAATGCACTTAGAATGATGCTAACATGTAAATACTCAATACTTCCGGCTATTATTAGTAGTAGAATAACAGCACCAGTACAAGTGAGACTTAGTTATGTTAGTAATTTTATTTCCATAGAAATGTAAACAAGTTTTGCAGAGGGATGGAAGTTGGAATGATTTGGATGATTAGCTTTTTAAAAGATTTGTTTTTTAAACTGGCTAGGAAAATTTGTGCTCTGGGCTGTGCTATGAAACCATTCGCTTTTAAAATTTTTAAAAACTTGTAAAAAAATTTCTGGAGTCCTAAAGGCAGTCTTAACCATGGGAAAAACAGTAACCACAGCTCTTTTATTTTAGCCCTTGACATTTTGGATTAAAGGGTGAATTATCTTACAAAAAAGGCTGACTTTGGGGAGAATTTAATGACAATGTTAATAAGAGCTGCCCATCGTTCAGCAGCTGATTTGATTTGTTGTTTTTCTTTTTGAACTCAGGTGGGCAGAATTGGATTGATAACGAACGGTCGTACTCTTTAGGTCTGTGATGACCTGTAATCACAGGCCTCTGCCCAGGTTCTTAACTTTTCTCCTTTGTCCACTTTCCCAGCCTCATTCCTCCCTCCGCTTATAGGCTCATACTCTTAGATGTTTAGTGTACGTCCTCCCAGCCCATGCTGTAGAATTTTATTTATATGTTTGTGCCCTTGAGAATTTAGTTTTGTTTTGTGTGTGTGTGTGTGTGGTTTTTCATAATTGTATTGTCATTCATTTAATTCTTTTCTCTTGGTAAACATAATTTTTGTAGATCTCAGCTTATCCTTTTTGACTGATATATAATATATCATATACAACATTTTGCTTCTCCGTTTTCCTCTTACTAGACATTGAGTTTTTTCTAAGTCAGTGCTGTGTGTCAGTGCAGACAGGGCTGTGATGAACATCCTTGTACTTGTGCCCGGGAACACACAACTGGGAAGCGTCAGAACCAGGTTTTGAGCCTGAGTGTCTGGCTCAATGTGTTCTCTTTCAGTGTGCAGACTCCCTGTCTTCACTTACTTGCTTAGTTTATTGCTTGAACACTATTACAATAACAGTAATGGAAATATTAAAAATGCAGCGGGATTGTTGATTTTTCAACTCTTCCTTTTTGTTCTTTTTTTCCCCTAGTTTTTGTTTAAGTGTCTAAATTGTATTATTAACCCAAGATGGATAACAATTTTGTATTATGCATTTTTCATGCTGATAATAGCACCTAAATCAGGTGTCCACAAAATTTTTCATTAAAGGGATCAGTTGGTAAATATTTTAGGCTTTGTGGGCCCTATGGTATTGGTCACAGCTACTTAACTCTGCAGGTGTAGTGGGAAAGCTGTCAGAGACAGTTCCTAAACCTGTGAGTGGGGCTGTATCCCAATAAAACATTATTTACGAAACAAATGGTGGGCTGCATTTAGCCGAGGCACAGTAGTTTGCTGACCCCTGATTTAAATAGTTATTTTAATGGATTCATAATATTCCTATATTCAAGTTTTTTTCTGTATTAAAAGAAATGCTGTAATGCACAGTCACAGCCACTAACCATCAAGGAAATGATCTCCCTAAGACTGAACGTCAGAAAAGTAAAGAAGAAAATGACTGACTTAAAGATTGAGCCTGAAGCTGTGACCTGTGAATATCACATGGGTTAAGCAAAAGCATCATAACCTCTGGATGCCACACAAAGGTACTGCAAACTTTGAGAACTTCAGAGCAGTAGCTGAGAGTGGTGCTAATGCCTTAGATTTTAATCACATCTGTCATTTAAGCTGAGTCTGATCAAAACGGGGGAGTTGTTAAAAAGAAAACTACAGGCTCCAGATGGAGTCATGTCTGCTGGGCCGCCCCACCAAACTGGGGATTCATACCTAACCTACTTGAAGCTTCAACCTCCCCCAGAAATGTAGTCTTAACCGGTCAGCCAGAAATGTTCTGGTCAGCACCAGTGAGGTAATCTGTCACAGGGCCCTGTCCATCCCCCAAAGGGAGATGAGGTAAACTGCCACACAGACCCCTTTCGTCCCCCATGGGTAGGTTACCTAAGCTTGAAATAGTCTTTTTTATATATGAGTTCCTTGTCTTGCCTTTAAAAACCTTTCCCTTTCTGTAGCCCTTTGGAGCTCCCCTCTACTCTCTGGATGGGATGCTGCCTGATTCATGAATTGTTCAATAAAGCCAATTAGATCTTTAAAATTTACTTGTTTGAATTTTTCTTTTTTTTAACATATGTAAAACCTTTGGTGGGGAGGCTTCCTTCTGTTGATTTGAATTTTAAAACATAAAGAGGGCATTAATGCATGCTGCGGGAAATAATATTTCTTGTATTTAATATTTATTAAATATAATAAATATAAGTTTTAGTCTAATTTCTCTGAAATCTTTAAAATCTACTTACATCTTATTTCAGTTTAAATATAATAATGTGTTAGAATTTTAAAACTCACTTGTACTTAATCCTCTCTTAATTTATCTTCAATTAGCTTAAATTTTCCTGAATACTGTATACCATTTGCAAACCTGCTTAATTAATGGCACAATTACAATTTTAGTATATTTGATTTTCTTAAGTACCTCAAACAGCTAACAAGACACACTTATAGATCTCACAAAGGAAACCTAAGTACTTAGATGTTTTTTATAAACCTAAGTCTAAACTTACTGATTTAATCAGATGCCCTTAAGTGTTTAAAAGTTGATTACAGTTAAATTTTTGGAAGTTTAATATATCAGAATCTCTTAAGTTTTTCAAAACTTTAATGGCAGAAACCTTAACCTATCAATCTGTCACATTAGTGTTAACAGTGTAAGTTTGGTTGCTTTTTAAATCATGTCTCTACCTACTTGTTTTTATAGATTGCAGGGTCACTTAAACAAAGGCTGCAGAGTGTCATGGCTGATTTAGGATACAGATTACATAGTCTTTTATTGTTTGATGTGGTGTAACGGAATTAATCATGATTTGAATATAGTGAACCCATAATTGGATTGTTGGCTACATATTATTATTATTGGAATTTTGTATATACCTTTCCTTTGACATAGCTCATGTTATTTGCCTCTTTTGAATATCATTATCAACTAATGGCTTTCCACAGAATTACTTTTTTATTTTTAAGTGTATTTTGTGTTTTTTTGTTCTTCAGTGCAGGATTGTCCAGCTTGGACAGTGGAAGCCCCTTTAAACTGAATCCTTTGTTTTATTACCACTACTCTGGGCTTATTGTTTGTCTTTACCTCCAGAAATGGAATCAGCTGCCTTCCAAAGGATCTTGGTTTTGGGGGGTGGTTTTAGTGGAGAATAGTATTAGAGAGGTCAAACTCTGAATTCTAGATTATTAGTGACAGATACTGTGACACTGCTGCGTAGACCCCGGTAATAAGAGAGAAAGAAAAATATGACTTTATACTGACATTTCCAGTTTAATCCCAATTGCATGAAGTATTAAAATACTTTAAAATCAATTTTGATTTTTTACCTTAGTAGTACACATATAAATTTACAGGTCAAATAATAGTTTAAGATTTATAGCCAAAATAGTGGTCCCGGCACCACGTTAGCAGCAATTGCTTTGAACTTTTTAATCCATTTCTAATATTTAACTCCATGTGTCTAAATAATATGCCTTAATTTTTCCATTTTAGAAGCCTGTCTACTATCTCAGTAGATACTAAATCTCTCTTACGCTGGACTCCCTTTAGCACAATGAGACATGCATACTTTCCCCTTTTTATTGTGGTTATGTAACAATATGTGATTAAATATTCAGAAGGTTTTCCTCCAAGCTCCCTGTACTGTGTATACATGTGTCTTAGAGGTTTTGTTCCTCTTTAAGAAGGGACAGAGGGAGCTTTTACTTTTAATAGGATTTATCTCCTGCTGCTCCCCCAGTGAGGGCAGTGAAGGAGCAGAATAGGACAAAGACAAGTTCTGAAATAGGGAAGTTTGTTAATCCCCATTGAACTATTTCTACCAGAATGATGTGTGTTTGGGCTGGCTAGGCTGATCTGAAGAGGTTTTAACACCATCCTTTCTTATTCTAAACTCTAACTGTACTTAATTTATAGCATTCAGGTTTTCCTTGGAGGCCAGTCTAGGTATCCATGTTTGTGATATGCCTGATGATCTCTTATTATTTTCTTGTGAACCAAACTATTAGACTTACTTACTGTTCAGATCATTGGTGCTACTTGATATTATCCCTGTACCCCCATTATCATTTCACTGAGTTATTGGGGTTTTTTAAAATTTATTTATTTTTGGCTGCGTCGGGTCTTCATTGCTGCACATGGGCTTTCTCTAGTTGCAGCGAATGGGGGCTAGTCTTCATTGTGGTGTGCAGGCTTCTCAATGCTGTGGCTTCTCGTTGTGGAGCACGGGCTCTAGGCACGCGGGCTTCAGTAGTTGTGGCTTGCGGGCTCTAGAGTGCAGGCTCAGTACTTGTGGCAAGCGGGCTTCAGTAGTTGTGGCTCACGGTCTCTAGAGTGCAGGCTCAGTACTTGTGGCAAGCGGGCTTCAGTAGTTGTGGCTCACGGTCTCTAGAGCGCAGGCTCAGTAGTTGTGGCGCACGGGCTTAGTTGCTCCGCGGCATGTGGGCTCTTCCTGGACCAGGGCTCGAACCCGTGTCCCCTGCATTGGCAGGTGGATTCTTAACCACTGTGCCACCAGGGAAGTCCGAGTTATTGGGTTTTGGTGGTGTTTTTTTTTTTGTTTTTTTCATGTTTCTCTTTATCTGTTACCCAAACTTCTCAGTTTTGGAATATTTGCAATTACTGTATAAAAATGAAAGTATTTGGAAATTACTCTTTTGTCTGATGGTTACACTTTCTCTCTTTTCAGATATATGTTTGCCGTCATGGATCAGTTTGGAGATATATCAGAAGGTGAAGTGGACCATTCTTTCTTTGACAGTGACTTTGAAGAAGCAAAGAAATGTGAAAGTAACTCAGTTTTTGACAAGCAAAATGATGACGCTGAAGAGAGAATAGATAAAGATACGGAAAATGTAAACTTGAAATTTGGAATACAGAGAAGGAAAAGTGATCTTACTGAGGAGGGAACTGAAAGAAATGAGAAAATTTCTCCAGAAGAACACCCCATAGAAAATGATAATATACAAACTAGGAATTCTTTGTCCTTGACCACTTCTTCACGATCAAAATTGTGTGATGCTACAGTAGAACATAAAATACACTTGCCCATCCCAAGTAGCATTCCCAAAATTGTAAAAGAAGGTGAACGTGATTACTATACAGATGGAGAGGAAAGCAGTGATGATGAGAAAAAGCATCATGTCAGGTCAAAGTCAGCTAAACCATCTAATAACTTCAAGAAAAGCGTAAGTAAAAAGGATTCCAGAAGTAATTCCTCTTCCTCTCTGTCCTCCTCGTCTTCAAGTTCTGATACAGACTGTTCAAATACCGGGTCTGATGTCTGTTTATCTGATTCATCTCCATCATTAAAGAAGCGTCTCTCTGGTGTAACCCACTTGCCACCAAAACAGAAATATAAACAGGGAGAAAAATCAACAGGAGCACAAACTTCGGGTACTAAGCCAAAAGTCGGTGACTACACCGAGGAATCTGAAGATACTGTGACAGATGTCACTCCTTTATCGACTCCGGACATCAGCCCTGTTCAGTCTTTTGAACTGGCTGCATCAAACGATCAAAAAATGAAAGTTAAAAGGCAAGAGAACGTGAGTCAAGAAGTATATGAAAATGTTGAGGATTTTAAAAATAATTCAAAGTCTTTGAAATCAGACAAAAAAGGGAAAGAAAAACATGAGCCCAGTGTTGCCTCAGTGTCGGCAGTGTTGGATTCCAGTTTAGACCACAGATACAAGGAAAAAGTCTTACATGACACAATGGACCTGAATCATCTTTTAAAAGGTAATTGTAAAAACTGTATTGAATTTAAATATTAATATTATATTGAGCTTAAATATTAAATGATATGAATTTGCCTTGATTTTTCTAGTAGGTACGTTTTATTGTTTGGGATCATTGATACTATCATAGCTTTACCAAATATTCCATTTAAAAATGTCTGGAATATCATTGTTTATATTACTGCAAAGCTACTCAGCTAGGACTAGAAACTACTTCATACTGATTCTGTTTAGTGCCTTACAAACTCAAAATGCCTGGAGAGACCAGGTGGATAAAGTAAACAAGAGAAGGGGAGCCAGATGTTTCCCCACCTTTGGTAGAGATGCAGGCATAAGATATATTTCACTTTCTTCTTTGAGAAAGGCAGCAGCACTAAGGTTAAAATAACCTGACCTGTTTCAGGGAAAGTGGCAAGAATGCCGGCAAATTAGAGAACTTAAACTGTAGGAGACTCTTCAGATTTTAAATTAAAGGCTAAAGAGCATTACTTGAAAATAATTACCAAGTTGATAAAATAGCATAATTCAAGTTGTAGTTGCTTTAAGATAGAAGTATTTTAGAATTAGGATAATCCTGATTGCTGTATTTGTCTCAATTTATTATTACCCATTATTTAGTTTGAAAGGAACAGTATATTCCAGGGGAAATAAAAACAACTTTGAACTTTATCTTTGACTAGTTAACATAAAACTGTAAAAATACTGAGCTTGCTGGTTAGGTTTTAGGGCAGTTGGAGATAAAATTTTTAAGTTGTAAATAGGACTCACTGTCTTCGTTTGTTTGAAATGTTATTTGAAAAAATAAATCTTCAGCTACATAATTTACATATGGTGGCAATGTAAGGGCATAAATAAACCCCCTATTTAGTCAAATGAGTCGCATAGATTGATAAAGTGTATTTTGGAGCAGTTTACACTTGTGAATGTTCCTTCTTTTATAGGTTTTCTTTGCTCTGACCGTACCTATTGATTGTTTAGTGTGTCTGAAGAATCAGATTCTTGGCATCGGCTATTACCATCTAGTGGTTAAGACTCTACTCAATATATCTTTCCTGATAAATGCTCAGTCTCTTAAAACTTTCAGGATTGAGTTTTCTATTCTTGCCCTTCTCCTTCTCCCCCTAACAACCAAGAGTGATCTTTTAAAAAATAAATCAATCCTACTAGTTTTCTTCTTAACTCTTCAGTGGGCTTACTCTTAGTTTAAATCCAAATTCCTCATCATAGGCTAACAGACTTTACATCAGTGATTTTCACCCGAGGCAGTATATTAGCATCATCTGGAGAACTGTTAAATTATCAAAACAAACTTAAATACTGATGCCTAGGCTCTGCCAAGAGATTCTGATGCACTTGGTCTAATATGCAGTTAAGAGTGATGAATGATTCATTGGTGTCTGTCATATGGGTACTTGCCTACATCTCCTTTCCTCTCTCTCTCTCATTACCTCTTGGTCCAGTCACACTCCTTCCTTACTGTTCTCAGAATACTTTGCATTCATGAGGCATTTTGCACTTGCCGTTGGCCTTTCTCTTTGTAGAGGCTACTTCAGTCTGTTTCTAGGGTCTCAGTTTCTATGTCACCTTCTCAGGGATACTCTTTCTGAACATTCTGTGTAGAAGCTGCATACCCCACCCCTGCCTCTCTGTCATAAAAACATATTTCCTTCCGTGAGACTCTGGAATCAGTGTAAGCAGCATGAGGGCAGCATCCTATTTCTTGATAGAATCACCAAATCTAGCAAGTATTGGCACATAATAGACAGTATGTATTTATTTATTTATTTTTTGCGGTATGTGGGCCTCTCACTGTTGTGGCCTCTCCTGTTGCGGAGCACAGGCTCCAGACGCGCAGGCCCAGCGGCCATGGCTCACGGGCCCAGCCGCTCCGCGGCATGTGGGATCTTCCCGGACCAGGGCACAAACCCGTGTCCCCTGCATCGGCAGGCGGACCCTCAACCACTGCACCACCAGGGAAGCCCCAATATCTCTAATTTTTTATCAAGCCATTCATGTAACAATTTTCACTTAAAAAAAAATGTAATGGCCACTTTGCAGTCTTTAAGATCAGGTGTATGACAAATCGGGTTGATAATTCGTCAGGTTGAGGGCTGCCTCTGTCTTCATCTCTTCCGGATCTCCAGCATCAGTCCCAGTGCTCTAGCGTAACAGTTTTCAAACTTTTTGACCTTAAGACTAAAAGCACTCTTTTAGAAATTATTGAGGATCCCAGGAAGCTTTTGTTTAGTGGGTTATATCTACATAAATATTTACCACATTAGAAATTAAATCAGAAGTTTAAAAAATATTTATTACTTCATTTAAGAATAGTAATAGTGGGGGCTTGCCTGGTGGCGCAGTGGTTGAGAGTCCGCCTGCCGATGCAGGGGACACGGGTTCGTGCCCCGGTTCGGGAGGATCCCACATGCCATGGAGCGGCTGGGCCCGCGAGCCGTGGCCGCTGAGCCTGCGCGTCCAGAGCCTGTGCTCCGCAATGGAAGAGGCTGCAACAGTGAGAGGCCCGCGTACTGCAAAAAAAAAAAAAAAAAAAAAAATAGTAATAGTAAACCCATTATGTATTAATATAAGTAACATGTCCTATACAACATAACTCTAGTTCCAGAAAAGTTAGTGATTTTTGCTAGTTTCTAATGCCTGGCAATAGCTGGATTCTCATGTCAGCCTCTGCATACAGCTATTGTGATATATTGTTTTGGTTGAAGTATATGAAGAAAATCTGGCTTTACAAGGATATATAAGTGGAAATGGAGCATTTTAATAGCCTTTTCCGTTAATTTTAGATTTTTTTTTGATACCACACCAAGACTCCACAAGTAGTAGTTTCTTATATGTTAGTTGCAATGTACAATTTGAAACTGATGTTAATTTGTAGTCCATTACATTAGAATTTATTGCTCCGTCTTACATTTTGAATGTATTGTTTGCCCTTGCATGGTTTTGTAACATGATATACAGATTATTTGGAAAATGTTGGTTCACTGAGCATGTAAATGTTGACATATTTCATAGTACACCATACAGAAATCACAGTTGTTAATATCACTACCAATCTCACTAGAAAGCTCTTGGGAAGCTATCAAACTCAGGTTTATCAAAAATTCTGATTTTTGCTAAAATGCTCAGATTTTATGATTGCCAACAGATACTGTCAGTTGTTTTTCTTGAAGTGACAGGTTTCTTAAAATCATATTTGTAATGCAAAAAATTGGAAGGTAGTTGAAATTAAACCATAAAGGGGCTTCCCTGGTGGCGCAGTGATTGAGAGTCCGCCTGCTGATGCAGGGGACACGGGTTCGTGCCCCGGTCCGGGAAGATCCCACATGCCGCGGAGCGGCTGGGCCTGTGAGCCATGGCCGCTGAGCCTGCGCGTCCGGAGCCTGTGCTCCACGACGGCAGAGGCCACAACGGTGAGAGGCCCACGTGCTGCAAAAAAATAAATAAATAAAAATTTAAAAAGAAATTAAACCATAAAAATCTATCTGATGTGATAATGCAGACTGCTCCTAATGTTTTGTATTAATAATATGCATCTTAATATATTTGCTTTTTCTTCTGTGTCAAATGTCTATTGCTACATTGTTCTTAATAATTTCTACTGTGATTTATATGTGTTTAAAAGTAGCAGCCAAACGTTTGGCATTATAAAGTATCTTAAAAAATTTTCTTAGATTAGTAAAGTAAGTATATTGAAAATAAACGTTACAGAAGATAAATGAAAATGTATAATATGACTTGTAGGTTCATTTTAAGGGCTCACTGTTCCATTTTTTTATTCTTATAAGTACTGTTTGATTCCACAAATTATAAGCATCACTCCATTCTAGGAATGAGAGAGGACACAGCCAATAAAAATCTTGCTTTAGGGAGAAAACATTTGACCCTTTTGGAATTGTCAGGTTTTAAAAAAAACCATCTAATGGAAAATAGTCTGTGATATCTCAGCCTTTTGTTCAGTACCATCAATGATTATCTCTTTGTATTATTTAGGGTGATTTTGGATGTAAGAAACAGAAATTCCTAATGAAACAATGTTTCTCACATAACAAAAAGTCCAGAGATAGACTAGCTTGAGGGTTCACTGACTCAGTGGCTTAAAAATGTCCTCAGGGACCCAGGTTCTGTCACTGTATTCCCCCAGCCCTGGTGTTGGCTTCCTCCTTAGGCTACCAAGAGATGTCTGCAGCAACTTTTAGTATCCACATGCAGACATGACAGTGTCCAGAGAAATGGAAGCTGCCTCTACGTCTGGCTCTCTTAGAGTGGAGGAACCTTGAACTGACTTCCACTTATGTCTCATTGCTCAGAACTGAGTTACACTCCCATTCC
The DNA here is from genome assembly GCF_003031525.2 of Neophocaena asiaeorientalis asiaeorientalis. NCBI lineage: Eukaryota > Metazoa > Chordata > Mammalia > Artiodactyla > Phocoenidae > Neophocaena > Neophocaena asiaeorientalis. The sequence goes on along the minus strand of NW_020174712.1, from coordinate 2,780,852 downwards.
TGAAACAGTGACTGGCAAGGGGAATGGGATTATTCCAGGCCAGTAAACTCACTCTGGAGTCAGGGTTGGGAGTCCGGAGAGGGAGGTCAACTTCCTCTTAAGGACATAGCTTCATGGGGAGGAGCTAGCTGTCTTAAAAAAAAAATAAAAAGGATGTGTTAATAAGTAAGAAGGAGGGGAAAGTAGTGTCAGGGAGGAGAAAATTTTCCCCTTCTCCTTCTTGAGTTCTTTTGGCTGGCCTAAAAATTAAATTGAGACAAAACATTAACAGGAGAAAAAAACAAATTTAAATCGTACTTACAGAGGTCTCAGAGAAATAGGAGCTAAGAAGTAACCAAGGCAGGCAGCTTTCGTACTTTATAGACAAACAATAAATTTTGTGAGGAATTGACAGGACAAAGAAACTTAGGTTTGGGTTTTTAATGAGTGAAGAATCTTAACAGGGATTGGGCTTGGAGTAGTAAATCAGCAAAGAAGAACAAGTCTTGTTTATGCAGCCTTCTTGGTCCCCAGTTCCCTATCACTGGTGATAAGGTTGGCTCTCTCCCTCCTGGTACAGGGAGGGCACCTTTCACATTGAGAGATTCAGTTCTTGTTTTCAGGGAGACAGGAGGGTCAAAGTGTCATTCTTGCACCAGCTTTTTCTTAAGTAACTTTAATTCAAAATCATCAATACGGCACTTTGGCATATTTGGGGGTGACCTGCCCAGAACCCCCACAGTAGGAATATATGCTAATTGGGCAGCCAGCTTTATCCACCAGGCCAGAGCTTCTCAAACTTCAATATACATACAAATCACTTGGGGATCCTGTTAAAATGCAGATTCAGGTTCAGTTAATCTAGAGTAGAATCCAAGGAGCTACATTTCTAGCCAGCCCGATGGTGATACCAATGCTGCTGATTCAAGGACCCTAGTCTGAGTATCAAGACATTAAAAAAACTACCTGGTTCCATTGCAAATAATTAAGGTGTATCCTCACAACTCTTAGCCAATCCATTTCTGAAAGTTTTTAGATTCAGAAAGCCTATATATTTTTAAGTTTCAAGTTGGAAAAATGATAACCACCCCAAATCCCTTATCCGTTTCCCAAATATAATTGAAACACTGAAACACTGGTTTAACCCGGAAACTGAGCTAAAATGTAAAAGGAAAGCTTTATTCATACTGCTGCACCGTAGGGAGCCCTGATGGCAGTGACCTGCCAGTAGGCGGTATTCAGGGCTTCTACAGGCACAGGGACAAAGCAGCATTTTGCCCGTTGATACATCTGTTATGGGAGTCAGTAATAAACCACCAAAGATTCTTTATAGTAGTAAAGTATTTTAAATACTAATTAGTATTTAAATTAGTAAATTTAAATAGTAAATTAGTATTTGAATACTAATTAGTATTAGATCAGTCTATTGCATAAGGTATTTCTTTAGATTTTTCAAATTATTTTTCATTCTCGGTTTACCCAGTGAAGCTTTTCAGATCCAAGAATATTTTCATTAAGTTTTCTTCATTTCTTTCATTAAGTTTTCACATGTCCAGTTTCCACGGACATGTGAGATGCGATGTGTGCCTGGCCAAGCTATGCCCCTCTGCACTCATATCTCAATAAGCCTTATTACTTCCAACATTTACCCCACTCTGTGAGCCTTTTAGGCCTCCTTGGCTCACCTAATTTCTTCACAGCCTTTTCCACTTCCTGGGAAGTTAAATTCACTTAATGAGAGGAAGATGATAGTGATAATGGTAACACATTTTAAAAAGTATGAGCAGGACCTGTGATCCCATCAGAGACCAGCTGAGTAGGAACACAGCATGCTCTGCATCCTCTCAGTTTAAACATTCTCACTAGCTCAAGTACATCTGCAGTAAAACACTTCATTCGTTCAGATAGTGAATTCTGAGGTAAATATTTTGCAAGCTATTACAGCAAATATTGGGCGAGACTTTAGACAGGGATGCCTCTATTAGCTAACAGTGTTAACGTTATTTATTGGTTTAAAAATGTTTTGTTAATAAGTTTGTGAGTTCAAACTAAAAAATATTAAACCTGTGAAAGAAAAGTTAATAATAAAAGAACATAAAATCAAGTGTCCCAGTTATAGGCCATGGGATAATGAAACAGTGTTGAACTTGAATACTCACACAGAGGGGTGAAGAAAATTCTGAAAGCGGAATCAGAACCTTTTAGGCTGGGGCTTCCCTGGTGGTCCAGTGGTTAAGACGTCTCCTTCCAATGCAGGGGGTGTGGGTTTGATCCCTGGTCAGGGAGCTAAGATCCCACATGCCTCGGGGCCAAAAACACCAAAACATAGGGACTTTCCTGGTGGTGCTGTGTTTAAGAATCCACCTGCCAATTCCGGGGACATGAGTTCGAGCCCTGGTCCTGGAAGATCCCACATGCCGCGGAGCAACTAAGCCCGTGTGCCACAACTAGTGAACCTGCGCTCTAGAGCCTACGAGCCACAACTACTGAGCCCACGTCCTACAACTACTGAGCCCGTGCGCCTAGAGCCCGTGCTCCACACAAGAGAAGCCACCGCAATGAGAGGCCCACGCACCGCAACGAAGAGTAGCCCCTGCTCACTGCAACTAGAGAAAGCTCGCACAGAGCAACAAAGACCCAACCGCAGCCAAAAATAAATTAATTTAAAAAATAAATAAAACAGAAGCAATATTGTAACAAATTCAATAAAGACTTAAAAGGAGCAACTTTTAGGCTTCTGGATGTCATCCACATGACCACAGACAAGCAGTAACTTTTCTGTGACCCACTTTCTTCATTTGTAAGATGGGGGTAGTTGATATAGGTTGCTAAGGTCCATTCTAAATACAGGGTTCTGGGGTTCTGTGAGAATGTGAGAAGGGAAAGTCAGTGGAGACTAGAATTACTAGACATCTTACTTTGGGGGGACTTCCCACTCCCATCCCCAGCCTTCCTTTGCTGTACAGATGTCGAAAGGGTATGATTGGAATTAGTTCTTTGGCCTTGGGCTGTTTATCCATGAATAGGCAGAGAGGGCATTGAAAAGTGGAGTAGTGGAGGAAACCAAAGTTAGGCATTGGCTTATGGCATGAATGGCTCCTGTTTGGAGAGCAGTGAAGTTGACATGACTAGATTTTAAAGTACCTTTCATCCTTTGTAACGGTAAAATGAGGTCAGCTTAGGAAGAATCTGGAGGGCGAAACAGAGATGGTTTAGAAATGCACCACTTCAGATTTTACCACCTAGATTCTGTAGGAAATAATTAGATTCATTATTAGAGGGTGTATCCTGGGAAGAAAAACTAATATAAGAGAAAGAAATGGGATAAGGAAGCATTGATGAACAGAGAAACCTGTCAGACCTATTGCTAAACTGAAAGCAACATAGGAGGAAATGAAACAGTACGGTATTCAAGGGGAAGATACAGCCCCTGTTACCCTCGGTAAGAAAGAGGATGCCCACGCTGGGACTAGTGGCTGCTGGCACATCCCTTGGCAGCACGTTGTTTGTCCTTGCTGGCAGGCTGCAGCAGACAGGGTTCAGATAGGCAGGCAGGAAATCTCAGATACCCTCGGCCCACCACCAGATACTACCGAAGGTTTGAGAAAAGCTCAAATCAGCAGAGGCGCCATGCTCACGTGAAGAACCTAATGCCTGAAACAGTGTTAAAGGAGCAAGCTCAACGATTTTAGAGAGGATCTGCAAGGACAGAACTGTTTTCACTTGCAAAGCGAAGGCATGATTGGCTTTTCACTCTCTCCTGTCACGTGTGGAGTTTTCCAGGGGCTACATGACAATGACAGCACAACAGAGTGAGTGCAGAAGCAGATATGAGAATCCAGCTGTCTTCTATTAAGGCAGGCATTAAAATATTTGCAGAAATGTTCAACTCTGCTACTCTTCTCACTAACCTTTTTTATAAAAATGTGATGTTCACATATTACTGGTTTATTGTTATTTTCAGACGAATTAATAAATATCTTTAAATATTTTTCCTTTTAATTTCTAACATGATAAATATTGATAGATGTAATCCACATAAACATTCTTTGGGGTCCCCAATAATCTTTAGATGTAATGAAAGGGTCCTGAGACCAAGAAGTTTAAGAACTTCTATTCTAGAAGAATGGAATTAGAATATAGCATTTGTAGTCAATTAGAGAAAAAAATTTATCATAGTCTTCCAAAAGGGGGAAAAATGGGGAAAAAAGAAATAACCAGAAAAGCATTTTTTAAAGAAATAAAATTGTGAGAAAAGAGATCAAACAATATAAGTAAATGGTTTTATCAGAAGATAATATCAGAGGGGGTTAAAATTTTTTAATCAAATCAAACCTGCAAAGATATTTAAAATAGTATAGGAGGAATGAGCTTTGATATGCCAAACAGGTAACAAGGAGAAAATAGAAATATCAATCTTAGTAGTACACAAAATAGAATTCAGGATGTGAAAATTACTGAAAGGGACAAAGAAGAGTGTTTTACACTAGTAAACTGACCAAATATACTAAAAAGATTTAATAGCCACTGATTTAAAATGTATAATAAAAGCAAAGCAGAACTAGATGATCAAATTGATAAAGCCATAATCACTGTGGAAGAAATGGGTTAGACCAAAAAAAAAAAAAAAAAGCATAAACTACCTGCTTGTAGACTGCTCTTGGCCATGGGTATTTTGTTTGTCTATCACACAAAAAAATTTTTAAGTGATGAAATATCGGTTTCTGTTGCTACATAACAAATTACCCCAACATTTAGGGTATGGAGAGACTCAAAGGCAGGAGTGACTTGACAGCTGGGGGTCTGGAATCATCTGAGTGCTGGTTTACTCACACGTCAGATATCTGGGCTTGGGGTGACTTGAAGACCAGGACTGCTGAGTGGAGGACCCACAGGTGGCCTCTCCCCGTGGCCTGGCTTCTTCACATACCGCAGCCTCAGCGCAGCTGGCTCAGGGCTCCAAGGACAGTGTTCCAGAAAACAAGGCGCAAACCTCATCCCTTTTATGACCTAGCCTCGGAAGTCACATAGCATCATTTTTTCCATGTTTTATTGGTTTAAATGGTTATAAACCTTCCCAGGGCACAGACCCTCCTTCTTAATGGGAGGATTGTCAAATAACATGGACATGTTTCAAAACCTCTTCAGTCCAGCCTCTGGCCATACACTGATTTACATTCCTCCCCAGTGCAAAAATGTTCCCCCTTTCCAAATATCCCTCCAACCTGGAGATCCAGGGTTTAAATCGAGTCCAGGTGCGGCTGTGGCTCCTCGGGCGTGGTTCCTCGGTTATAGCTCGAGTACTTTGAAAATCTTCTGCTGGGAGAGATTAGGAAGCTGAAGTAGTAGTTATACTTTTGAATCCCAAAAGTCCTGACTCTTATATTCTCTCTAAATTTTGCTTGAAAAGTGACCAATTCCATTTTTAAAAATTAATTAATTAATGTAGTTATTTTTGGCTGCGTTGGGTCTTTGTTGCTACGTGCGGGCTTTCTCTAGTTGCGGCAAGCAGGGACTACTCTTTGTTGTGGTGCGTGGGCTTCTCATTGCGGTGGCTTCTCTTGTTGCGGAGCACAGGCTCTAGGCACGCGGGCTTCAGTAGTTGTGGCTCGCAGGCTTCAGTTGTTGTGACTCGCAGGCTGTAGAGCGCGGGCTCAGTAGTTGTGGCACACAGGTTTAGTTGCTCCATGGCATGTGGGATCTTCCTGAACCAGGGCTCGAACCCATGTCCCCTCCATTGGCAGGAAGTTTCTTAACCACTGCGTCATTAGGGAAGCTCCCCCAATTCCTTTTTTTAGTTCATCTCTTTCTATCCTGTCTTATTATTGTGGTAAAATAAACCATTGATACTTCCAGGATGCTGGAATCCTTGTGCTTGGGCCCCTGGGCCAGCCAACAAGGGGCGGGTGGCCTGTGTCTGTCTCCGTTTTTGCTGAGCCTTGGGCTATATTGTGTTGGTCCACGCCATCACAGGCCTGCCGAGATGCAAAGGAAGGAGACCGGAAGAATGTCACAGAAGTTCTTATCTGACAAGATGTTCATAAAGAAGACAAAGAAGTTTAGTAAACTTAGTTATTATTCCTTGAATTGTCACCTCTCAATTGTAAGAGTTGGATTTTTTTTAAACCTTTAAAAATCATTCTAAAAAGCAAATATCATTGATTTTTTTTTAATAGGGATCATGAATATGCCTACAGGATGGTTTTTTTTAAAGAACTAATATTATGTGAATAAGGACTTAATATGGCTTGGGATAAATTTTCCGTTAATAACATTACACATAAAATGTTTAAATGCTGTCGTATCTCAATTATCTTAGGTGCAAGTTAAGCTGGTACTTCAGTAGTTAGATGAGTCAAGAAGTGGCTCTAGCTATGATGGACATGTTGAAATACTGTAAAGAGTTTGAGCAAAATTGTTTCATTAAAGAAAATTAGGAAAAAGCAATATTTCTTAAATGTGTGACTTTAAATATGTACATATTTATATAAATATGTTTGTATCCCTGAAAGTTTATTCAAGTTAACTTTTTTTAGATCTTAATTGGAAAGACAATGGATTATATATTGGAGGTTGCCATGTACTGAAGCACACAGCAGCCACTTTAGAAAAATGTGCTAGTGATACCTGGTCAGTAAATAATATCCAACATATACTTCTCCATCAAGGAGAGTTAGAATGGTATCTTTTTAAATGAATTAGACTGAAATTCTTGTTTTATTTTATTTTTTAGCTATTGCCTTCTTTTATTTTTAAAACCTTTTTTTAAATGATATTAGGAAAATAGCTTACTTTTAATTCCCTCTAGAACTTAATTTTAAAGCCTCTCATAAATGGCTAAATTAATCAAGAAACCTTATTAAATTCTACAAAATGGATATTTCTTGGAAGAAGATACTTCAATTATATATAGTACAAATATATCTTTTTATTTTATATATTTTTTATACAGCAGGTTCTTATTAGTCATCCACTTTATACACATCAGTGTATACATGTCTATCGCAATCTCCCAATATCATGCCACTCCCTTCTGGCTTGTAGAGTTTCTGCTGAGAAATCAGCTGTTAACCTTATGGGGATTCCCTTGTATGTTTATTTGTCATTTTTCCCTTGTTGCTTTTAATAATTTTTCTTTGTCTTAATTTTTGTCAGTTTGCTTACTATGTGTCTCGGCATGTTTCTCCTTGAGTTTATACTGCCTGGGACTCTCTGCACTTCCCGGACTTGGGTGGCTCTTTCCTTTCCCATGTTAGGGAAATTTTTGACTATAATCTCTTCAAATATTTTCTCAGGTCCTTTCTCTGTCTCTTCTCCCTCTGGGACCCCTCTAGTGAGAATGTTGGTGCGTTTAATGTTGTCCCAGAGGTCTCTTAGGCTGTCTTCATTTCTTTTAATTCTTTTTTCTCTATTCTGTTCCACAGCAGTGATTTCCACCGTTCTGTCTTCCAGGTCACTTATCCGTTCTTCTGCCTCAGTTATTCTGCTATTGATTCTTTCTAGTGTATTTTTCATTTCAGTTATTGCATTGTTCATCTCTGTTTGTTCATTCTTTAATTCTTCTAGGTGTTTGTTCTTTAATTCTTCTAGGTCTTTGTTAAACATTTATTGCATCTTCTTGATCTTTGCCTCGATTCTTTTTCTGAGGTCCTGGATCATCTTCACTATCATTATTCTGAATTCTTTTTCTGGAAAGTTGCCTATCGCGACTTCATTTAGTTGATTTTCTGGGATTTTCTCTTGTTCCTTCATCTCGTACATAGCCCTCTGCCTTTTCATCTTGTCTATCTTTCTGTGAAGTAGTTTTCATTCTACAGGCTGCAGGATTGTAGTTCTTCTTGCTTCTGCTGTCTGCCCTCTGGTGGATGAGTCTATCTAAGAGGCTTGTGCAAGTTTCCTGATGGGAGGGACTGGTGGTGGGTAGAGCTGGGTGTTGCTCTGGTGGGCAGAGCTCAGTAAAACTTTAATCTGTTTGTCTGCTGATGGGTGAGGCTGAGTTCCCTCCCTGTTGGTTGTTTGGCCTGAGGCGACCCAGCACTGGAGCCTATGTGCTCTTTAGTGGGTCTAATGTTGGACTCTGGGAGGGCTCACGCCAAGGAGTACTTCCCAGAGCTTCTGCTGCTAGTGTCCTTGTCCCCACGGTGAGCCACAGCCACCCCCCGCCTCTGCGGGAGACCCTCCAACACTAGCAGGTAGGTCTGGCTCAGTCTCTAGTGGGGTCACTGCTCCTTCCCCTGGGTCCCGATGCACACACTACTTTGTGTGTTCCCTCCAAGAGTGGAGTCTCCGTTTCCCCCAGTCCTGTCGAAGTCCTGCAATCAAATCCCGCTAGCCTTCCATGTCTGATTCTCTGGGAATTCCTCTTCCTATTGCCAGATCCCCCAGATTGGGAAGCCCGACGTGGGGCTCAGAACCTTCACGCCAGTGGGTGGACTTCTGTGGTATAAGTGTTTTCCAGTTTGTGAGTCACCCACCCAGCGGTTATGGGATTTGATTTGATTGTGATTGCAGCCCTCCTTCTGTCTCATTGCAACTTCTCCTTTGTCTTTGGATGTGGGGTATCTTTTTTGTTGAGTGCCAGTGTCTTCCTGTCGATGACTGTTCAGCAGTCAGTTGTGATTCCGGTGCTCTCGCAAGAGGGAGTGAGCGCACATCCTTCTACTCCGCCATCTTGAACCCCATATATATCTTTCTAAATGCGTTCCTATTCAGGTTTTGTCATTAGTGTGGTATGGTTTTCAACAAATTACCAAGCACTAATTTCCTAAGTTTTCCTTTCAGGAAGCCACTGTTAATCATTTTTTTTTTAAGTTTCTATAATCTTTGATAGTGTTCAGTTTAAGCTTTGGGAGGTAGATTTACAGTTCTTGTGACTTTGCTCAAAGGATTTAACTTTTTTGCACCAGTCACATTTTTAAACGGAGTTTAAAATGCCTCTTTGCCTTACAGCACTGTGCTTTTAACAGTATAAAATACTAAGGAAGTAAAAGAGTTTACATAAAGCTACACTCTAATAAAAACAAATAATGGTTACTCTAAAAAAATATTGTTAAAACAAAACAAATGTATCATTCTGTTAATCTGATATAATGTATTCATTTTTAGCACAGACTTAAGCCGAAACACTGAGCCAGCTTAATATTTTTAGAAACTTCTGACAAATGTTTAGTAATAATTGTGACTTACTGAAAATTGTTATAATAATGAAAATTTAAGAATTTAGCATGTTGATAAAAGTTTCATTTGGTAATCATAGTATGGAAAATATTTTTCTTTGTTAAAAACTCCTTTTATATAATGTATTTATTTGGCTTTTGTTTAGTCAGGAATAAAAGTTTGACTTTTATACAAGTATTTGTTTTAATGCCAATATTAAGGTCATAAATCTTGTGTAGTAAAATATTTTCAGGTTAAGTTGAAGGTTTCAGAATATTCTGGGTTTGCTTTTGCCATTTTCTGGCCATTGTTTGCATTGCTGAGGACATTTTATTTTTTGAAGTATACCCTCCAACCAATAAAAACCATCTCAACTAAGTATTGCGTCAGTGTACTCCACCAGAGGTTTCTAACTTTTAAACTGCCTTAGGAGAACATAAAACGAATGTGACAAAGGCATTTTCCATAAATTATACCAGCAGTGTACAATCAGTGCCATGAACATTTCTCATTAAAATATTTTCATGGTTTTATGTTCGCATTTTATTCCCAAAGAACCCAATGAGCAGAAAACTCTAAGCTGCCTCTGAATTTTTTTCTACCCAATTGTAGTCTGGATGTCACTGGCATTATTTCATACATCCCTTTTCATGACTTAATGTAGTTTCCATTTATAGAAGCTAAAGCATATACCATCATATTTCTGTGCTACTTTGTTTAGCCATTTTCCCTTTTTTTGCTCACTTCTGTAGCTTTTCTGCAATTAGATAAAAAGGGACCACAAAAACATCACTTTGATCAGCCTTCAGTAGCACCTAGGAAAAACTACTCTTTCACAAGAGAGGAGGTGAGACAGATTGATCGGGAAAATCAGAGGCTTTTGAAAGAACTGTCGAGACAGGCTGAAAAACCAGGAAGCAAAAGTACGATTCCAAGAAGATCGACTGGTCCTCCACCTAAGTTATATCATAGTGCTCTCAACAGACAGAGGGAACAACAAAGGATTGAAAGAGAAAATTTGGTAAGTAACTGAGATTTTTTTTAGTCATCAGAGAAAATGCATTTGTACTGATTTGTTAGTCCAACTTTCAGGAAACCCAATACAGTGAAATTTTCTAACTTATATAAAAGTAGGAATAGATACGTATGGCCTGAAATACATGATGAGCTATGAGCCTGGAAGATACAATGTATGCTTTTTTATCCAGGAAACTATATTTTAAGGGAATATTAAATGAAAATACTGAAAGCTCCATTATTTATTTGACTATACCTGTGGAATCACTATAGTAGTACAGGAAATGGTGTCCGAGGGTGAGATACATATCTCTTCTGGAGAGCTAAATCTATTTCACTTCATTTTATCCTCGAAAGCTAAAATAATTTAAATATCATTTATTTTAAATAATAAATACATTCTCAGAGAGGTCAAATTTGTTGCCCTGCTGCTTGAATGTATGAAAGACATTGATTGTTAAAAACCATATAAGTACACTTTGATGTCCTAAGGAATATATATGGAAACTGTTGAAAATCTTCACATTAAAAACTATTTATTCATAGCATATAATTTTCTTTATAAAACACAGTTCATAGTAATTGATGGTATTTATTGAGCTCTTTAATGCTGGGCATTGTTCTAAGTGTCTTCTAAATATTAGCTTATTGAATCCTGACAATAATTCTTTCAGGTAGGTACTTTATTTTTATCCACATCTTACAAATGGAATAATTGAGACCTAAAAGGGTTAAATAATTAATCCATGGACAAGGAGCTGGTAAGGAAGTGGCTAAGCCAGGATTTTAAACCCACATAGCATCTTAAACTAAAATTAGACCCTTAATGAGCACATACATTCAGAGCTAAAATAATTGGTAAAGCTATTATTAAAATTACTAGAATAATTAGCAAAATTCACCCTCATTATGTGTCGTCATCAGTACAGTTCTATTTGACTATGTACTTAACCTGAACTTGCAAGAGTAACAACTCCTGTGAATTTCTTTGTTACCATCACTAGCACCAGGAGTTGGCGAGCTGGGTTGGTATATTTACAAAAATAGTACTCTTGGGCCCTTTAGGAGAGTCACCCTGAATGTGGCAGGAAGTAGGTAACAGCAAAACAAGTTGAAGTGAGGTTGGTGGGTAGTGAGCTACGTGATAACTTCCTGCACGTCACTCTGGCAGTTTCAAGATTCATTCATGATTTAAGAAAATTTGGAATCAGTGTGTGTCACGAACATCTGGTTATACCTTATTTTCACTCTCCCACATGGCTCTGGAGTCTTGTTTTGTTTATTTAACAAGCAGTTGCATAGTGCATACTGTTTTACAATTTTAGGTCATTTAATCCTCGTAGCAACCTAAAGACACACTTACTGTTGTTGTGGAGGAGAAAATGAGACACTGAGTAGGGCGCAGGGACTTCCTCAAGGTCAAACAGCCAGCAGGTGGCAGAATCATGTCCCAGTTACCTAGCTTTGGGGTTGCTTTTTTTTAACAGCTTTTTTGAGATATAATTCACATACCATACTCATTTAAAGTGTACAATTCATAAGTTGTAGTAAAATATATGTAACATAAAATTTGCCATTTTGTTTTTAAGTGATTGATTCAGTGGCATTAATTACATTCACAATGTTGGGCAACCATCACTACTACTTATTTCCAAAACTTTTTTGATCACTCCATACAGAAACTCTGTACCAAACAATAACACTCCGTTCTCCCTTCTCCTCAGCCCTTGGTAACCTCTAATCTACCTTCTGTCTATAAATCTGCCTATTCTAGATATTTCATATAAGTGGAATAATGGAATATTTGTCATTTTGTGTCTGGCTTATTTCCCTTAGCATGTTTTTGAGGTTTATCCATGTTGTATCCTGTATCAGAACTTCATTCCTCTTTGTGGCTGAATAATATTCCATATATGTATGTGCCGCATTTTGATTCCCCATTCACCTGATGGTGGACACTTGGGTTGTTTCCACATTTTGGCTACTGTGAGTAATGCTGCACGGGAACACTGACTACAAGTACCTGTTCAGGTCCCTGCTTTCAGTTCCTTTGGGTGCATACCTAAGAGTGGAATTGCTGGGTCATATGGTAACTCTGTGTTTATCTTTTTGAGGAACTTGGGTTTACTTTTGAGAAGCTGAAGCCATACTGTCTAGAGGCTTTACTAGTATGAACAGGATGAAAACTGTTAAGCAGCTTCTGTTTACAGCTTTTATCATCCCCCATATCAGTTGTACATCTCAGCTGTTTTAATAAACAGTGGAAAATTACCACTATTTTATTCTTTTTACTTTGTATGCTTAGTAATATGTATATGTGAGCAATATTTTTCTCCATTTCATAGTAAGGTCTTATTTGTTATACTCTAGGACAGTAGAATATAATGTGAACCACATGTATAATTTAAATTTTTTTAGTAGCCACGTTAGAAAGGTCAAAGAAACAGGTGAAATTATTGTGCTATAATATTTTAACTGACTAAATAAAAAATATTTCTTTTTAACATGTAATCAATATAAAAAAATTGATATTTTACCTTTTTTTGGTACTAAGTCTTTGAAATCTGTTGTATATTTTATACTTAGAGCACATCTCAATTTGGACTAGCCCCATTTTAAATGCTCTGTAGCTACATATGGCTTGTGGCTTTGGGCAGTGCAGCTCTGAAACAAAAGCTTAATTCATAAGAAGTGGAAAAAGTAGCTTAAAGCTAAACAAGAAAATAAACATAATTTATTATAAAATATTGTTACGTTATTGTAAGGAAAAGTAACCTTCCAGATTTATGCTTAACTCTTCACCGTCTATACCAAAATAAAACTAATTCTATAGCTTTAAAATTTTTTTCTTAGCTATTCCTTTGCATTTATTCTTCATACTAACTGATTTTTTTCTTTATAAAAAGTTTTTTTATTAAATTTTTGTTGGAATTGTGTTGACTTTACATTTTAATTGCAGAGTGTTTGGCACTCTTAAAATATTACCTTCCTATCTAGAAATATGGTATGTCTTTCCATTTACTCAAGCCTTCTTATACTTTACCTTAGTAAGGTTTTATAGTTTTTTTTAAAACTGTATATTTTTATGCTATTGCCATGAAATTTTTCATTACATTTTCTAATTGGTTACTTTTGTAAACCATCACTTTTTGTGTATTTATTATATAAGCAGCCACCTACCAAATCCTTATTTAGAGCCACATTGGCTCTAATAGTTCCTCAGGGTGAGATGATATACTTTTTAACCTGTTTGCTAAACTGTTCGTAGTCAAAACACACATGCATGGGTACAGACGTGCTCATACAGCACTCTTGTGTCAGGTGTACTGCACAAGCAGGGTCCATTACTTTATAATTTTCATGATTTATAATCCTTCATTTGCTCCATCTCCAGTGATAGAGGCCAGTTCAGATGGCTAACAGGCATGATGACTAAAGCAGTTCTGTTCCAGTACTCTCAAATTAGTTCCTTAGTAATCCAGAGGCTGTTAGACTTGAGACAAAGTGGTGCTGTGCAGAAGAGGTAGAAAAGGAGAGCCCTCTATCCAGTAGAGGGCGTGCTTGCTACATATAGACTCAATTATATTAGAACTTCATTATTTCAAAAGGGAACAAATTTTTTAATTCATGAATTTTGAAATATTCTTGTTAAACCATGTCTCTTTATATTCATTTGGACATAATATGAATTCTGTTTTTATGAAAGAGTGCAAGAATAACCTTAGCGGAAGGAGACGGGGTCAGTGAGGATACTTTATAGTTTCACCTTACCCTAAAAATAATGAGGCTATTTCATGCTCTTAAATGTATGTATGTCAGTTTCCTGAGCTGTGAAAAGGGGGTGGGGAGAGGAGTAATTGAATAAAGTAAACCATAATCTTTCCACTCATGAGTTACTGTGTTAAAATATTATTTTTAAAGTAAAAGTAACGCATGTATGAGGTTGGCCAAAAAATTTGTTCGGGCTCTTGTAACATCTTACAGAAAAACCCGAACGAACTTTTTGGCCAACCCAATGTAAATTTATAAAATTCAAACCAGTCTTAAAAACATTAGATGAGCAATAAAATTCTTCCTCCCTCTTCTGTTCTTTGTCTGCTGGTTTAGGGAGGTAATGTTAGATAGATGTGAAAACTATTAGAGAGTGATATGTTGTCACAAAGATGAAGTTTTATAGCAAATCTCATACCAAGTATGAGTATTACCTGTGGATTAGTCAGTACCTTTGTTCCAAGGTCTTGAAATAATTTACAGTTCACTCACTTTGGTTTTCCTCCTCTGCTTATTGTCTGTTATCTCCTTCCACAGACGAAAGCAAGCTAATGATAACTGAATACAACTCCAGCTATAGACAAATATGTAGAACAGTCGTGATTGTCCCAGACTGTAGGACACTTGTTACTCTTTAATGTCCTTCGGGGTCTTTGCTTTTTCACTTTAGAAACAATAAAGCAACTCTTCTCTGCCGGCAACTGCAGAAATCATTAACTCACTGTTTGTCCACTCATTTGTTTTAACCTTTCCACCTCAGAAGACAGGATTCAGGCTGGGTTAATTTTCTTTCGAAAAAGAACGATACTTCCTAGATAGAACAGAGATATTTGAACAAACTGTTCGAATTCATTATTAGAATCTGATTTGAGTAGCAGTTCTAAGATTTTGTAAACCATAAATGGGAATATAAGTAACCATTCTTACATTTTTCAATCCATTAAACAGATATTTGTTTAATGTCTGCTATGAGCTATGTAAGAAACTGGAATGGATATAAGAAAAAATATAAAATACTGCCCTGTCATTTAATATATAACTTAGCTATGAAGATAACGCTAGAGTGTGTCAAACAACTAGAAAATAATCAAAGCAGTATTAAGGATAGCAATTAATATTTAATAAGTCCTTACTATATGCCAGGCACTGTTCTGAGCATTTTAAATGCATTATCTCATTTAGTACCCTAAACTGACTCTTTGAGTATTATTTCATTGTTAATATCACTATTAAGTCTTTTGACCAAGGTCACACAACCAATGGCAGAGCAAAGGTATAAATCCAGGTCTTTCTGACTAGAAAACTTATATTTTTTTATCACTCAATTACAAGTGTTACAGTATTTTGACCTATCATTTTTAAGTCTTACTCAGGAGTTGTAAATTGATGACTAGATTGAAATGTATATACTTTTGATTTTAGGGTTTCTACTGTAATCCTTCATATTTTTATCAATATATTGTTTCTACAAGTAAGAGCCGTTTGTATCTGAAATCATTCCTTTAGCTTTTGCCGAGCTTGTTGTGTTCATATCGCACACAGATACATGGCACGGTTCCGTGTGATTTGGATAGCTGAACCAAATCATTGCTCTCTTATTTCCCCAGGTTTCTGCATGTAAACTTGATATGTGACATATCAGCATTACAGAATGGGTTTACTTTTTGCCTTATTGTTAACTTATTTCCAAATTGATTTTGATCACATTACATGTTTTATATCTGATAAATAAGCACTGCAATTTTCTTAAAGTTTGTAAAAGAAAAATATACATACAACCAAATGAATAAATTTAGGGAATTAGCAGTTTATCTAAAAAACATTGAGACTTCTACCAGCAAGAAAACAAAATTGGTAGGTAACTGAAAATACCAAGTTTTCTGTGCTGTCCATTCCACCATGCACAGCTCAATGGGTAGTTAATAGGATAATCAGATAAAACAGCGAATGGTTCTCTACCCAGTAAAATACATTGATGATGTGATACCCAGCAAGTTTCTTACTCAGTTATAAACTGCAGGTGGAGGAGATATATTAGTTGGTAGGTCTTGGCACCTAAATTGTACAGGTTCTCTGTCTACAAAGAGAGAAAGACAGCATGTTATTATGGAAAGACCGTAGACTTTATAGTCAGGTGGAACCACAGATAAATCCTGACTCTGAACTCAGCAAAGAGAACCGTTACTCTAACTGTGTAAGACTTCACTGAGGAGTTGACTCTTTTCTAGCTTTTGAAGGCTCAGAACTGAAGAAGGCCATTTCATGCAGGAAGATGAGCTGGCAGGCTGAGTCCTCTGGGTGGGTCCGGCTGCTTCTTCCTGTGTCCTGCGCCTCTGCCGTTCGTCTGCAAGCTCCTTTCATTCTACAACCCTTGCTCTCCTTTCCTCGATAGCTCTTCCCTCAATATTCTGGCTTCTCTGGAATCGCTCAGGAACACACTGATAATGGAGCCTCAGAACAGCAGGGCGGGAGGGGGCTGATAACAGTTGAGAACAAGTTCTGGAGACAGTTGGTGGTGGTGAACTGTAGGCTTAAAAATGGTTAGAATGGTAAATCTTATGTGGATTATACCATAATACAAAGAAAAAACTAAGTTGAGGGAGAAGGAAAAAAGATTGTCCAGAGAAAACTTGTCCTATGACTGAACTCATGAGGCCAACTTTATAATGTGAATCTTAGTGCAGGACAGCATTCTCTTTTCAAATAAAGATCAACTTGCTACAGAGGAAGTTTAAGTCAATAAAGAAAACAATAAAACACAACCATGGATCAATTCCCCCATCCATTTGGTCTACTTAAACATTCCTTTCTCACTGAAGCCAGTGAAAATCAAACAAAAGAAACTCTTTCACCTTCTGATTTGTGAAGGAAGGATTATGAATAAAATTAGGGACATTACACATTAGCCTCTGTTACAAAATCGTATTAATGGACATACCACGCTACTGGATACTGTCTTGCCATGGCTAGTTGGTTTATACAATCTTTAAAAAGCTTTATGTTCTGTAGTAGTTGATTTCAAACTTCTTAAGAGCAAAAACTTTTTTTTTCCAAACAATTTTATGCAGAATCTTCAATATATAAAACAGACAATACAGAAAGCATCGTTGGGCCTGTAGAAATTAGGAGTGGGAAACCTGAGAGGCCGGCCCATTGGCCTTTCCTCAACGTCCTAGGAGCCCTGAGGCACCACTGGAAAGTAAACAGGTTGACAGTCATTGCTCTGTGCGCATATATAGATAGAACTTATAATAGTAGCTTAGATATGTTCACAGTCATTTCTAGGGTTGAACACTGGGCTCTTAGCATTATTGCTCCCATTATGTCATTTCTATGAGAAAATCAGGTTTAATGTATTTCAGCTTACAGCACCTTTTCTAAGATTGTAACCTGACAAGGAAGAGAGATGTGCCTATAGTCGTCTGTTAAAATCATGGCGGTTTTGGTTAGCCATAGGATAGGTGAAAACCCTTAGATTTTCCTGAAAGTACCTTATTTGAAATATTTTTTCACAGTGACTTAAAGTCTTTTCTACTTCATTTTGTGAATTTCAGGTTCTAGAAAGTATTCGCCTTTCTAAAAAACTATTGCTATTTTTCTAACATTGGCTTTTAAATGGGTTGTCTTTAAATGAAGGCTTTATTGAAACGGCTTGAAGCTGTGAAACCAACAGTTGGTATGAAACGCTCAGAACAGCTGACAGACTATCACCGCAACATGGGTTATCTCAGCTCATCCCCGACCTCCAGACGAGTGAGGTCCACTCTTGGCCAGTACAGCCCGTTAAGTAAGCATACTCAAAATTATTTTGTACTTGTTTGTGTCTTTTGTCCTTTTAAAAACATATAACTTCGGTTCTTATGATAGAGTTCTAAATGCTGACTTCTGGAATGCTGTCTGTTGTTTTTCACTGGCATGCTTTGTTTTATTTGTGTTACTTCATTAATTTCAGGTTTCATTTACAGTGTATAATGGCAGCATAGGAAGGAAACCAGGAGAAAAAACAATTGAAAATACCAGTTATCTCTTAGATAATGGAGGAGAGACTTTTACTTTCAATATGTTTATTTAAGGAAGAAATGGAACAGATATGCTATTTAAAATCACTGTAACATTCTCTTTAGCCAGTTAAGAATTTTTAGTAGTATCTTCCAGCCCTGATATGTGCTTTTTCTTCCTCATTGGTAACTAAAAGAAGAATTAGCAAATCTGTAGTCATCAGATTAATCCCTCTTAATACTTAATATATGATCCGTTACATGCTTGGCCGGTAGTGTGTCCCGGAGAACGCAGGTGGGAGTGACCACTGAGTGCTAGGGTGTGTGACGCATGGAAAGGCCAGACCTTTTCCTTACAGAAGTCTGTGCTGTTAGTTCATGTATGTGTTCAAAGCTATAAAGTCTGGGGCTTCCCTGGTGGCGCAGTGGTTGAGAGTCCGCCTGCTGATGCAGGCGACACGGGTTTGTGCCCCGGTCCGGGAAGATCCCACATGCCGCGGAGCGGCTGGGCCCGTGAGCCATGGCCGCTGAGCCTGCGCATCCGGAGCCTGTGCTCCACAACGGGAGAGGCCACAGCAGTGAGAGGCCCGCGTACTGCAAAAAAAAAAAAAAAAAAAAAAAAAACTATAAAGTCTGTAGAAGCTAATCCTAAGAGAAAGTTGGAACCGCTTGTAATCTTAAACACTCAAATGACTAGTAATTCCATTCATTCATCCTTCAAGCATCATTTCCTTGGCAGAGTTCATGACTAAGAAACGGTCTTATTCCAATTACTCATACTTAGTATTATGCCTTGAAAGCAGTAAATTTTTTGTTGAAGAAATGGTTATACATAGAGATTTTTTTCCCACTTGAATTCTTTGAGAAGCTTTTAAAAACATTTATTCCCACTCCAAATCTATTGACTCAAAATGCCCTAATATAGCATTTGGGCATGTTTGTTATTATATTTTTAAGTTCCATGGGGAATTCAGAAGTACATTCCTGGTTGAGAATCACATTAGACTTAAAAACACCTGTGAGATAGGGAAGACAATTTTATTCTGGGCTTCAAGATAGGAGAAGAAGTTTATTAGATGCTGATTTAGTTTAAATAATTCAAATCATTTCTTATTCTTTATATATTTTCAGGAGGAGCTTCCAGGACATCCAGTGCTACCAGTGGTCTCAGTTGTAAGAGTGAGCAATCAGCGTTTGACACATCCAGTGGCCTGTCGCTAAGACCTAAGCCCCCTAATGTCCGTACAGCTTGGTTATAAAAACTTTTTACTTTAAACATTGATCATCAAATTCTCATTGAAGTGCTTTTGTATATTACTATCATTCTCTGTATAAACATCTAAATACTTCTTTAAGCAATTTAAGGTGTACAACAGTGACTTGTAATTTATTGTAATTTGATGCAGAATTGTTTTGAAAAAGACAATTTAATATAAAATCAGTGTTTCCTGTGAGGAGGAGTTTATAGGAGACTTGTATGTATTTTACAGAGAAATGGTAGTATGCCGGTGTGTTTTCTCAACATAGAAATTGGTTCAGCTGTCAGACTGACAAAACAGTTGTGATAGCATCGCTGAATGTTGGACCCAAGATGTTAGCTATATAGTTCTTGTTTGTTGTTTTTTTCATTTCTTGTAAGCTTTATACCATGAGCATAGCTCCTGACTGACTTTGTTTTCTCTTTGCTTCAGAACTTGGGCAGTGTGACTTATAACTTAATTATAAGATAGTTATTATGAAACAAATCTTGAAATTTGTTTTCACTGGTGGAGCTGATTTAGATTTGATGAGCAGATTGAGTGAAGCTTGAACTGGGGCAATCCTTGTGATTGACCAGAGGTGCCTACTACTTCCGTAGAAGGGAACTGAGTTAGAGCTCAAACACGTTATCAACCATTCTGAACCATTTCAAACTGTATTAGAAAGCTCAACTTAGAAGCTCCTCTTTCATGTTTTTATATATTCAGGGAAAGTAATGATTCTGAGAAATTAGGTTTCTTTAGAGCTACTGCATTGTGAATAGTTTGTCCAAGGACCAGATCATCATAAGCAAAAGCAAGTATCTCTTGAATCAGCAAAATAGCACCACCAGTTTGAAGAGCCAAGAAGCAGATCCTGAGTTGTGTTTTAAGTGATGCTGTTAATGAGTTGTGTTATACTTAGAGTTTATTGTTTTAAGTGAGAAGAAAAGAAAGAAATGCATTGTCTCGCAGCTGTAGAAATTCCAGCTAGTGTTTTTAAGGGCTGAAAAAGAAAACTAAAAATGTGAATGATAAAGGGGAAAAAAATCACGTTTGTTGAGGCTACTTTAAATGTCAGCTAACTTTCTTGCTTTGTTTTGGTTTGGGCATTTGTGTTGAATCCTGGAAGTATCATTTTTATCAGTCCCACTTTTAAAGTCCTAATAACCTTAAATAGAAGTAGTAATGGCGAGTAGGGTGTAATATAGTTGACTTTTAAAATTAGAATATTTTTCTGTCAATCTCTAAAGGCTCTTATATTATACAACAAAGTATATCTAGGTCATGTTGCTTCTGCTCTCCTAATTATCACTGTTTCATTACTGGCCTTTTCTGTATACCTTAAAATGTATTGGGAAGTTTCTATATTAAATGCTAGATCTTTCTTTTTCTTAGTGTGAATTTTTTATCTGTAACCACAGTAAGATTTGTTTTTCTGGGTTAACTCAAGCTCTGTAGCGTGCACGCCAAACTTACTTTTCTTAATACCTTTGGCAGTAAGCCAAACTGCATTTTACTGAACATCCATTCAGAATTTCTTGGTCTTAGTTTGTATTGATAGATTTTGTTTCAGATAGGGCCTGTGAAACGTGGGAAGAATGGGGTTAAAAAATTTGTGTGAACACAACCTGATTGTGAGATTTTTCTGCTGCTTCCTTTGAGCTTATAATGTTCCTTTGCTGTTATTTGATATTCTGTTCTGGTGAACAGATTTTTCCATCACTTAGTGCTCTGCTTTATATATAAATTTTAGCTATACTAAACCAAGGTTTTTGTTTTGTTTTTTTAACTTATTGCACTTTTAATGTTTGTATAACAACATATCTTTAAGGAGCGATATGATAATGTTGAATTTAAAATTCAGCATTTCAATATCTGCTCAATAGTGAGTTAGCCAACTTTTTAAAATGGATTTTTAAGTTGTTAGAGAAAAAAAGGTATGAAACCTTTTATGTAATAGCATTAGTCTCTGAATACATTTTGTATGGTCTTTGCTACCCTATGTCAGGATACAATTATAATTTTATAGATAAGGCTGTACTTTTATTTTTGATCATTAAATTTATTTTTCTTTGTATTTTGATTTTAGATACTAATATAATGCCTTTAGTTTTTACTACGTTAACAGGGGAGGTTCATCTAAGTATTTCTGATAACAGGGGTTCAACTTGAAGTAGAAGTCAGGAAGAGCAACAATATTCATCTTTTCAAAGTGGAATTTACAATTCTGTTGTCATGATTCGTTTATATGGTAAGTATAAATAGAGGGACAGGAGTTGAAAAATGTGATATTCTCTGATATAAGTCAAGGTACTTCTAAGATGTCATGGTTTAAGGGGTATTTTTATGAAGGAATCATAAGTATACTATTTTCATTTTCAAGAACATAAAAAAAGTGTAGGATCCTCTAGCACTACTTTACATTTGGTTCACTTGAACCTAAGATATATATTTTGAAGATTGACACGTGCAACTAGAAATTATACTAATCCAAGGTCTACAATTACTAGGCAGGGTTCTTATTGAGAGTTATTTTCATACCTTTGAAATGTTAAACTGATGTTACATCCTTTTTAATAAGATTCTATGAAAGATTTTTTTTTTTTTTTTTGCGGTACGCGGGCCTCTCACTGTTGTGGCCTCTCCCGTTGCGGAGCACAGGCTCCGGACGCGCAGGCTCAGCGGCCATGGCTCACGGGGCCAGTAGCTCCGCGGCATGTGGGATCCTCCCAGACCGGGGCACGAACCCGTGTCCCCTGCATCGGCAGGCGGACTCTCAACCACTGAGCTACCAGGGAAGACCTATGAAAGATTTTGAACTATTAAAGTTATTTTCTAAGGGATAGCAATTACCTCATACTTCCCCTACTTCCTTTTTTCAATCTCCATAAAAAGCTGCTTTCTTAGCTACTACTCTGAATGAAATTTTTCTTATTTGCTTATAAATGTAGTGTAATGCAGTTGTTTTCAGCTTGTTAACCCAAATGTCCAAAATGGATACCTAGATAACTTTAAAAAGAGGTCATTGGGATGGACATGATTGTGTACTTCTCATCTTCAAATTCAAGTACTGCACAGTGTGAAAAGGATTATGACCAGTATGAAGCTGGAGACACAAGTTTAAGTTATTCTGTTTTAATAATTTAATTCATAAAATGTTTAATATCTTAAATGCCAAAGTCTAAACCTATAAATGATTGTAAACCATCCTAGAAAATGTGCTTAATGGTCATGAATACTTTATTTCTATGAATAAAGATAGTAAGAAAATTAAACAAAAATCAACATCCTTTTTAAATTTTCCAGTCCACTGTAATGTGTTTTAGGGATGAAGAACTAGCTTGGCACAGTGAAGAAACAAAGAAAAGAATGAAAGATAACTGAGTTTTGATCCTATGTCTGTCTCTCAAATGCACTCTCTTATTTCCATTTTAAAAATTAGAATAATAACTTTTATGTGCCTTACATGACTAAGAATTAGCGAGAATGAAATTGGAAAGAGGATATTAATATTTATATCTTTGAAACTATGACATTTATGTGGCAAAGTGTTTGCTTAAAATTACATTCTTGGGCTTTCCTGGTGGTGCAGTGGTTACAAATCCACCTGCCAGTGCAGGAGACACGGGTTTGAGCCCTGGTCCGGGAATATCCCACATGCTGCGGAGCAGCTAAGCCCGTGTGCCACAACTACTGAGCCTGCGCTCTAGAGCCCGCGAGCCACAACTGCTGAGCCCACGTGCCACAACTACTGAAGCCCACGTGCCTAGAGCCCGTGCTCCGCAACGAGAGAAGCCACCGCAATGAGAAGCCAGCGCACCACAACGAAGAGTAGCCCCCGCTTACATCAGCTAGAGAAAGCCCACGCACAGTAACGAAGACCCAACGCAGCCAAACATAAAATAAATTTTAAAAAAGAAATTACATTCTTGATCCTCATCTCTTCAAACCACATCATCTAATTTGTCCTGTAAAACTGTTATGATGCAACAACAGACACTTTTATAGCTTGAAGCAGTGTTTTTTAAAAAGTTCACATCAACATTTCATATGTAATATATGTATTATGAATGATAAGAAATACTCTTTTTAAAAGTTGCTGCTAAAACATTAGGAATTTTTTGGATGAGGGTTAAATAACAATGCCTTTGGAGTAAATCACTGAGTAGTTCTGCTGTAGTGTATTTGAGCTCTCAACTAGGAAGTTAAAGGATGCTTATAGCAAATAAGATTACATTACAGCAGAAAATTTTGTTCGGTTCTAAAATTCTGGTGACTGTTTTTTAGTCCACTTAGAGATATTTCTGGAGCCACCATAATACAATCTTAATGTTCTGTGTCTCTATTTCAGAATCCAGTTTGTAAGTTCAGGTAAATTGCACTGTTTGTTCTAGATATTTTTAAGGTTTTACTGCTTTACAAAGTAAAATTTACAAGGTAACATGTCATTATTTTACTATAATTTAATGAGACACGGGGTTTTTTCCTATGAACCTAATTTTGTATCCACTATTATAGTAAAAGAATTTGGCTAGTCACGAAAAAAATGATTAAAAATTAAGGTTTGAAATTCTTAGAGTATGTATATTACCAAGATAGTCTTCACCGAAAATCACATTACATTTATTTCATATATTTGGGGATTATAGCTGATCTCCAAGTTTTGAGTATGCTTTGGTTTCTTTATTTCATTATGAGAATCTTTATGTTTCATGAAGAAAATATCCCAAATTAAGCAAATATATCTGCTTCCCATGTAGTTAGGTATACAAACTAGAAAAACCTAATTCTACTGTTAATTTGAGAAGATTTCATTTTAAATTATATTTCGGGGAATGTGGTCTTTGAGGTGAATATCCACAAGAAAATGACATTCCATAGATTTTGTTGATAGCTGTTTAAGTATTACAGAAATACAGAAAAGGGCACAAAACAAATGTACAACTCATGTTGTCACAGAGCAAACCCCTGGGTCACCACTAAGCAGATCAAGAGTTAGAATATTGCCAAGAACTCACAAGATCTGCCCCCTCCCGACTTCTTTTTCACAAATGAGATTTTTTATTTGTCACCATTCAGAGTCTGAGTTTTTTTTTTAATATATTTATTTATTTATTTATGCTGGCTGTGTTGGGTCTTAATTTCTGTGCGAGGGCTTTCTCTAGTTGCAGAGAGCAGGGGCCACTCTTCATTGCAGTGCGCGGGCCTCTCACTGTCGCGGCCTCTCTTGTTGCAGAGCACAGGCTCCAGACGCGCAGGTTCAGTAGCTGTGGCTCACGGGGCCATTTGCTCCGCGGCATGTGGGATCTTCCCAGACCAGGGCTCGAACCCGTGTCCGCTGCATTGGCAGGCAGATTCTCAACCACTGCGCCACCAGGGAAGCCCCAGAATCTGAGTTTTAAACAGATTCTTGGACTGGTGGTTCATCTCCACCAGCTCTTTCACCTCCCTCATCCCCAAGCTTGTCCAGAATTGCTCCCTTCACCTTGAAGCTCCATGAGTTTTCCCAGTTCAAACGTGGGCTTCTTCAGCATTTTTACTTTTCTAACAAGTCTTCGTGGAGCAGATAAATAGGCTGGCAAGCCTCTCTGTGTCTTGTCCAGTGCTGTCTGGAATCAATTTATTGACCACTTCTCTCGAGTCATTTGTCTGCACCTCTTGGGCTGTGATTTTCACCACCTTCTCCCGAATTCAGTGGGCCTGTGGGGCGAACTCATGAGATCCTGTGGGGATCCCTCCCTGTTACAATCCTCTCTGCCTGCCAGAAGGTAACCACCGGCTTAACTTTTAACACCATTGTGTGGTTTTGCCTGTTTCTGAATGTCATACGAATGGAATTATATTCTTTTGTGTCTCAGTGCTTTTGCTGAACGTACTTAGATTTGTGAGATTCTTCCACGTCGTCGCCTGTGGCTGTAATTCGTCGGTGCTCATTTCTGTGTAGTATTCTAATGTATGACTATACCACGATCCATTTATCCAGTCTGTGGCTGATGGACATTTCAAGTGGTTTCCAGGTTTTGACTATTATAAGTAATGCCAATACAAAGATTTCTGTAGATGTGCCTTGACCTGCACGTGCATTTTGGTGGGGCCTATGCTTAGGAGTGGAGTTGCTGTGCAGTCTACATATTCGATAGACAGTGCCAGAGTTTCCCAGAGTGAATGTACCAGCTTATGCTCTTGCAGAAGTGTATTAGTTCCTGTAGTTCCATATCCTCACTCATATTTAGTGTCAGTTGTTTTTAAGGTTTAACCATTTAGGTGTGTATGTAATGGTATCTTGTAATTTTTTTTTTTTTAAATTTTTGGCCACACCCCTTGGCATGTGGGATCTGAGTTCCCCAACCAGGGATCAAACCCGCACCCCCTGCATTGGAAGGCAGAGTCAACCACTGGACTGCTGGGGAAGTCCCTATCTTGTGATTTTTTTTTTTTTTTTTTTAAACTGCATTACTCTGGCTAATAAGATTGAACATTGGCCTAACCTGCGTCCCCTGCATCGGCAGGCGGACTCTCAACCACTGTGCTACCAGGGAAGCCCTGGGACATCTTTTGTAAGGTACCTTTTCAAGCTTTTGGCCTGTTTTTCTGTTGGCTGGATGTCTTTTTCTTGTTACAGGAGCAGTTATGTGTTCTGGATGTGATCAGTCCCAGTGGAGTCATGTTACAAAAATTTTCTCCTAGTCTGGCTTGCCTTTTCACTATAAATGGTGTCTCTGAACAGAAATTCTTAATTTTAGTTTAGTCCAGTTTGTCAGTCTTTTCTTGCATGATTAGTACTTTTTAAAATGTTGGGCTTTATACATTTTCATTTACCCAAGGATATGAAAAAATGCTGCTCAGTTTTCTTCTAAAAGTTTTGCCTTTCACACTTAAATATGCAGTTCACCTGGCACTGTTGATTGTCTCTTTTTTCATTAATTCTATTACTTTAGTTATTTACTTCCAGCTTTATTCTTTGGGTTTAATTTGCTGTTATTTTTTAAACTTCTTGGAATGGATGTATAGTTCACTGATTTTCAGCCCTTCTTTTCCAATAGATGCATCAAAGGCTATAAATTTCCTCTTAGCATAGCTTTAGCTGTCTCCCACAAGTTTTGATAACATGGTATTTTTATTTTCAAGTTCAAAATATTTTTGAGTTGCCCTTCTGATTTCCACTTTTTACACCATGGCCCTTTAGAATATATTTTTATAGGATGTTTTAAAATTATATTTGTGGTTTTGGTTTAGTTTATATGAAAAATTGTAGGAAAAACTAGAAGCTCTAGATCAGGGTTCAGCGACTTACAGCACATTAGCCAAATTCAGCAGCCCAGAGCCCATTTTTGTGGCTTTTACCTTTTTAAATGGTTTTTTAAGTCAAAAGAATATTTTGTGACGTGTGAATATTATATGGAGTTCACATTTCAGTGTCTGTACATGAAGTTTTATGGTCCAGCCACGCTGGGTTCATTTGTCTTACCCAGGGCTGCTTTTGCAATAGGGCAGAACTGTGCTGTGTCAAAGACCATCTGACCGCCACAGCCTGAAATATTTACTGCCTTGTCCTTCAGAGAAAACATTTGTTGACCCTTTGCTCTGGATGATATTTTCTTGCAGACGACATTTACTTTTGCTTCTGGCAGGGAGCAGGGGTGCTCACAATCCCAAATCTCCCTAATCCAGCTAAAGGGACAAGATGGACTGAAGGCCGGCATCAGCGACTGCAGGGCCAGCGGGTCTCCGGTTCCCTCTTCCTGCTGCAGGAGGGCTCCCAGGGCTTCCCTCCCTGGGCGGGCCCCGCTTCCCTCCCTGAGAGGCTCTCAGAATCGCTTTCTAGTTCTCAGCCTTCCAGCCATATTTCCACGACTTTCAGACACCTCCCACCTCCTGGGGAAATGGACCCCGAACACCAGACTCTTTTCTCAGGATGTCTTCCCCAAAATCTTGGCCCCAATTCCCCATGCCCTGTTAGCTCCCCTCTGCCTTCAAGCAAAATTTTCTTTTAAATAGTTTGAGCCCTTTTTCTAGTCGTTTGCAGAGAGACCACTGGTTGGCATTACCTGCTCTGCCACTATGGAAATCCTTTATGAATCATAAATACACTCTGCTTTGAGAGAGGATTCTTCGATGTTACAGTGAAACTGCCCAATGAGTCGCGTTAGTCTCGAGCCTGGAGGGGTCTGGGCAGCTGTCAGACGAAGCAGCCCCGTTGTCTCATCCCCCCCTTAGCCCCCCCAGGGTTGAGGGTGGTGGTGGCCGTGATCCCCGTTCGTCTGGTTCCCACCAGTGACTGAGTCCCGGGAATAACCCCAGCCTCTTCCCCCGTGCTCACTCTCTACCCCTTTTAAACCCACTGCAGGTCCTCACGTCATCCTGCTGTTATCGCTTTGATTCCAGGTAATCGTTTCTCACCTCCACTGCTGTCTCCTTGCCCCCAATCCCTTCTCCACGCTACTGCTGAAGTGCTGAAGCGAAAACTTGATCGCCTCACTTCCTTGCTTTAAAAGTTCAACGGCTCTTGAGAGACTGTTGTAGAAAAATGGAAGTTCTTCAGAAGAGCCCACTAAGCGCCTCATTATTTAGCCTCACTTCTCATCACGCCCACAGACCCCTTTCAGCCTTCCTTAAGCTCAGCCTCCCCCCAGACTATAAATTCCCTAAGGGCAGACATCATGTTTTACTGGAATTGTATGTTCTCTGGCTCTAGCACAGTGTAGGTATTCACATGCTGGTATGAAAGGACTGGTGGATAAGCTAAAACAGTTGTGTCCATGCTTACCATTCCCTTTATTCTTACCGTTCTCTGTCCTCTTAGTCATTGGGCTTCAAATGAGCCCATCTTCCAAATTTGGGGGCAAAAATTCCCTTTGTCTAACCGAGCCTCTGGCTACTACCCTGTTTTTATTTCTTTGTACTAAATTGAGAATGCTGTGTGAGAATTCTTTCTTTGTACACAGGGGTCCTTCCACCTTGGCTGCCACCTGTCTCCCCTGGTCCACTGGGTTCCAGAAGCCCAAGGGTGTGTACCCTGAATCCTCTGACATCTCGCTGCAGGCCTGCCACATTCACCCAATAACCCATCACCTGGTTTTTCTCTCTTACCAACCCTCTGTTGTGGGACTTGAAGTCTCTAAGTTACTGCAGTTACTTATTTACATTCTACTTTCCTCTGTTAAGACTCCTCCTCAGTGACAGGGACTGGGTCAGTCTGGCATTAACTTTGGCTCCAGTGCCTGACTTGCTGCTTTGGCGTGTGCTCAGGTGTGGGGGGTGAATATGTGTTGTCCCCCGTCTGCCCCACTCCCCACTCCCTCCATAACCTCTTAAAAATGCTGCCTTACCTCATCAGCACCATACTGAATCCGTTCAGGTCACTGATGGCTCCCTCCTTGCCAAATCCCAAGACCTTTCTCTCTACCTCCTTCTTTTCTGACCTCTCTGGGGCACTGGCTGTTATTGGCCCTCTTTGAAATAATCCTCTACTTTACTTTGATGCCACATGGGTTACCTCAATACTTTCTCTGGGTTTTGCCTGATGACTTGTTCTAGCACCTGTCTCTCCAACCCCTAATGGTGGTGACTCTTCTTTAAGACCATCTCGGGCATCTTCTCTGTTGTTGTTTTTTGTTTTTAATTTTATTGATTGATTTTTGGCTGCGTTGGGTCTTTGTTGCTGCGTGCGGGCTTTCTCTAGTTGCGGCGAGCGGGGGCCACTCTTTGTTGCGGTGCGTGGTCTTATTGCTGTGGTTTCCCTTGTTGCGGAGCACGAGCTCTAGGCACGCAGACTTCAGTAGTTGCGGCTCACGGGCTGTAGAGCACAGGCTCAGTATCTGTGGCACACGGGCTTAGTTGCTCTGCAGCATGTGGGATATTCCCGGACCAGGGATCGAACCCGTGTCCCCTGCATTGGCAGGCGGATTCTTAACCACTGTGCCACCAGGGAAGTCCCTTCTCTGTTGTTTTTATACTTACTCATTTTATTGATTCTTAAGGACTGTTTACAAAAAAATGCTACATTTAAGATAGTTTCCAAATTTCTATCTAGTCTTCTTTCCTTTACTTTTACATAGTCCTTTACTTTTAGGGTCCCTTTTAGATGTTTTCAGTTACTTCAGAATCCTTATATCCAAAACTGAGGTCACTTTTCTTCAGTGTCTGAATTATGTCCTGTCATTCTTCAAAATATAACACATTCCTCATTTTCACTGCCATCACTCTAATCCACACCTTTATCACATCGTATTTGGATTACTAAAATAGGCTTTTAGCTAGAGAAAGCTTAGGCAGCACTGACTTTAGATTATATATCATGTGGTTAAGTCATATGGCCTCAGGTATTGACTTTAGTCCGTGTTTTACATCCCAAATAAAGCAAAAGACAATCCTTGAGGGCAGAGACCCCATCATGCTTTTGGATCTGCCACAGCATCCAGGCACGTGTGAGACCATAGAGTGTCACTCAGTAATATTTGGCTCATCGGTATTTGCAAGAAAGTGCAAGAAATAGGGAAACTGAACTACAATAAAATGTTTAAAGATGCTCTAGTAAAGGGCTACAAGAATTAAAAATGAATAGAATACAGAAAAATTATATTCTACAAAATGTCTTATGAGACATAGGTAACCTTAATACATACACTGTACATTTACAATTATAAAACAGTAGGTTCTCATTATTTGTGGTAGTCATGTCTTATAGTGTTAGCAGGAACACTGAATTAGCAAATACTGGTTCACTGCTCCTAAGGGAAATAACAGGTTAGGTTCCTTTGAGCTTCTGGTTACATTTTTGTCAACCAACCAACACATAACCTTGTTTTACATGTGTTTGTGTTTAAAGCCACATACTTAATATATATGGTTGATCCATTAACATTAAACTCATGGCCAACTGCACTCAGGCCTGAAGGAAGCTCATCTAACACACATATCTCCTCCATAAGGCACAGCACAGCCTCTCCAGCACTTAGAAACCCTGGACATCACTTCATCACTGTGCTTTGGGGCCATTTTAAACAATGAAATCACCAACAGAAAGCACAAAAAGGTGAAAAACATGGCACTGAATAGGTCACGAATGGCCCCGTTTTCAGAGTGGGAGCAGAGCTGAAACACGAAGGCAGGTCATAGACTAGTTTGACCTCAGCTGGGGAGACACGTGTCAGGCAAGTTTTTCATTGTGCTGTTCATGTCCAAGAATGAACACACAGGGGTTAGAAATAAATTTTAGAGAGGAGTCTAATTTGCAAATATGGAATCTGCAAATGAGGAACAAGTGTACTTTTTCATGCACTGATAAAAACATATTCAAGAGAAGCAGAAAAATGAATTTATGGCATGATAGAGTTTGTAAAATTGTATTTAAGGACTTGAAATTTGAATTTAAGGCAGCCATAAATTTTCATCCATAACATTATATTGGGGTCAATACATGACCCCAACGTGGTTGTCCACTTACTACCCTCTGCATGTTCAAGATCCCACCCAACTGGGGGCTTCCCTGGTGGCGCAGCGGTTAAGAGTCCGCCTGCTGATGCAGGGGACACGGGTTCGTGCCCTGGCCTGGGAAGATCCCACATGCCACGGAGCGGGTGGGCCCATGAGCCATCGAAAAAAAAAAAAAAAAAAAGATCCCACCCAACTGAAGGACTCAACTTTCCCCAAATACTCCCCAGGTTCTCTATGTTATTTTCAGATGCACCTTTTCCTCATTCATTCTTGCATTCAACAAATACGTATCAAACACCACCCATGTCCCAGGCACAAGGCAGTGAAAAAGATGATTACTGTCCTGAGTTTGCGTTGCACGCTGTAGGTGTTTTTAAATTTTGCCTCAGCACAGTTTATGGTCCATATTCTACACAAAGTAAAACAGAATGGAAGCCATTATTCAGTTAATTGAGGTTTAAACACAAACCATGGAGGCGAGCTCTCTTTCAAAGTTACCCTTATGAGCTCCCTTCTCTGTCAGCTGCCATACTTTTTCCCATACACTCAAAATACAAAATAAGGTGGCTAAAAAGACAGAAGATACCCATAGGTGAGGCTTTTAGGGAGGATATCCATAAAAAATGAAAAGGGTTTATTGGGGGTGCTAGTAAAAGAAGGGGTGCATTTAGGGAGAGAGCTCTGCAGGAAAGAGGGCTAGTGAGGAATCCCTGGGGGCAGGATACTCCATTCCCAGCTGTTACTTTAAACACTTCCCAACCCTCCAGACCTTCAAGCCTGACAGCTCTGCACGGTGAGAAGACTGCAGAGCTAGGACAGTAAGCGGAGGTACTGCCTGTCAGAGGCTGAGGGGTCTGGGGGTTCTGGGTGCGCTCAGGAGCTGGGCTGAGGACGCATTCCACAGGCTCCTTACACAAATCTCCGCTCCCGATGCCTCAGGGGTAACACTCACAGGGATGGGGGAGGCCAACGTCTGGGTCATGTGCAGAAGGGGGATAGTGACACTAATAAGTGTTCAGTCCCCTTCTCTACTTCCCGCTCCTGCCAGGGAGGGCCCGCTGTTCACTCACTGCTCACACGGCCCACCTGCTTCTCATACCCCACGTCCCGCACCCCCGGCCAACTCTTAGGCTTGAAAATACTCAAAGGGCTGGCCTTACTTTGAGATATACTTCACAAAAGTATTTGTCCTCCTAGCCTGCCCTGCTTTGCTTTTCTCTCCATCAGCAACAGAACTTGGGCCGTTTCTATCATCCTTAGCATTGGAAGGCCAATGAGGACAAGGTATCCAGAAGGCGCCTAACAGCCAGCGTTTGTGGCCTGGCCTCGAGATGGCCTTAAGAGACTTTCTTTTGAGCTCTCTGGCCTTTTCCAGCGGCAGAGACAACTGCTAGATTAGGAAGGATGTAACCTTGGAGGTGGCCAAACACAGACCTTAGTTACTAGAGTGAAATGAGGCAGCCGATTTTTTACCGGGGAGGCGGGAGTAAGGAGAAGAGATTGGGAAGAAGGGTAAAGAACAGAGGGTACCGGGACTTCCCTGGCGGTCCAGTGGTCAGGACGCTGTGCTTTCACTGCCATGGCCTGGGTTCAATCCCTTGTCGGGGAACTAAGGTCCTGCAGCCAAAAACAAAAACACAGAGGGTACCGAGATGCCCTTCAACCACCTGTCAGGAGAACCACAAAAGACACGTGCCTGCCCTCCAGGCTTCGCCAGCAGGTAGGGACTTGTTTCCTCCAGGTCACTCCCAGCAAGCAAGGGCCATATGAACGGCGTGCTCTTCTGCACCAGTAATGCTTCCTTTCCTCTCGCAAACAGGTTTATGAGAGTCAAATCCAAAACTGCCTTTCCTCTAGGTCTTGATAAATTGTTGCTGAAAAGAAGTGCTGGCAGATACTTTCTATACCCACGTATTTAAATCTAGTTATTTTCTTTCAAGGCCCACCTTCTACCACGCCCCCCACCAGTTCATCTCCCGGCTTCTAGTCCCTACTCAGCCAGGATTCACTGTCTTAAACGTTACATTATCTAACAATGCCATGTCACTCCTCTCTCCTGACCCCACTTAAGCTTTTGTCAGCATAGGCTCCTGCCTTTTTGTATCTTCCACAGGACCTAACAGGCATTAAATACCAGCTTGCTAACTGATTTTCAGTGAATACTGTCTACCTGTCATAAAATTCCAAGCATCACAATTCTCTAAAGGCACAAATACAGAGCACTTCCTAATTGTGCAAAGCTCTTGAAACTGTGATTTAAAGCTTTTAGTGGAACCTCAGAATTCCTGAAGACAGTATGATAGTGCATAAAATAAGGTAAGATTATAGAAGCTACGATCCGTGTTACCACTAGGAGTCTACAGCAGCATCGTAGGAGGTAAGGTGAAGAGAGACGGCATAACCTGTTTCAGTTTGAAAACCAGAACTTTAAGCCCTGTAGGTGCTCACATGATACACAGTATAATATCTGACATTTAGAAGCTTGGCCACGGAGTTATAAATGAGTCATGCTAGAAAATAAGATGGATGGTCTTATGATTTTAATCCATTTGGCAGTTAAGAATTCAGTAAAATATCGTGCATTAAGTGGTCTTTACTGACATTTCACCTTCAGTTATTCATTATTGTGTCTTCAGTTAATTATATAAGTATGATAAGTTCTTTTCTATTTGCTGTGGGAATTTAAATGTAAAATAAATACAAAATACATTTGTGGTTTAATGAATACTCAATGAAGCCTTTTTTTTTTTTTCCTGACGTATTCCTTTCAATCTGGTTTCATCCCAGATCTTTCTTTTTACTTCCCCTAGGAAGAGTCTGTTAAACCACACAATGGATCTGGAACCAATGAACTTGAGTTTTAATTACATCAGACATATTTTTTGATCTCATCATACAATACCAATACAAAAGCACCGCCCATGCCTCTCAACACGTTGGACCAGGCGCCTTTGAAGAAAGCCTTGGGTCCTTCGTCTTTTGCAATCTTCCTCCAGCAGTCCACTGTCCCAGAGTACATAATATCCGCTGTGGAAACAAATGTTGGTAAGGGCTCCATAAGTCTGGGGGAAAGAGACTTTTCCTCCAAAAGACATCTGCCCACATAGTCATCAGTGTTATAAAGGTCACTTTGAGCCTTCCGCCCAGCTCTAGGCACATTCAACAGGATGTCCCCTCCCCCTGCATAACTGCTGAGGGGGGGTCTCTGGTGATTCCTACTTCAGCTCAATTCAAGATCAACTGAAGAACTGGGGCAATGAACCAGCTAATTCACAGAAGTCAAACAGAGAAACAGGAAGGGAGCTGGGTGGAGCGGAAGTATTAAGCTGGGTGGTCCCCTTTGTTATGGATGAGAAAACTGAGGCCTAATCTCAGACTGTACTGCCTAAGGTTAAAATGAGAGATGCAATTATTAGGTTGAACCATAAGAAACGGCCAACATTCGATGTTTTTTTACTGTAAACATGGCAATTTCATATGTTTCAACCTATGGAAGCCAAAACTTTTCCTATCGCCACAGACTGCTTCAGGCCATCTCTCCCCCAGCTAAACCACCCTCCCCAATAATACTTGTAATAACTAGATAAGAGAAGAAGTATTTTTAAATAAACTAGCTGACTACTTCAATTCTTTCCCCTTGTTTCTGCACCCAGGCTCTAAGGGAAGAGGGCCTAAGGCCTCTGTGATGCTAGATGCCTAGTTAAGTTCACTTCTAAATATCCCGTTTTTGGTGTTATCATTTCTTTGATAAAAATAAAAAATCTTTTTTTAAAGGAATACTGGAGAATGTTGGGGAGGATTCATTATCATCTTTCTTTCCTAAATTCTCAGCACAATTTTAACAACTTGGAACAGTGAAGGCTGAAACGAGCACTGACTAGTATTCTCCTTGAGCAGAAAAATAAGAGTCCGATAGGTCTCAGGCTTACCCCCTTTCCGACCAGACTGCATCATCATCCTACGACGGACAGTGTCAAAGGGGTAGGACACCAACCCCGCGACCGCCGTCACAGTCTGGGCGATCATCCAGCTCACGATAATGTGCACATTCTTGGGGTCAGGCAACATCCCTGTGGGAAGAGCCAAGAAACCAAATGACCATGACATGGTTCCTCTGAGCAGC
Source organism: Neophocaena asiaeorientalis asiaeorientalis (assembly GCF_003031525.2). Classification (NCBI taxonomy): domain Eukaryota; kingdom Metazoa; phylum Chordata; class Mammalia; order Artiodactyla; family Phocoenidae; genus Neophocaena; species Neophocaena asiaeorientalis. The sequence continues at coordinate 2,746,131 of NW_020174712.1, read as the reverse complement.
TGAGCAAAAAGCAGGTGGGGATGGAGAACAGGCCACCACACCTCCAACTCCATGCCCTACCCTTCCAGAAGAGTCCGCCCTTTGTGGGGTGCTTCATGAGTAACCAGGCAGCCAACAAAAGTTGGTGGCACACTCCCTGGATCCTCAAAGCCAGAGAGCTGTGCCCAGTGCACAGGGCATGTTGAAGTGGCTCCAAGTTAAACTTGGTAACGGATAGAGGGAGCTGGGCTCCCACTTCATCCGTCCCCGCCCAATAACTCAAGGCCAGTTTATTTCAGTAGAGGACAAGGAGAATCCCCCAGCTATTGATCCACGCCTCGACACCTCCTCACTGAGAAGCCTCAGTTTAGGCCAGGGCAAGGGACAAACAAGATTAACAAATACAAAGTCCTTTATCAGTTAGAGATCTCTCAGGAGCCTCTCTGCACACACCCTCCTCCCCGCTCTGCACCCCCTGATGCCCATCTCTCACCCTTGGCCGTGTCATAGACTCCAAAGTAGGCGGCTCTATAGATAATGATGCCCTGGACAGAGACGTTGAAACCCTGGTAGAGACCCCTCAGGCCATCAGACTTGAAGATCTTGGTGAGACAGTTGCCCAGACCAGTGAACTCACGCTGGGCAGCACCCTTGCCCACGTCGGCGGCCAATCTGGTCCTAGCAAAGTCCAGCGGGTAGACAAAGCAGAGAGAGGTGGCCCCAGCTGCCCCACCGGAAGCCAGGTTACCGGCAAAGTAGCGCCAGAACTGCTTATGCCGGTCCACGCCCCCCAGGAAGATCTGCTTGTACTTGTCCTTGAAGGCGAAGTTGAGAGCTTGGGTGGGGAAGTAACGGATCACGTTGGCCAGGTTACCCCTCCAGAAGGAGAGAACGCCCTGCTCCTTGGGGATTCTCACCACGCAATCAATGATCCCTTTGTATTGCTTCTCAGCACTGATCTGTTGGCTGGCATGCTGGACCTGTGGAGGGGAGGAGGGTGGTGGAGGACAGGCAGGGCAAAGAGAAGGAAAGACGACAGGAGAACAAGGTTTGCACTTCCTGGATTTCCTTGTTTAAAAAGTATGGGGAAATCAAATGAATACTGAGTAAATGTGTTAGCTACTTGGATAATGCGCCCCCCAAACCCAATTTTGCCTCAAGTATCCGGGCATTTGGGAGAAAAGTTTCTGCTCCAAATAAACAGAAAGGACGATTTGATTACATAAAGGGAGTCATTTATTTGTTGCATTTTTCCCTAGGTGCCAGAACTATACTAGGGGCTTACTGGGAGATAGAAATGATTAAAGATCCTTGCCCCAAAGGACACCTGCTCTGATTTGACAGACATGATCAGCAGGAGATGAGAATTCCTCAGTCTCTCTCTAGTCTCCCCGGAGACCAGGATCTCTGAGTAGTAGATGTTCTAACAGCAGGAGAAAGAATCCACTAGGCATTCAAGCCTGAAATTTTTCAAGAGGATTATCCAAGTAATTAATTATTGAGGGGTTTGTTGCCGTGGGCAATTTGTTGGGGTTTTTCTTGTTCCTGATCATTTTGACTCCCAAATTGAAAACGCCCAATTCCTCATTGGAGGGGCCCTTGCCTTTTGGGCAAGTGAAAAAAAAAAAAGGATACATGGGATGATGAGAACAAACCATTCAGAGACCAGGCTGGGGAGGAAAAGATTTGGGGAAAGGATGAGTAAAGCGATCTAAGTTTATTCTGAAAATTGTTTCTTAGTCTCTCAAAATCTCTTTATGTGCAAAATGGGGAAAAATAATACCTACCTTACAGAGGTCATACAAAGATGAGTGAATAATAGATATGTCAGCCTACAGCACAGCGCATGGGACATCGTAATAATCTCGAGTAATAATTATTATTTTGATGTTTTTATTGTAAAAGGTGGATGCAGGTAAGAGGATGCAAGGGACTTTGAAAATCAAGAGGTGAGGCCGACCCAAGAAGCCTGAGTGTCCGCGCTGTCCCCGAGCAGGATCTGGCTGGCTGCAACCTACTCCGAGTGGGTTTCCATATATAGACACCCGCACGCGGGGCGCCACCCGACACCGGGAACCCGCTACTGACTGACGCTGGACCTGACTCTGAGCAGAGGGCACCTTCCCCTTTTCGCAGGCCGCGCGCCGGGCCCAGGCCTACAGCGGATTTTCGGCGGCGCCCCGCTTCCCCTCGCCCCGCAGCTCGCCCGGGCTCCGCGCGCCCCGCCCCGCGCCCAGCTCGCCGCGCTCGCGCCCGCTCGGTCTCCACCTGCAGCAGCAGTTTGACTCTCTCGATGGGGGCAACCGCGGTCTTGGAGATGGCAGCGGCGACGCCGCCAGCCAAGAAGTCCTTCAAGAAGCTCAAAGCCTGGTCGCTCATGGTGACAGCCGGGCGCACACCGCCTCCGAGAGCCGCGCTCTCACTCTCTTCGCCTGGCCAGGCACAGAGTCCCCGGCTCTGTCCCTGCGCGACGCGAAGGGGCCGGTCGTTCCCCCGCCCCGCAGCCGGCCTTATATGCCCCGCCCAGCCTCTCGCGAGAGGAGTAGGGACCCCGGGGCCGTGCGCGCCCCGCGCATTGGCTGGACAGGTGCGCGGAACCCCTCCCCACCCCTGCCAGCCCCCTCCTCTGCAGAGGGCAAAGGGGGCGAAGGCGCTTCCGGGAGGCAGGGGTGGGCCGGGTACTGTGCCTTTACTTGGGACGTTTAAAGGGCGAATTCATGTTATCTGTCCCGCGAGCGGAGGGAACACCGTGTCTGTGCAGCATGTGGGCCGCTGTATTTATAGCACAAGGAGGCTTAGTCCCGGGCCTTACCTGGACTCAGACACAGGACCTGCAGCTTCCAGCCCAGCTTGCTTTAGCCTCGGGCCTGCCCGCGACCCGCCCCTGGCCAAGGCCTGAAATGTTACTTTTTCTTCTTCTTCCTTGTAACTGTGTCCCTCACCAGAGCTCCCTGCCTGGATGTGGGCCTCTAAAGAGTTGTGTGCGTTCACAAATAAGATCCGCCAAAATAAATACACTAACGTCATTTGATGCTATGGTTGCTTCATCTAATTTGGCAACCCGCTGATTCCCCTCTTCTCACCATTCAATCGTTCAATCCTTCATTCTGCTATCAAATGTTTCTGTGCCGGGGGCTCTGCGCCACCAGGACAGGCCGAGCGCAGGGGGCCACTAGGTGAATACTTTTAGCAATATTTTAGCAAGTTGTGTGTGTGTGTGTGCTGTTTTTCTATTGGGTCAGCCTGTAACCCCATGATACATAGCCCCAAGGACCTTATAGGATACAGGATACGTTTTTTTGGTTTTTGTGTTTTTTTTTTTAAATCCCTTAAGGGCTTGATGTTCCACCCTGCTCTCAATGGAATCTCAGCACATATTCTGGGCAGAATGTTCTCAGGCAGCTGGCAGCTTTCTGAGGGTCAGTGCTGTTACCCTTCCCTTTGGAGTAGCTGGGTGACAGGGATGTCAAGTAAGAGAAGGTCGAATCCTTGACTGTATTTGCCTCTTTTTAATAGACACCTGGGGTGGGGGAGATATATGCTATCTAGTCCTAGGAATGGATTGCAATTAATGTGTGGAGTATTTTTTAAGAAAATATATTACTATGAGCTTTGATTTTCCTTAACATTTTTTCTAGACAGTTCATATAATCATACAGGTTTTCAAATACAGCTGTTCCTTCCCCTAGAATGATTGCTCTAAACTCTTTACACTATCCAATTCTCTTGCCATGTTTGTTAATGTTCGTTTGTACACTGGACAAAGTTTATTCACTTTTTTCACAAGCTTGCTGTTGAGTGCAGACAGATATCATGTTAGGCATTGAGTGAGCTGCAGCTTTGTGTCACTCTGGGTTTGGAGGCTTCAGTAGAGCTGAGGTCACGTAGTTGGGTGCCAGGACCACAAAGGGTACGCGTTTATCTGAGGCTGGAGAAGACTAGAGTCCAGAAATCCAGGTGAGAGGTCAGAGCAGGTAGAAGGTCAAGGATTCAGCATAAACAGAAACGTCCACAACCTCTTAAAACTCAAAAAATTGGGAATTCCCTGGTGGTCCAGTGGTTAGGATTCCATGCTTTCACTGCTGGGGGCCCAGGTTCAATCCCTGGTTGGGGAACTAAGTTCCCACAAGCTGTGAGATGTGGCCAAACAAAACAAAAAAAGTTTTGTCTGCCTATATGCCTGGATTTATTTTTACTGTCGAGCTGTTCAATTATTTAAACATCACAAGATTTTTTTAAACAGACATTTAAGTTAAATATTAACTTATATTAATTCAGGAAGTTTTATCATCTTTGTTACACTTAATTTTACCAATCAAAATTTTTAGTATTTCCTAAGTGGGAGATATCATATCTCTCCTTGGCTCCTGTCCAATTGTCCTGTCACGTCAGAGGAGCTGTAGCTGGAATCCTCGACAAGAGGTTTTCCGTGGACATCTGCACACTGTCCTCTCCCCCCATGGGCTTTCTCAGAAAGGAGAGGCCTCAGATGCCCCCAGGAGCATGGGCTGTCTGTGATCACAAGATCTGGGTATCACTTACACAGGCAGGGGTGAAAATGGCGCTCAGTAGAACATGCGTCTGCCTGCCAATCCCAGTACTTGGTGGCTTTCTGCCAGCCTGAGGATGGACAAGGCATCTGAGATAAGAGAGAAAACTCTGCTTTCAAATGTGGCATGGTGTCCTGGAGACTGGGGTGGGATGGGGGGAGGGCTATGCAGAAATGAGAGTAGTGTATTGAGCGGGTTTTGGGATTTTAGTGGCAGCTTTTAAAGAATTAGTCTCTTTTTACCAAATTGGGACTAGAGAACGGGAGCTGCTAAAGAGAAAAAGCCACAAGAAATTTAAACAAAAAACACTTAAGGACTTGGTGATGGTGGGGCTAATGCACTGCCTGCGTGTAGGTGTACCTCTAAAACTGCAACGAAGTAGAACACACTATTACTATTTGTTCATGTGGTAAACTCCGGCCTTAAACAAAGAGGAATGAATTCTGAAAATTTATTTTTTGATCATATAAGACCATACATGAATTGCTGAATTTCAATCAAAGATTGAAGTAGACTCATTCATTTTCATGCATTGATGCATCGTTTCCAAAAGACCAAACAAAACAAATGCTATATTTCTCCACAGTTCTCGCTTGGGGCAGCTTAATTAATTAGAACGATACCTTAATTAACAAATTCTTTATAAGAAAGTGTCTTAATAGTAAAGTCCTTATTAAAGGGCACACACACATCACATGCCTTCAGAAATCATGTGTATTCATGCAAAACACTCCAACTACCAGCTCCTACTTAGCTCATGCCAAGAAAATTATGCAACTACAAAATCTGTCTTCTTTTTAACCTATTTATTCATTGTAGAAACTGCTTACCCTTTAGTGATCAACTCCTTGGGTATCCACTCTCCTCCTTCCTTTATCCATCAAAATAGAAATGATCTGAACCATTCACTCACCATTCATTCATTCATTTCCTTTTCATCTTTCAACAAGCATTATTGCATGCCTACTCTAGACACCAAACACTGTTGGGCACTGGTGATACAAAAATCAGAAAGGTAAGAGTGCTGCCCTAGAGACTCTCACATGGCAGGAACAGACATACTTGTGCTGCCTATAAGGGTGTTCCAAGGTGGTGAGACAAGGGTCCAAGTAGGCCTGTGGTTGTACTTCCAGGTGAGTGACTTTCAATGTGCTACCTGAGTCAGAACTTGTATTTTTATTTTAGGAACGCTTAGGACACAAAAGTTTTGTTAGAAGGATCTTAGGCATTATTATTTAAAGGAGGTGATTTCTGGGGCAGAGGAGCCCCTGAATCATCAAAAAGATGGTCAGAGGGATTTCTTCTCCCAGAAGTCCCTCCTCCCTGGAGAAGTTGGCTCAGCAGTTGCTGGTGGGAGGAGCCTGCAAGCTTTCAGCCCCTGCAGCCTGTCCCCCACTCACAGAGTTGGACACCCCCTTCCTAAAGAGACCCATAACCTCTTCTCTCCCACCCAATCTTAGTACCTGCTCTTTACTTTATCCGCGACCCCAGTAAGCATTTTCAGTCTTCTGTAATACAGTCAAGCTCATTTTTATGGATGTGTAATAATGTCTTCTGATCATAACCGTCCACCCTTCATGATTTACAGGCTTCTGATTTCACTGAACTACAGCCTCTATGAATAAAACCAATACTCACCTGGAGTTGTCCTGACTGGTAAGTGTTGTACATTTCGAACTGGCTTCCCCAGTATTTAGTGTTTCTTTATCCTAGAATTGCTTTTTTTAAATACTTGCTTTATTCCTGCTATTATTTAAATCAGTGTTTAATAAATGTTATCCAAGAGTCCATTTTTGCTCATCTGTACTGTTGAATAACAATATGTTGCTATTTTAATATAGGAAGTCTTTTCCCCCGTATGCTTGCTTTTACCCCATGACCCTTCCTTTTTCAGTCAGCTAGACATTCTGTGTCATGGCCTCAGAAAAAGAAAACATTCAAAAAGCAAAGAAAATAAACAGTCTATTCTTGGCATTCGAATTTCCAAAGGAAGAGAAAGAATTCACATCTACACAGGAGATTTGGTAGAATACCTGAGGGAAAGCAGAACTTCCTGCCCAGCCCACCCTTTCAAAGATTACCTCAAGTTTTCCCAAACCTGCGGTGAAAGGAAGAGAGTTAGAGAGAAAGCAAGGAGTGATATGTTCGTTTGGGTCTTCAGGAGACGGGGCCCTGTACTCTCCCAAGCCCAGGGAGGCTGTGAGAAGCCAGGGAGACATGGCTGGGTGGTGGTTTAGGACACAGTCAGAGACAGCCTTGCAGAGTTCATCCAGCATGAAAGGGAACAGAACAAATCCCAGGCACCTGCCTGCTCAGGTGAAGGACCTTAGAAAAACCCATTACATTCCTCCTGCCCCTGTGTGGCGTGAGAGCACCAGAATACCATTCTGTAACCAAGGACACTAAAGTCAGCCGAGGGCAAGACCGACCTGAAGAGCCCTGTGGCTGGAAATGAGGCAAGTGTCAGGCGTGACCTTGGCGTGACAATGACTGAAGACCAGAAGGGAATAAGGGAGGACCTGGCAGGTGATCCAGACCACGTGCCCTTCCTCCCCAGACTTAGTGCTACAGACATCCCCGGAATGTAGATGGAATCCACCGGAAAGCGGTGGAGAGAAAAAGGGGACCCAAACTCTTTCTACCACTTGGCAAAAGGGAGCCTCTTCATAGAAATTAAATTGCTTTGCACAGTTGAGTTTGTGGGGCAGTATTTGTACTTGCTGTAGTATTTTCTTAATTAAAAAAAACAATACACTAAAGGCATGTCACAGTTTCGGAAACCACCGTTGCTCATTCTGTCAAGCACATTTCTTTAAGAAGGAGATGCAGACTTAATTGAGAGGGAGAGACAGAGGGAGGGAGTGTTGAGAGGGAGGGCCTTCAGGGCAGTTTACTCTATAAATCTCTGTGAGACTCCAACGTTTGCATTTCTATTAAATGGCTAAACTAAATAGGCACAGTAACGGACTCGTTTAACATACAAGCTCCATGATGTATTAAACACAATAGTTGTTCAATAAATGTTTTTTAAATGAGTAGGGAAATATCAAGCTTCAATTTCTAGTGCACTAGTTTGTTTATTTTTACAGTGAACCTATATGATGTTTTATTTATTTATTTTTATTGAAGTATAGTTGATTTACAATGTTGTGTTAATTTCTGCTGCACAGCAAAGTGATTCAGATATATATATATTCTTTTTTATATTCCATTATGGTTTATCTCAGGATATTGAATATAGTTCCCTGTCCTACACAGTAGTACCTGGTTGTTTATCCATTCTATATACAATAGTTTGCATACCCTAACCCCAAACTCTCAAACCATCCCTCCCCCATCTCCCCTCCCTCTTGGCAACCACAAGTCTGTTCTCTATGTCTGTGAGTCTGTTTCTGTTTTGTAGATGAGTTCATTTGTGTCTTATTTTAGATTCCACATATAAGTGATATCATATGGTATTTGTCTTTCGCTTTCTGTCTGGTGTACTAGTTCTTAAATTTTTCAATAATGGAGCACCTGGAGCCCACCTTAACTTTGGTGTAGCACTATGAAATGTGGGTACATAGGATTTCATCATATAAAGTAGGAGTAAATATACTAGCAGAAATATGATTGTCTCTAATGTGTGCCCGCCATGTAAAATCATAGCCACTTCAGTGGTGGATTTGTCAATTTCTCCTGTAGTTGTGACAAATGTTCCTTTATACGTTTTAAGGCTTTGTTCTTAAAGGCAAAGAAAATTTGAATTGTTATACCTTCTTGGTGAATCTAACTTTTATCATTAAGTTTTAGTCCTCTTTATCTGTAGTGATATTTGTGCCCTAAATTCTTAACCCCCTAAATGAACAGAGAAATACTTGCTTTTCTTTGGTTTGTATTTGCCTAGTTTATCTTTTTCTACTCCTTTACTTTCAACCATTCTGTATCTTTGAGGTATATTTTCCATAAACTTTTATATTTTCTTTTCCCCTTTTTAAAAAAGTCTAAGTTGATACTCTTATTCTTTTAGCTGGAGAGTTTGGACCCATTTCCATTTGTTGTGACCATTGGTATTTTAAAATTTTTATTTTTAAATAATTATAGATTCACAGGAAGTTGCCAGGGAATCACTACACATATTTAAAATTTTTACTTGTGCCATTTTATTTTATAATTTCTATTTGTCCTCCTTGTTCATGTCCTTGAAAGTTACCATTTACATTATTTATCTACCATGAATATTCTATGTCAACCATTATATATGTTTCTGACTTACATATTAAGGTGCTAATAACACTATAATGGTTATTCATTATTTTAGGTGGCTACTGTTTTGCCAGGTTCTGAGAATGCCAAGTTTTCTCTCTTGGTCTATTTAGGCACTGAGTATCTCTCTGGACTGTGATGCCAATTTATTTGCTGCTGCGGAAAACACTGACGTCAAATTAATTCGGAACTGACACAGTGGTCAAATATGTGCAGCTTGCTGTGCATAAGATGCTCTCTGGAAGAATTGCTTGAATTTCATAACATTATTCAATGTGGCCACTAGGGGGGGATCACATGTAGCTATTATACCATGTATCAGTTTGTGAAAGATGCCATAACAGAGTATCAATACCACAGATTGGGTGGTTTAAACAATAAATTAATTTTCTCACAATTCTATAGGTTAGAAGTCCGAAATCAATATGTCAGCAGGTTTGGTTTCTTCCGAGGCCTCTCTCTTTGGCTTGCAGATGGCTGCCTGTGTCCTGGTCACACGCTCCTCTGTGATGGGGTTGTTCTTATGTGTATCTGTGTTCCAATCTCCTCTTCATATAAGGACACCAGTCATATTGGATTAGGGCCTAGCACAATGACCCTATTCTAACTTAATTTCCTCTTTGAAGGCTCTATCTCCAAATAGGATCACAATCTGAGGTACTGGGAGTTAGGGCTTCAACATACGAATTTTGGAAGAATACAGTTCAGTCCATAAGACACCAATATGAGTGAAAAGACAAATCAGAGAGAAAATAAGACTTTGCCCAATTTAAAAATAGATGAAGACTTGAACAGAAACATAGACTTCGCTAAAGAGATTATATTCATAGTTTAACAAGAACATGAAAAGGCGTTTGACACCATTACTTACCAGGGAAATGCAAATTTGGTTCAATCGTATAACATTGCCATTTCTGAAAGTCAATTTTCAGCAATTTCATATGATTCAACCTAAAGAAAACTCCACAGTGAGATGCCACCACACATCTCAGAAGGCTAAAATTTAAAAAGACAGACTGCCAAACGTTGGCAGGAATGCAGAACAACTGGAATCCTCATACACTGGAATTTCCACATTACATTGTGGAAATGTAAAACGACACAGCCACTTTGGAAAAATAATTGATCGTACCCGCTAACGCTACGCATGCGCTAACTCCACCGACCACCATTCCTCTGAGAAACAAAACAAAATACAAAAAACGTCGCAGGGTAATGCTAATAGAATGGCCTGGTAAAGAGTAGATCTGTTTAACTATTCTAACCTCTTTGTCCGAAAAGCTGGGTAGAGAGGGACACAGTAAGTCCCCAGAATTTGTTTTGAGAAAGCAGAGACGGCTAGGATGGCGTTAGAGTTTCCGAGCAGCACCTGGTACAGTACTCGGTCCACGTTGTCTGATTTACCCAGAGAGCAGCGGGGTTATTTGCTTAATGTAGAAAGAACGGAGCTACCTTTAGATTAACCCCTTTCTTGCAGTTACCCTCTCTTGCTAGGCCTTTTTCTGGAGTTCGGGCAACCCCGCTATCCCTGCGTTTGGAGGCGCCTCAAGCGCTGTCCCCCAACCCGGGCCACCAACCCCGAGGCGCAGGGGCGCGACCAGGAGGTCGCGGAGGGCCAGGCTGGCGCCCGCTCTGCTGTCCGCTCCCCGGTGCCTCCGGGGGGAAGTCGGGCCTGGGGGCGGCGGACACACAGCCCTGGGTGCGGTGGGTCGGCCTCCTGCGTTCATCCTTCCTCTCAGCCCCAGGGCTCTGCCGCGGGCTTCTGGAGAAGTGATGCGGTAGAGGGTGCTGGGGGCTGGGCCCGTTGCCGTGGCAACCCGTACCCGGCGGCTAGCAGAGCCCAGGGCGCCAAGCCCAGCGCCTCTCGGCTCCTCCGGAACAGGAGAGCGGACTCCTGGGAGCAAGCAGCCGAGCCGCGCGGCTGCGGCGACGCGGCCAGGGTGTGGACTAGGGGGCACGACGGGGGCCGAAGAGAGGCTGGAAGCCGGGTGGGATCAGCGCCCCCTGAGTTCTCGGTGCCTGGTTTTCAGCCCAAGCAGCCCAGCGCGCCTGGACTCTCGGCGGCGCCTCTCGGCCGCTGGGGGAGCCCGGGTCAACCTGGAACGCGGGCCCGGGATGCGCGCGCCCCCTCCCGCCCCCATAGTCCCGCCGCGGCGCCCGGCCCGGACCCTGCGCAGCAACCGACCTGGAGAGACGCTGCCCGGAGAGCCCCGCAGTGGCCCCAGCCCTCCGCGGGCTGACCCCCAGTGGCCCCGGCCCACAGGTGCGGGCGTGAGACATCCCGGGGTCAACGCCGCCGAGCTTCCGCGGTCCCTCCGGGGCGGGTCGTCCTGCATCCGTGAGGCACCGACACATCACGAACGGCATCACGAACTCTCTAAATCCAGCTCCCTACCGGCCCCTCACCCGTCCCCAGAGGTTCGTTTATTCGGTTTTCGAGTCTACCGCCCTGCAGGACACCGATGACTTCGTGCTGCGCACCGTACTTGGCTCTTAATCCATCATCGCGTTTAATTCTTTCAGCAAACCCAGGTAGGCGGTGCTACCTCTGTTTTGAGACTAAGGTGCTCGAATCTGGGAAGAGGCCCTAGCCCTGTATGACCTCTCCAGGCCAGGGCAATGTGAAGCACCTCCAGCCGTGGCCTGGTCTCAGCCTCCACAAGAGTGCAGCTGTTAAAAGCCCCGCCATTCATCCTCAGGGTGAATTTCGTTCAATTCAGCAATTGGGATCTAGCAGAAGCCTGTCTTTGTAGGTAGCTCTCTCCTTACCCTGCAAGAGGAGACTGGAAACAATCTATTTAATCTCCTTTCAAACCAGAGATATAATGCATCAGTCATCTACAGCATTACACTTTATTGACATATAATAACCAACTTTTAATAACACTTTATCATTGTAAAGATCTCTCCCTTTCTTTTTTTTTTTTTTTTTGGCCACAGCTCAGCATGTGGGATCTTAGTTCCCCAACCAGGGATCTAGCGGGCGCCCCTCTGCAGTGGAAGCTCAGAGTCTTCACCGCTGGAATGCCAGGGAAGTCCCCTCTCCCTTACTTTATTACAGTTCATGTCATAATCACATGTTGCTCCATGAAGCAGGTGATTATCTTTGTTTTACATGGATGTAAACTGAAGCCCAGAGAGGGTCAGCAGCTTTGCCGAAGGTCACACACCTATAAGGCAGTTGGTTCCTTATTTAATGCCGCCCCCATATCTGTGGTAATATAGACATTCCTATAAAGTATCACACATTTCAGCCATCACAATGTACACAAATACTATTCCACCTATTATACATGCAATTTTTTCAGGTGCAGAAGTTAAAGAAGTTTAGGACTTAGAAAACAAGAGATTTTGTTGTAATGAAGTTATTTTCCTTTTGTGTAGTTTGAAATATCCATCAAAATATTTCATGGTTCCATTATAAAAGCGATGGATATAATTTAGAGGGAATAGCTCATCAAAACCTAACTACCAAGTGTCACTTTTGAAGTCAGTTCCAGAAACAATCCTTTCTCGATTTCTGGAACAATGTCATATGTATATGTTGAACCATATGAAAATGATGGTATTTGACTGATTTTGCCTTACAAAACCATAATTTCATATTGCTTAACTTACTGTGATATTAGTTATTTTATTTTACAGTCTTGGCCAGTTTTGGCCTGCATCTTTCTTCCTTTTGGGGTGTGGGACGGGAGCCCTGGGTACTATAAGAATCCTTTTCCTTCTGTGCCTCTCCTTTCCAAGAGCTGCATATGACTGTCATCCTAGCAGGAAGCTCATGTTGGTTACACATGGTCACAGGCACGTGATGCCCTCACAGAGGTCATACTCAGTACTTTCTACAGTGATAGAACTGTCTTCCAGATGGAGTTTGTTTACATATTTTATATTCAGAGCTAACAAAATTAATTTTGCAGGTGAATTTACCTTGTTGTGTTTTTCTCTCTAAGCAATGAAGTGGAAGTTAAAAAAAACCGATTTTCTCATTCAGTCCCACAATGGTGTTAATAATGACTTAGTTGCTAAAGCGTAAGAATGCCCTTCTGCTTCTCAGGATACAGTTTAGTATTTGAATTGTGTCTGCACCTCATGGTAGGTTGGGACCTTGAAGAAATTACTTAAATTTGCTGCATTTCAGTTTCTTTATCTGTAACATTTGAGAAACTGATGCACCTGTCATGATTGGTGTGTGTGTGTGTTGAATGTGTGTGAAATGCAGGCTCTAGTTAAAGGTCAGCTCCTTTCTTCCTCTTCCCTTCCACGTCTCTCTGACATGTGTGGCGAATCCCACCCGTATCTTACTCAGTGTGCATATAGTCTATCTGTGAGTGAAAACCTCAGTGGTCAGTAAGAAATGCTTTCATTACACAAATAAGATAGGACAGGTATTATCTTTATTTTTCCGATGGGGAAACTGGGAACAGAGATGGTGAATAATTTGCATAAGAATAAAAAAAGAAAAACATATAAAACACTAATCTTGTTCAGAAATGCAGTAACAGTAACAGATGCACCAAATATTTATTTCTAGTTCAGTGACACAGCATCTAGTGGGTTCTGTAAACCAGATACAAACAATGTGCCTATATTTGTAGAGTTAACTACTTCAGATGCCTTGTGGTTAAGAAGTTTCAACTATGTTCTAAATGACTGACTAATAGGAAATAGAACAAACGTGAAGTTTAGTATTTCCTTTTTACTCAACAGTGGAAAAATCAATAGAGGAAAGTGAGAAGGGAGCTAACATTTCAGTTGAGAACTTAGACTGTGTACCAGAACTTGTGCCAAGTTACACATGTCACATCTTTTAAATTTTATAAATCTGTTAGGTAGGCATCTCCATTTTACAGATGACAAAACTGAGGCTCAGAGAAGGTAAATAACTTGCCTCAAATCATTCAGTCAATAAGAAGTAGAATTAGATTCAAACTCATATCCTGGCACTCCTAGACATTGTTGGAGAAAGTACCAATTTATAGATTTTTGGAAGGAAATGTTATCAAGAGGCTTAAATATTCAGTCTCTCTGACTCAGTTATTCTACTAATGTAAAGTTATCCTAAGAAAATAGTTTGAAATATAGAGAACAGCTTATTGAATAAAATTCTTCATTAGAGAGTTATTCATAACAGGTAGAATGTGAAATGAACCTAGTAACCAATACTGGGGAAATGGCTAAGGAAACAGTAAACTGTGGAGCTTCCATGGGATGGAATATTACACAGCTGGTAAAATAATCCTTCCCCCAAAGTTTGTAAAACTGTGAGAAAATGTTCATGTAATAAGGTTAGGTGAAAAGAACAAGATGTTAGGATATATTTTTATCTATTATATTAATTATAATAATGAATTGATAGTTATTAGTAATTAATTATGATAATATACATAATAATCTCAACCATTAAAACATATGCACAGAAAAAGAACAGGAATGCTAAACACCAAAATGTTACCATCAATTATCTCTGGGCGATGAAATTACATTTATTACTTTTCTTATTTTAATCTTTTATTAAAATTAGTTTTATTAAAATGAATTTTTACCAAAAATTTAACATTTTTTCTGTAAGCAGATAAACTATTAAAAAGCAAACAATTGTGTCTGTCTGATTTTAAAGTCCATGTTTTCTCATCCACGCTGCATTCACTAATGAGGTCTTGGCTCCTAATTTTATCTTCCTTGTCAGTTCCTTGGCTATCCAGGTCCCTGTCATTGTCACAAGGAATCCGAGCAGGTGACTTGAGTGTGAACATACCCATCCAGATAGGTAATAACAGGGAGGGTCAGGGGTAGGGAGCCTTCTGCCCTCTGCTCTTACTCCTCCCTGCTCTTTTCTGACCCCAGTGCCCAGCATGGTACCTGGCATATGGTGGACCCTCAGTGAATGCTGGTTGAATGGATGAATCCTAGCCTTACTTTGTAATTTTCTCTCAGCTTTTGCCCCTGTGTTACATTCGGCTTCGAGCTCTGGTCAGCTCTAGTCTAGTTCCAACATAGTGTTCACGAAGGCCATTCGCTGAGGGCCTATTAATTGCCACACTCTGTCCTAGGTTCTTTATACAATATACCGTTTACTTCTTAACAGCCCTGTGAGGTGAGTGTTATTTCTTCCGTTTCATAAGTGAAGAGACTGAGACTCAGAGAGAGAGAATTAGAAGTTACAAACTGCAGAGTCAGGACAGAGATTCAGAACCTAGTCATTGTCAAACTCCAGGGCTTGTGCTATTCAACCACTGTGTTGGTACTGATTCTTCATATGTTGCATTTCTGATCATGACTTCAAGCCAAAAATGATTCACGTATATATATATACTTTGGATATCAGGAAGGGCAGAATGAACCCACTAACAAGCCAAAGGTTTACTAGTCACCCTGTAAGGGCAAGGCAGGAACAGTTAGTTGTACTTCTCCATAATTATGTATGTAAAAGTATATGTGGTCCCGCATACAATGATAATATGTTTTTTTCAAGCCCCAAATCAGGACACATGATCTGCCAAAGAATTTTTTTTTAATACTTATTTATTTATTCATTTGGTTGCACCAGGCCTTAATTGCAGCAGGCGGACTCTTTAGTTGCAGCAGTCAGTGTCCTTAGTTGTGGCATGCAAACTCCTTTTTTTTTTTTTAATAAGTTAGAATATTTCTTTAAAAACAATTTTAAAAATGCAAAACATTAAGGAATTTAAAACACCACATTTTCGTTAATATAGAAAGAATTTTCACTAGAGTTAGGCAGCCACCCCAAAACAGCATGGCAAAAGGGCATTGGTATAAAGGAAATAAAATACTACACAAAAATCCAAAACAAAACTAAAAACATTTCAAATTAA
This sequence comes from Neophocaena asiaeorientalis asiaeorientalis, assembly GCF_003031525.2. Classification (NCBI taxonomy): domain Eukaryota; kingdom Metazoa; phylum Chordata; class Mammalia; order Artiodactyla; family Phocoenidae; genus Neophocaena; species Neophocaena asiaeorientalis. The sequence goes on along the minus strand of NW_020174712.1, from coordinate 2,730,521 downwards.
ACCTGGAAGACTAGAAGATTCCAACAGCAGATTTCTGTCCACTACTGAAACATTCCAAAATCCAAGCTTCAAAGGCACCTAAATGTATCTTAAATAAAATTTTTTTTGTTAAGAAAAAAAAGGAAAGAAAGCAGTGAACCTGGTTATAAATCCTGCAATATATTACATTTAAAAATATCCTAGTACAACAAAAACAAATTATAAAAGAAATGAAACAAACAAACAAATAAAGTAGGTACAGAGGTTACCTGTCTGAGCACCTACATTTTCTTAGGAGGGGATGGTGTCTCACCAGCCATATAGCCCATAAACCTTCTCAAAAAAGAGTGAGCCAGGAGAAAAATGTAACACAAGATTTGATTTCACAATGTCTCTAAGCGCCCCAGACCCCAAACTGGGGACTCACTGAATGAAGAGAATTTCTTTTTCCTTTGTTTTCTTCTTGACAAAAAGAAGAGATGATCTTGAAAGTCAATTACTTCTTTCAATGCCTTGTATGCCTTTTCAAAAGTCTGATAAAGTGCTTGACGAAAGCAAGTCTCTTGATGGATTTTTCTAATGTTCCAGGGTATTTTCTTATTTGATAGCATATACAGAAATACTTCAAAGTTCAGTGGAGTTAAAGCCAGCAGAAATGACCAATCAAAAGAAAATAACTATTAAAAAATTTAAATGGAATAGTTCGTATTAGTGTGTTTGTGTATATACATAGTCCGCTTTTCATCGTGGGTGACATAAAAACAGTATCAGAAAGAATTACTTTTAAATACAATTCAGAATTACAATTTTAACAATGTACAATAGTTTTACAATAATTCAGATTTTTGCATGATAAAATAACTATGCATATTTGATAAATATACATTTTTACCTCTCATAATAGCAAAGATTTTAAGAAAGTTACTAAACGATATGAAAATATATTTAACTTTCACTTAATATCTGGGCTGTTTGGGTTCTTCCAGTATGGTTTGCTCATATTCTTTGCCTTACTTTTTGAGGGAATTCAAGAGGATATTCATGTTTTTAAACTCTAAGATGTCCATTCAGTGTACGATCCAGAAATAGTTGGTAAGGCTATGTTTTAGCATAGTGTGTATGCACAAAAGATGGGCAGTGAGTAAAACTAACAGTGAAATAATCTCAGATATTTCTTCTAATGTACTTGGTTAATTTGATAATTTTTTTAAAAGGCTACCTACATTTTTCCTGGTGCCTTATCCCACCCAACAGAAACCTTGAGTTTTTCATCAAATAGAGAGGGTGTTCTATTTGTGTTTTAAAATTCACTAATCTATATACATATGATATGTAACTATTCAAAGTATATGTATCATCGTCTATGTGGCAACCAGATGGTCTCTACACACATATGAATGATGATTTAATTAAGCGATTCCTTCTCCCTTGTTTATTTCTCTATCCCAAATAGTGTGCATCTTCCAAAGTATGGTCATTTAGTAAAAGAAGTACCAAGTGAGCCAGAGGTACTTATATATTCCACAATATGTCACACAATAACCCTGTACAACTCAAATTCTTTAGATGAGATGAGAATATCCTAAAATAAATTAGAAACTCCTCTTATGTATCTTTTTCTAAGGTGAAATGAGACACTGCACAGATCAGAGGTACTATTCTCTTTGTCAACAATCAACCTTTCACTCCATTTTAATATTATTTAATTCTATGGAAAAAACAAGTTTTATTGCATTCCTTTTTTAAAATGGGGGGAAAACTGTGCAAGTAAGCATGATCAAACGTCTGTTAGAGCTGGATAATACGGATCTTATTGCCTCGAAGTCTCTCTAGTAGTGTCCAAGAAATTATGTTTAAGGTCCATCTGAAGGAAAAAAGTGCTGGAGAGACAAGAAAGGACTTGGGTAAAAAGCTTCAGAGGATTGTAGGGAGATGGAACTTGCTGCTTACGTTGAGCTCTGGAGCATCTCCATTTCTTAACACACCTTCCAAACCATTCACTGGGATAGTTTTACCCATGTTTAAAGGCTCATATTATATGCAGTTTGGGGGCTTTTATAAATTCAGAAGTAAAGTAATATAAAGAGTAGAATATTGAAGGATTCAGAGTAGGGCTATAAAAGACTCAATACTGCTAAATAAGTCCCCAAACAAAAATGTTCAGTCCACCCCACCCCAAAACCTATGTGTAATAGGAGAAAATGCACAGCAAGAAGCAGAGGAAAAGCATGTAGCATGGAATAAATCACACACTGAACAGTCTAGAACCAAAGGAAAAAAAGCAAACAACATACATATACACAAAAGCCTAAGAAGTAGCTATTCTCCTCATGTCTTTAGGTGAGTACCTCTACCCAGTAGATTATAGTTATGAAAACAACTCGGTTGCTTTTTCTTTTTAAAGTAAAAAACTGTTTCCCATCCTGCTCCATTTTCTAGAATCTTTTTGGTTGGTTGGTGTAAACAAAAAGCAAAGCACATAAACATGCAAGCGTGCACACGCACGCACACACGCACGCACACACACACACACCCTCCTGAAATGTGAAAAATGCAGATATATAACGCTGGTATTAGAAATCACTTCAACTTTATACTTAGGAACTTATAGACCCTTGATTCGCCCCCCAAAATATTTTCCCTTGTCCTTATTCTTTAAATGCCCAACCACCAAAAGAAAAAAGGAAAAAAATAAAAGGCTTTAAATGCACATGTTTCAAGTGAGTGCCTTGTTAACAAAAATGGTAGCATTTTCTTCACTTTGCATTGTTAAAGATGCAGGCATAGATCAGGGAGTGTTAAGTCTAGCATGTATTAAAAAAAAAAGCAACATAAACATAGCATATATCTTTCAAAAAAGGCTAAAACACTAACAAATACAAGTCAATGCACATATTTTTAACTAGTGCAATTGTATGTACAATGGAGTAAATGTTATTTTGTGTGCCAGACATTGCAATACTGTTCAGTTCCCTTTTATCGTGCAAACATGCCAACTTTATCATTAAAAAAACCTTTATTGGGTCACATCCATGTTGCCCTCCTACCCAAATTAAGGGGGAAAAAGTCAATAAAAGAGCCCCTCAAGATTTCATAACTACGAACATAAAACTCCTAGATAATAGTGTATAGGCTGAATTTTCAGATTTGTATTAAAAAATTATAATTTAGGTAGATGTATTCCTCATGGATTACAACACAATGTGAAGTTACACGACTCTGAAATCTGTACCAACTGTACAAAAACAAAAGCAAGAGACCATGAAAAAATTATGTTCTTCGTGGCCTGAGAGCCTGCACATTTCTCTGAGTAATGTAAAACTACGAGAGCTTGACATTTTTCTGTATCTCACCTCTTCTGCCTCTCTGTCCGTAGGATTTGTAAATCAAAGTCAGTAACATCTTAGTAGCAAAGGTCTCGTCTATCTCCCCCTCCTTTCCCTCGTAACTAATCCTACTCAAATTTCCTCTCATCTTCCTGAGCATTTTCCATGAACAGCATTGCAAGTTTGTTTAAAAAAAAAAAAAAAAGGGAAAAAGGAAGTTTTACAAGGGTTTTGTTGGTTAATTATTTACTGGTGGAATCACTCCACCAGGAGTTTGATTTCATTGGCTAGCAGTTGGTTTCCATTGAATAGGCCCCCTGCGAGCTTGGTGAGCAGCTCTCTCTCTGCGGTTTCGGGGTCGCTGTCAACAGAGCTGGAACTTGTGCTCAGGTTGTCGACAGCAGTGTTGGCTGGGGGGCCCAGCTCCGGCTCACTAGTCTCACTGGCCATGGACACCGCGGAGAGCAGGGACATACGCCAGGTGAGCCGGCCAGAGGGCAGAAGGGAGGCGGCATAGTCTGCTGTGATACCAGCTACATCCAGATCACAAGCCTTATCAAACCTACATTTGCACTGGCCTCGCAGACACAGAAGGAGCCGTTGTCTTTCATCAACAGGTCAATGCCACACACATTCATTCCCAGGATATTAGACACCTGGATAGCTAGCTGTTTCCCGTGTTCACTCAATGAGCACATCATCCGTACACCACCCGGTGAGCAGTTGCTTTGCATCCTCCCATCTGTTGAACAGCGTAACATGGTGCCAACTGCACGGCCTCCCACAACAATGACACGTACATCCCTTCCATGAGACTCTTTAACGCACTTCTGAAACAGGTATGGAGCTTCATGGCGAATAAGATGGCTTAGATCAGCCCAATGGTGCTTGTCGCGAGCCAAGAAAACCGCTTTGCCTCTATGGCCCCGTGTATTCTTCACCACCATTGGGAACTCCAGTACTTCTGCTTCATCAATCATTTTAGCAAAATTTTCATGACAACCATAGGAGAAGGTACCTGGCAGAGGAACACGGTGACCTGCCAACTCTTGAAACGTCCAGAACTTATTACCACAGTTCAGGATGGCTTGAGGTCGGTTCATCCACCTGCATCCCATCTTCTCTAGATGGCGCAAAACAGTGATGTCACTATCACTTTGCGCGCAAGGGGTTGGTACTCTCACTACCACCACCTGAGGGTAAGCAGTAATTAGTTCTCCTTTGATACGAAGACCCAGGTTTCCTTGCTCAGCTGTCAGCACCACGTCATCCATCACCACAGCCCTAAAGTCCAGTTCCTCCTCACAACATTTGGCCTTGAACGCTCGTAAGATCTCTTTTTGAGGATGGTCTTCCCTGATTCGACGATCTGTCAAAAACCACAACTTGGCGGCCACAGAGCTACACATCTTGATCTGCCTGTTCTTCCTTTTCTGGGATTACTTCCTCCTGAATGTAGACTCTTTCTAGGAACGTAGGAGCTCTCACAGAGTCTGAAATCTGTAGTGCAGGCTGGCAGGAAGGGCAGGTGAGAACTCTAGGGCCGAAGCTTCAGTCCTCTGCTGAAAAATCTCCCGGGCATGTGAACTCTTACTTGTGGCATGCATGTGGGATCTAGTTCCCGACCAGGGATCAAACCTGGGCCCCCTGCATTGGGAGCGTGGAGTCTTAACCACTGCACTACCAGGGAAATCCCTGCCAAAGAATTTTTAAAGGATTATTCATTTTTTACATGGAAAGAATAGATGAATCCATTATGTATATGTATATGTGTGTATGCATATATGTATATACATATACACAGAAATAAATATATTTCATGAACACAGAAATAAATGTCTGGTAGGACTTGTGAAAATTTCTGAGGTTGAGTCTGGGCTTAACAGAAATAATGCTGTGATTAATAGAGTTGCTGGTATGGGCCCAGGAGGCGAAATCTGTGGCCCACATGGCTCACATTTGCCATCTCAAGATCATGTACTTGTCAGTTTTATAAAGCTTATATGTTACATCACATGTATCATTTCTACTAAGGCAGGTATGATGAGAACAGAATAGGTGTTCTCAAAAGAGATGCAACTCGGGGCTTCCCTGGTGGCGCAGTGGTTGAGAGTCCGCCTGCCGATGCAGGGGACACGGGTTCGTGCCCCGGTCCAGGAAGATCCCACATGCCGCGGAGCGGCTGGGCCCGTGAGCCATGGCTGCTGAGCCTGCGCGTCCAGAACCTGTGCTCCGCAACGGGAGAGGCCACAACAGTGAGAGGCCTGCGTACCGCAAAAAA
>NW_020174712.1:2679384-2724760 GCF_003031525.2 Neophocaena asiaeorientalis asiaeorientalis | reverse complement strand
CAGTGAGATGCCTGCGTACCGAAAAAAAAAAAAAAAAGATGGAACTCAAAAAAAATTGGGGATTGAAGATCACAATGCACCATCCAAAAACACCAGTGTTTCAGGTATAAAAACTAAGCAGAGGAAGAAAACTACCTATGTTGATTTTTTGACACTGTAAAGTATATAATAAAAGTCACCTTTCTTTTTTTTTTTAATTTAATTTATTTATTTATTTTCGGCTGCGTTGGGTTTTCGTTGCTGTGCGTGGGCTTTCTCTAGTTGCGGTGAGCGGTGGCTACTCTTCATTGTGGTGCGCAGGCTTCTCATGGCGGTGGCTTCTCTTGAGCATGGGCTCTTAAAAACACCAGTGTTTCAGGTATAAAAACTAAGCAGAGGAAGAAAACTACCTATGTTGATTTTTTGACACTGTAAAGTATATAATAAAAGTCACCTTTCTTTTTTTTTTTAATTTAATTTATTTATTTATTTTCGGCTGCGTTGGGTTTTCGTTGCTGTGCGTGGGCTTTCTCTAGTTGCGGTGAGCGGTGGCTACTCTTCATTGTGGTGCGCAGGCTTCTCATGGCGGTGGCTTCTCTTGAGCACGGGCTCTAGGAGCACGGGCTTCAGTAGTTGCGGTACGTGGGCTCAGTAATTGTGGCTCATGGGCTCTAGAGAGCAGGCTCAGTAGTTGTGGTGCACGGGCTTAGTTGCTCCGCAGCATGTGGGATCTTCCTGGACCAGGGCTCAGACCTGTGTTCCCTGCATCGGCAAGTGGATTCTTAACCACTGAGCCACCAGGGAAGTCCAAAAGTCACTTTTCTTAGTAGAACAAAACCAGAACTTCCAAGGTGAAGAGTGGAAGGAGAATCTCCTTGATTGAGTCAGAGACTCTGTTCCTGAGATGCACTTTTGCATCCAAGTCTCATTAATTCCTGCTGCTGCCACTGTGCCCTCCATAAGAGCTGCTCTCCCCAGCTGTGGCCTAAAGTCCCCCTATCTCTGAGGCACAGCTGACACAAAGCTGATGGTTCAAAAAGACTTTACCAAAGGTCGATGGATTACAAAAGAGAAATAAAAAGATATACCATAATTTGAGTACTCCTAATCAGAGAGAGCTTATCTCCAGAGGTCATGGACCCCATCCTTCCTTACATGGAATTCTGCAGAAATGGAAAGTCCTCTCCTGGGTCCTTTCTACTTATTTCTAGCCTACCCCCAATGAGGTCAGAAATTAGCTTAATATACACCATTTGGGAGTGCCCCGACACCTAACCCAGTGGAGATCACCTGAGTTCCCCATCCTGCCACAGATCTGGATTCTTATGTGATGACATGCATTTCCCTTTGGGACTGACTCTGGAGGTGATCATGCCAGGGCAGTCCTACCTTAACCTAGTAATGCAGGAGCCGCCAAATACACAGGACAAAAGGTAAAAGTTCACAGTAACAAGGCGGGGGTCATTTGCAAATTGCAGTTAGTCTAGAAACTAAGTAGGAAAGATACCAGGAGCTTTAGTTTATATACAAAATAATTCTCAGGACATAGGTTAAATAAGAAGAAATGGCAATATTCTGATTTAAGAAGTAGTCTTCTAATTTTTACTTGTACATTCAATTGAGTTTAATTAAATCTTTGTGTTATTTTTCATCGGTCTTTCTTGGATTTCAGATAGAGTAACCACCATCCTGGTTTACCTAGGACTGAGAGGTTCCTAAACTCAGGACTTTCTGTGCTGAAAGCAACAGTGCTGGTCGAACCAGGACAGCTGTCACTCTGATTACAGCCCCGACTGAGAACCTACTTAAACTATGAACTCTCTTCCAAGGAAGAGGCAAATACACTTGATATTTTGTGTAAAGTTTCATGAACTACCTGAAACCCACTTGTGAACCCCCAGATGTTCATGGAGCCTGGGTTAATAAACCCAGACTTATATAAATACATTTTGGATTTTTATGTAAACTTATTTAAATCTTTATTTCCTGAAGTAAAAGCATACTTTATGCAAAGGGTCAAATCCAATTACCTTTCAGAGATTTTATATTATTTAATTTAATTAATTAATTTATTTTTGGCCACGTGGCATGTGGGATCTTAGTTCCCCAGCCAGGGATTGAACCCACGCCCACTACAGTGGAAGTGCAGAGTCCTAACCACTGGACCACCAGGGCACCCCTAGATTTTATATAATTTAAAATCAAGATTTACTTTGGTGTTTTTCCTTTTCAGTCATATCTAGAGACCGTGTTGGAAAATATCAAGAATAGAGGAAGAACAAGAAGATTTACTTGATGCTGAGAAGTGGCTGGAAGGATTCAGAAACTTGAGAGAAGAATTTGAAAAATATGACCCAGAAAAAATAGGTAAGGTAAATGTGTTTTGAGAATCATACTAGGTCCACATTTAATTATTTTGTACTTAAGAATAGTTCAGATTAAAAATAATACATATTCACTGTGGAAAAATTAGAACCTACAGGAAAGTACGACCAAGAAAATATACATCACCTAATAATTCCATCACTTGGTGACCATCACCATTATCATATTGGTATATTTCTTTCCTTTTTTAAAAAAATAAATAAATAATTTTATTTATTTTTGGCTGCGTTGGGTCTTCGTTGCTGCGCGCGGGCTTTCTCTCGTTGCGGTGAGCGGGGGCTACTCTTCGTTGCGGTGCATAGGCTTCTCATTGCGGTGGCTTCTCTTGTTGTGGAGCATGGGCTCTAGGCACGTGGGCTTCAGTAGTTGTGGCACGCAGGCTCAGTAGTTGTGGCACACGGGCTCAGTCGCTCTGCAGCATGTGGGCTCTTACCGGACCAGGGCTCGAACCAGTGTCCCCAGCATTGGCAGGAGGATTCTTAACCACTGCCGCACCAGGGAAGTCCCCATGTTAGTATATTTCTATCAAGTCCTTTAAAAAGTAAACAAATAAGTAAAACAAAAATTAGGGTCAGCCCCAATTACTTTTATTTGTGAACATAGTTACTATTATGTTGTGAACATTTCAACAAGCCATTAACTAGAATTTTCACATGAATTTTAAAGTCTGCTCAAGATTTTATCAAATGACCATAAAAAACCCTACTTTTTTCTACTTTACTCTCAACACTCTACACTCCAATATTTCACTTCTTGTCACCAAACATGTGTGGGTTTTTTCCACACCAACCAGTTCTCCAATTCTCTGTGGGTGTCACCAACTGGGTGTCCTATGATTTAAAGCAATTCTGCTACCTGGAGATAGCATCAGAGCTCTCGAATTACAGGCTTAGTCTCACAAGAATGCCTTTCCCCACTCCAGACACCAAGTGCAAAGTCCAGGTTGTCACCTGTGCTTCGGACAAACTGGTCATGAATAGGAGGTTCCCATGACCCCTCCTCAGGTTCAAGAATTTGGTAGAATGGCTAACAGGCATCAGGAAAACAGGTTACTTACTAGATTACTACTTTATTATAAAAGGCTACAACTCAGGAATAGGCAGATGGAAGAAATGCAGAAGATAATGTATGGGGGAGGGGTTCGGAGCTTCCATACCCCTCTGGGTATGCCACCCTCTCAGCACCTCCATGTGTTCATCAACCCACAAGCTCTCCAAGCCCTGTGCTTTAGGGATTTTTATGGAGGCTTCATCATATGGGCATAATGGATTATTAACTCAATCTCCAGCCCCTGCTCCACTGAAGATGGGGTGGGGCAGGGCTGAGCAGCCCAAGCTTCTAATCATGGCTTGGTCTTTCCGGAGACCAGCCCCCATCTAGGAGCCCAGCAAGAGTTACCTCATTAGAACAGAAGACGTTCGTATCACTTAGGATATTCCAAAGATTAGGTTCATCAGGGGCTCTGGGTCAGGAACTGGGGTCAAAGACCATATATTAGAACAAAAGATGCTCCTAGCACTTTTATCACTTAGGAAATTACAAAGGCTGTAGGAGCTCTGGCCAGGAACCAGGGATAAAGACAAAATATGTGTTTCTTATTATATCACATCACAATTCTCCAACTAGTGTTGGGCATGTAAGTTATTACCAGTTATTCACTATTATAGTTATTATATTTAATAGTTCAATGAATATGCATCAATTTTTGTGTATTTATTTCTTTAGGACAAAAAAATTCTGAATATCTTTAGGAATATTGCCAAAATTGCTCTTTAGAAATTCCAATTCACATTCTTACTAACACTATATACACACACCAGCATTAGCTTCCCTGGCCTACATTGGGTGTATTAGTTATCTATTGCTGTATAACAAGTAACCCTCCCACCCCAATTTGTCAGCTGAAAACAGTAAGCATTTGTTATCTCTGAGTTTCAATTGGTCAGGAAGCTGGGCTGGGTGTCTCTGGCTCAGAGGCTCTCATGAGACACAGTTCAGCTGTCAGCCAGAGCTGCTGAATGAAGCCTCAACCCGGGGAGGATCCACTTCCAAGTTCAGGCACTGGCCGTTAACCAGACACATTCATTCCTTGTGATGTAGGCCACTCCACAGGGCAGCTCACAACACAGCAGCTGGCCTCCCTCAGAGCAAGCAAGCAAGACAGAGAAAGTACCCAAGAACGAAGGCTCAGTCTTCTTATAACCTCATTTTGGAAGTAATGTCCCATGATGTTGCCATATTCTGTTTGTTACAGCAAGTCACTGACTCCAGCCCATGTTCAAGGGGAGGGCATTATACAAGGGCATGCACACCAAGATCTGGAGACTATCACGGTATTTTCATTTTGATAAAGCTTTGCCAAAACTAACAACTCAATTTTATTTTACTTTGCTTACATTTGATTACCTGTATAGTTGAACACATTTTTTTTTCTAAGTTAATATTTTATCTAGTAAACTAATGTTTATTGAGCATTTACAATTAGCCAGACACTGAACTAAGCATTTTATGTACATTTTTTCATGCAGTGTTCCCAACAATCCAGTAATGTAGGCACTATTATTAATCCCATTTTACAGATGAAGAAACTGAGACACAGATTTTTTTGTTTGTTATCAAATATTATGTAACTGGTAAGTAAGGAAGCTCTGCAGTCCATACTCTTAACTAGTCTTATATGTTTCTCATGCCCATGTATGTATTTGTACTTTATACATATGTATATATCCATAAATAATATATACAACTTTATTTTAAAATTATACATACATATCATACTGTACAAATACTTTTGAATTTTTTTCACTGAACATTGTTTTTGAGATTTATCTAAGTGGATACATGCAGATACATTAGTTCAGCCATTTTGGCTACTGTATAGTATTCTGTGGTGTGAACGAATCATTTATTTAGCTCATTTCCTATTTCATTAAGACATATTCACATGGGTATTATTTATTAGAGATTTTAAAGATAATGGTTTATCTTATAGGTTATTTGCAGTGGTCTTTTTTTTTTTTTTTGCGGTACGTGGGCCTCTCACTGCTGTGGCCTCTCCCGCCGCGGAGCACAGGCTCCGGACGCGCAGGCCCAGCGGCCATGGCTCACGGGCCCAGATGCTCCGCGGCATGCGGGATCTTCCCGGACCGGGGCATGAACCCGCGTCCCTCGCATCAGCAGGTGGACCCTCAACCACTGCATCACCAGGGAAGCCCTATTTGCAGTGTTTTGATTTCTACTTATTTGTATCAATGTTCTCATAAGGGAAGGTTAGTTTCAATTTCCTCACATTAGAGGTAATGCTACGCTGAACAGCTTTCTATACATTTTCTTGAGCACATTTTCAAGACTTTCTCCAGGGTAGACACCTCAGATGGAATCATTGTCCAAAATCATTGTGCAGTTTAGTCAACGGCAATGTATAAAATTTTCTGCTTTGCCTATATCCTTGCTGTGTTAATTTGCTAGGGCTGACATAATAAAATACCACAGTCTGGGTAGCTTAAACAACAGATATTTATTTTCTCATAATTCTGGAGGCTGGAAGTCAAAGATCAAAGTGTCTTCAGGGTTGGTTTCTTTTGTGGCCTCTCTCCTTGGCTTGCAGATAGCTGTCTTCTCCCTGTGATGTCATTTGGTCTTCCCTCTGTGAGAGTCTGTGTCCTAATTTCTTCTTCTAAGGACACCAGTCATATTGGATTAGGGCCCAACCTAACAACCTCATTTTACCTAAATTACCTCTTTAAAGATGCTAGCTCCAAATAGACACATTCTGAGGTACTGAGGGCTAGAACATCAACATCATCATATGAATTTTGGAAGGACACAATTCAGTCCCTAACACTTGCAATACTTGGTTCTATCAATCTCAGTAGTTTCTAAAATCAGTTTAATGGTTGTAAATGGTGTTGTGTCATTTAACCTGTATTGACATGTCTATTTGCCATACTAGACAGTAGTTCTTGAAGCTAGGGCCTTTGTCTTACTGATCTTTGTGACTCCACTGGGCAACACATAATTGGCATTTAGTAAATACTAACCATTTGAATTACATTTTTAAATCAACGTGAAGACAAAGAAGCTAGTAGACTCTGCAGGCTTAGCCTGGTTAGAATTCTTATTTTCTTCTAAGTTGTTTTTATTAATTTCTTAAAATTCTATTAAATTCTTTTAAGTTGTTTTTTTTTAATTTCAAGATTCATAAGGTACATAGTTGTCATTCATGTAAATAATTCCCTGTTTTGATTATCCAGTTTGCATCTTTTCAAGGAGTTCTGCTTTCTTCTTCTTTTACTGTGAGTCTCTGAAAAGCATTTCCCTGATTTTTAGAAATCTCAAGAAGTCTAGGCAAGGTGGGGACACAGTAAACAAAATGCAAAGTCAACCTAATTTGCTTTGGTTTTTAGTTCTGCCAAAGGTATGAATCAGTTGAGTTAAATGAAGATTGAGAATGAACCTAGAGATTAAGCTATCAATTGGAAAAGATACTTGATCTAAGCGTTGAGCATTTGTTTGTATATATTCTTTCATCATTTTATGAATGATATAATTTTTTAAAATTTTAAATTAAGTTAGTCTTAAATATACAGGTTCTAATTAGAAAGAAATAACCTTTCACTAAAAAATTTCACAGCTGCCTTCCTATTTCTAGATGTTTTAGCAGGGAATGAGCTCTCCCTCTCTGGACTGTTGTAGCACCTTATATGTAGTTGTTATCTTGTATAAATGACTATTAACATGGAGTTTTAATTCTCCAGTTGTAATATAAACCCCAAGAAGATAGTCACTATGACTTTACAGCCCTATTGTGTCTTATACGTACACAGTAGATACTCTAAAAAAAAATATGCTAAATGCAGTCCCCAAATTGTTCCCCACCATCCTCTCCATGACTCTTAACAGGAAGAAAAAATTTAAAAACCCAGACCTATGATTTATGTGGCAACTCTGTAAGTAGCAGTGTGTGGTTCTCTCTCTCTCTCTCTCTCTCTCTCATTCTCTCGGAGGTTGGAAAGAAAGATTTCAGTCCTGAAAAAGTTTGCCTTACATCTGCAGGAGGAATATTCTGACGATTTCCTGTAGAGATACAACCTTGTAAATAGTCCCAATGGCATTAATTATTTGGATCTTCTGAGAAATGTGCAGGATCACAATGGTGAAGGAAGGGATCACACACAAAATCCTCCCTGAGCCCATCCACACGCTCCATATTGTTATTTCCTTTCTTCTAATCCACTAAGTCCTACCAGACTATTGATAAACTTTCAAGGAGACTCAGCTCCTTAGGTTCCTCACCTTTGTGGTGCTATGTCTTCCTGGAGACCTTGAATTGTGGACAAGTGGCAGTCTGGTCCATAGATGGTCCACGAGAAGTTGGCTTTTAGGAACAAAGGTGTTAACGTGAAACTACTCTGCGTTGTTACTAAAATTATTAGTATTGTTATAACAATGACTTTCACGGGAGAATCAGTCTGCCTTCGCTAGCTGAGGAGGTTACCACAGTGCATGGGAGGATGCAGAAGTGCTAATCTGGTCTGACTCACTCTGTGATATTCCCGTGGCCACACTTTATTTTTAGCTTTGGTCTTCTGCAGCACTTGACCTTTTGCCTGGATAGAGCAATGTACTGTGGAGCTCAAACCCATAACCCTCCCTGTCCCATGCAGTGTAGGGCATGTATGTGTTAGATATGCCTTCTTTGGAAGATCTGCAATCCAGAATGGTCTTTTAGGACAAAGCAAAATGGTTTATATTCACACACACACACAGATACTCATGCACGCACACCTCTTTGGTAACATTGCCTTCCATGTCTAGGAACTTCCCTGGTGGTCCAGTGGTTAAGACTGTGCGCTTCCACTGCAGGGGGCATGGGTTTGATCCCTGGTTGGGGAACTAAGATCCTACATGCTGTGAGGTGCAGGGGTGGGGGGCAAAAAAGTTTAAAAAAAACGAAAAACATTGCCTTGCATGTCTGGTAAGACAATGTTTTTTCTTTTACATCTCTTCTGCCATCTGCTGCAAGAGATTAGTATAATCTTAACATTCATGAAAATATTTTTAAAATGTGGATAAGGCTCTTATACAAAAATATGCATCCCACTTGTTTATTCTACTTTTTAACATCTTTATTGGAGTATAATTGCTTTACAATGTTGTATTAGTTTCTACTGTATAACAAAGTGAACCATCTCTACATATACATATATCCCCATATCCCCTCCCTCTTGCATCTCCCTCCCACCCTCCCCATCGCACCCTCTAGGTGGTCACAAAGCACCGAGCTGATCTCCCTGTGCTATGTGGCTGCTTCCCACTTGTTTTAGAATAACAAAAACGTAGAAGCTTTTCCCTTCAAAAATAGAAGAGTAGTTAAATAAATCATGGAATATCCATACAATGAGCTACCATGCAGCCTTTAAAAATTATTTCCTGGGCTTCCCTGGTGGCGCAGTGGTTAAGAATCCACCTGCCAATTCCAGGGGCACGGGTTCGAACCCTGGTCCGGGAAGATGCCACATGACGCGGAGCAACTAAACCCATGCGCCACAACTACTGAGCCTGCGTCTAGAGCCCGCGAGCTACAACTTTGAGCTCGTATGTCACAACTGCTGAAGCCCACACGCCTAGAGCCCGTGGTCCGCAACAAGAGAAGCCACTGCAATGAGAAGCGTATGCACCACAAGGAAGAGTAGCCCCCGCTCGTCGCAACTAGAGAAAGCCCACGCACAGCAGCAAAGACCCAACACAGCCAAAAATAAATAAATAAAATAAATAAATTAAAAAAAAAAAGATTTCCCTGGGAAAGCTCCTTCTCCGTGCTTCCACTGCCTTCTGTATGCCCCCTTATGGTAGAACGTATTGCTTTTTAGTGTAATTACTGATTTCCTTACCCATGAGAGCTGGGTCTATGTCTGTCATGTCCACTATTTTGTTCTGTACCAGAGTGTAGGCACTCATTAAGTGGTGAAAAATAGACCGTGACCGTATCTGGCAGATAAGTATCATGTGGTTAATAGAAGTTTTCACTGAGTGATTGAATATTGGATGGTTTAACATTTCCTCTTTCTTCTTATACTAAAACAAACATTTTTATTGAGGTAAAAACATAATATTGATTTTACCATCTCAACCATTTTTAAGTGTACGTTTCAGGAGTGTTAATTATATTCACACTGTGGTGCAACAGATCTCTAGAACTTCTTCATCTCGCAAAACTGAAACTCCATACCCACTGCACACTGATTCCTCCTCTCCTCTTCCACCAGCACTTTTCTACTTTCTGTTTCTATGATTTTGGCTATGATTTTGGCTGCTTTAGATAACTTCATATGAGAGAAATCATATGGTATTTGTCCTTTTGCGATTGTCTTATTTTGCTTAGCATAATGTCCTCGAGGTTCATCCATGGTAAATCAAATTTTTGATATGAATTCTATTACCTCTGTAACCAGAAAAGAAGTTTTGCATAGAATCATAGAAGCTAGAATAACTCTAGAACTTATCTAGACCAATTTCCCCAACCCCTAACTTGACTTTTTCTAGACAAGAGACCCAGAAATAGAAAAGTAACTCGTTCAACGTTAAACGTTAGATAATGGCAAAAGTGAGCCCAACAAATATAAAAATAAGTAACAGAGGTAAATGTTTAGTCCTTTCACACAATTTACAGCCCTTTTAATGCTTTTATTTTCTACTCTGTATTTAGCTGTTTTAAAACAATTGTGTCTTCTAATATTCCATTTCATCTTTGAAACAGAATCATCTGCCCAGGTTATTTCTTTGTTCAGAAAGTACCCAGCACTTTGTTAGGGATTGTGCTTCTTCAGTTTTGTTTGTAAAACGCATTCCACGCATGGTCAAGACGTTCCATTCTGGGCATGGGACTCCTGTTGGCAGGATGAACGGGCTTTTTTAGGTTCATGGGGGAATTTGACTCCTGAGCCATGCAAATCTAACAGGGTGGAGTCACCAGCAGAGTACCAGAGATATCTTAGTTCAGCTGTTTGCTATTATGTAGCATTCTCTCTTCCTGCTCTGAAAGAGAAAAATGTCCGTAGTTACAATTTATCAAATAATTGCCAAAGAAGAGCCTCTTGCTCTTGGTGCCCAAATGAATTAATTAGTTCAAGGAACATGTATTATGAGTTTACCATGTGCCCTATTGTCATTTAGAGACACTTTAATACACATATTTCCTGAGATGATAAAAAAAAAAAAAAGAATCCGTGATTTTTAGAGCTAAGGTTAAGGGCTGTTAGCAATCACATAGTCAATTTTTTGACATTTTATTTATGGGAAACAAGCCCAGAGAGGGACTCAGAGTCAAACAGCTAGTTAGTAACGTTCTAGAACTGAGAGGCCTGCTTCTGACCTGCTGGCCGGGGTTCTGGGCAGTGCTCCCAAGCACAGCACATCCATCAAGAAGGATGTCACACAATCCCGGATCATATGTGGGCTTTGTTTGAAGAGGGACACGGAGAATCTCACTCAGCTTGTCTTTTTATGAACAGTCTGCTCTTTTTTTCCCCCCTAATTTACTTGTCAGCATGATTTTCAGTCTTAATACCTGCCCTGGTTTTGAATCGTGAGCAGAAAACTCTGGAGATTTCCAGCCCGAAGTGATGTCAAGCTTGACAGTGTGTTCCAACACTGAGGGATTATTTTTTCTGCTCTCCAATGGAGAGAACCAGGAAGGGAACTTCCAAACCTCACCTGAGACTGGGCCCTGTGATGTATTATGCATGTCCTTTGGTTGATGTCAAAGGATGACTAAAATCGACTCTGAGAGGGGCCTTTGGCTTGGTGCTTTCAGTTTTGTTTATGACTGGAAGATAGGAGTTCTTCTCTAAGTGTGAGGTTACAGTACATTCTGGCAATCTTTCTAACAGAAACACAACATTTTACCTGTTAGGATTTGAGGGAGAGGAACCTCTGCAATGTTTTACTGTGATTCTCCCACAGCATCCTCTAAAGCACGGTGAAAATGACTTCAGGAATTTTTTTGGTAAAGACTGCTTCACACTTTGTACTACTTTATGACTTTGTGAGTATATATTACTGATATGAAACTTAGTGGATATATGTACAAATAAACTATCATAATTCTCAGAAATGTAGGAAAAATATATGTCATTATGATACCTTGTTCTGTAGAGTTCCAAAAGTCGAAATAATATTCTTTGGACAAAAAGTACCCCAAACTGGGCTTCCCTGTTGGCACAGTGGCTAAGAATCCGCCTGCCAATGCAGGGGACACGGGTTTCAAGCCCTGGTCTGGGAAGATCCCACATGCCACGGAGCAACTAAGCCCATACGCCACAACTACTGAGCCCACGTGCCTAGAGCCTGTGCTCTGCAAGAAGAGAAGCCACCGCAATGAGAAGCCTGCGCACCGCGACGAAGAGTAGCCCCCGCTCACTGCAACTAGAGAAAGCCCGCGCGCGGCAACGAGGACCCAACGCAACCAAAAATAAATAAATGAATAAATAAATTAAAAAGAAGGGCTTCCCTGGTGGCACAGTGGTTGGGAGTCTGCCTGCCGATGCAGGGGACGTGGGTTCGTGCCCCGGTCCGGGAGGATCCCACATGCAGCGGAGCGGCTGGGCCCGTGGGCCGTGGCCGCTGAGCCTGCGCATCCGGAGACTGCTCTGTAACGGGAGAGGCCACAGCAGTGAGAGGCCCGCGTACCGCCAAAAAAAAAAAGAAAAGAAAAGAAAAAAATACCATGCTCCACCTTCTGCTTTTCCTGTCTGGGTATCTGTCCAAGTCATGTAACTAGAAAGCATCCTAGACTCCCCATTCTTCCTCATCTCACATTTAAAGTCACCAAGGATAGAGTCTGCTTCCTGATCGTCTCCCTCATCTCCGCCTTCACTCAGGCGCCGTGTTGTCACTGTGTCATCTTGCCTCGATGGCAGCAGTAGCCTCCTAGCTGGCCTTCCTGCCTCAGCCTGGAGGCCTCCGCACTGCTGGATGTATGATGCTTCTAAACTGCATATGTAATCGTGTTGCTTACCCGTTCAAAATCAATCACTCCCCACTAATTTAAGAACAAATTAAAAACCTTTTGGTTTAGCATGCCAGGTCTTGCATTATCTGGATATACATTCCACGCTGGCCTCATCTCCTTTCACTCCCACATCCACCCTCCCTCTCAGCCACTCCAAACCAGATGTAAGTTCTAAAATGTAGTGTGTGATTTCTTACCTCCACTTCTCTCCATGTGCTGTTCTTGAAATACTCTCCCCTCCCTCCCCTTTTTTCTAGTTAGCTCATTCTCATCCTTTAAATTCAGTTTAAGTGTCACCTCCTCCAGGAAGACTTCTTGGATCCTTCCATCTGATTTAGACACCCTGCTCCATGTTCCTGTAACTCTCTCATAAAACTCATTACATACTCTATTATAATTGGGTCTAAATTGCAAACTCCTTAAAGACTGAATTCATTTTTGTATTGGTCTATTTATATTGGATTTACAAATTTTACTTTAATTTTTCCAATTAATTGAGCAGATTTATCCAGAGCACAGGGTGATTATGCCCCCAATTTTACTTGCCTTCTATAGCTCCAGGGGCCTGAAGGCAGGAGCAGGATCTGTCTTCCACTTCTCAGAGCCAGGAGGTGCACTCACTGCCCACTTCTCACACCATGCCATTTCCTCCCTTCTCTTGTAAGTCCTATGGCCAAGCCGCAGCCTCGCCAGGAAATGAGATGTCAGGATTCCCCTGCTCCTGGGCCTCCACAGTTCTACATGCTATTTCCTTGGCCACCCATGCACAAAACTGCCCCCTCTCCTTGGGCAGATGAGATGAGGTGATGGGGCTAGCCTCTCTTCATGGACACTGTGCTTTCTCCTTAACCCAAGTCCTCTGCCATATTGACGGGGCTGGATTGAGGGGATGGGGAGGGTGTTGATGCCAGTTCTGTTGACTGGCCCCTTTGGGGTGATGACTGACCCCAAGACATGACGCTTCTCTGAGCTTAGAAGGTGGAAGACTCAGCACCTTTCCCCCCCTCAGTCAATTCCAGAAATGGCTGTGATAGCTGAGTGCTTACTATGTGCCAAGAACAATTTTGAGCGCTTTACATTGAATCCTTAAGCAACCCTATGATGATTATATTAATATTATTCTCAATTGACATATGAGGAAATTGAGGCAAGAGAGGTTAAGTAACTCGCCCAGAGTTATCAGCTGGTAAGTGGCAGCCCAGATCAAACCAAAGGAGACTGGTGTCCAAGTCCATCGGTGCAGCCACCTGGCCCACTGCCTCTCCCCACACGGCCTGTGCAGTTAGACATACTCACGCCCGCTAGTGACTGTTCACCTTAGTGTGTGGCAGGCAAGGCTTTCCCTGTGCCCTGGTGACTCGATGAGCGTTTGTGCTGCCCTCCTTCACCACTGTTTAGTTTTACTTACTAGATGTGGTTTTCAAGTTATATAATTTCTAGGCTGATCCAGTACGGCTTTTTTTTTTTTTTTAACATCTTTATTGGAGTATAATTGCTTTACAATGGTGTGTTAGTTTCTGCTTTATAACAAAGTGAATCAGCTCTACGTATACATATATCCCCATATCTCTTCCCTCTTGCGTCTCCCTCCCTCCCACCCTCCCTATCCCACCCCTCTAGGTGGTCACAGAGCACCGAGATGATCTCCCTGTGCCATGCGGCTGCTTCCCACTAGCTATCTATTTTACATTTGGTAGTGTATATATGTCCATGCCACTCTCTCACTTTGTCCCAGCTTACCCTTCCCCCTCCCCGTGTCCTCAAGTCCATTCTCTAGTAGGTCTGCGTCTTTATTCCTGTCTTACCCCTAGCTTTTAAAACAATGTTTCTATGAAAAAGAATGATTAGTTATCTATCTTCTATTTATTTACAGTTTTCATACCATTTACCTTTTTTTTTTTTTTGGCCGTACCGCATGGCACATGAGATCTTAGTTCCCCGACCTGGGATCAAAGCTGTGCCCCCTGCAGTCAAGTGTGGAGTCTTAACCACTGGACTGCCAGGGAAGTGCCATACCATTTACTTTCACTGGTTTTTACTAAGTACTCTTTTGTTTTTTAATTGAAAAAGTAATATATACACAGAAAGATATTCAGACGGCACAAAGTGTTCAGAGGAAAGTAAGCCTCCTCTTCCAGACCCCCAGCCTCCCCGGCCCCTCCCCCAGGGCCAACTGCTGTCACTTTCCTAGGTCTTTTTTATGAAATATAGTGTGTAGCAATGTCATACATTTAGCTCACATTACAATTTAGATGTGTTGATAAAATGTATGGTCTTTATTTTATTTATTTATTTATTTTGCGGTATGTGGGCCTCTGACTGCTGTGGCCTCTCCCGTTGTGGAGCACAGGCTGCGGACGCGCAGGCTCAGCGGCCATGGCTCACGGGTCCAGCCGCTCCGCGGCATGTGGGATCTTCCCGGACCGGGGCACGAACCCGTGTTCCCTGCATCGGCAGGCGGACTCCCAACCACTGTGCCACCAGGGAAGCCCTGCTCTTTATTTTTGCCTATAATGAACCTGGCTTTGCTTCTGCTCCCGCCCTTGCTCCACCATTCCACCACTCCTACTCATGGGCTAAGGGCAGAAAAACTAACCCAGTGTCCAGTTTCGTTTAAACCCTAGTCTACCTGGTAGTTTAAGCCGCTCCTTTAGGAGAGGTGTTCAGCCTTACTTGGATGAAAAATGTCAGTCTCTCAATAGCCTGTCGTTCACCCTGTACCTTTGAGGAAGGCGGCAGGGGTGGGGGGCAGGGGGAGCGGGGCAGCTTATGTGACCTGCAGCCAATATTCTCAACTCCACTGGGTGTGTGTCCGCTGGCCTCTGGCTCCCGCCTCTGGGCCATGAGCTTTATCCCTCTGGTCAGGGCTACCCTGCAGACCTTTGAGGAGGGTCAGTGGCCTGCTGTTGGCACACCACTCCTGGTGGCTGCGCTGGGCTGAGTTGAGTGCAGCCTGGCTTCTGATGGCCCTGTGGCCCTCCTGGTTTGGGCTGACATGCCCCCTTCTGCAGCCTTCCCCACAGCATTTTGCTCTCGCCTGGCAGCTGCCTCGGCTCAGCGGCCCAGCCAGGTTCTCAGTTACTTCTGGGGCCTGTCAGCACGTGAGACCCAAGGGCAGCTCAGCAAAGCTAACCCTGGCGTTAGACCTTCCACCTGACCACAGGCACGATGATGTTTGTCCTGCTGTGGCCGCACCAGGTTGGAATGGGACACCCTGTGAGGTGGCGCCTCCCAGAGTCAGACAGAGGATTGTGGAGCGGGTGCAGCTTCCCCCACTGCCCTCACTGTCACCCGTGCTTGTCTAACCTCCCCCCGCACCAGAGGTCATTTATTAAAAGACAAACACGTGGTCTGATTGTCCCTGACAGAGGTGCTAACTTCTTCACCATGTGGGGAACTGAGTGAACATGGGTCTTCTGACCTTGGATGCTGATATACTCAAGGGACAGATAAGGGAGTTTGAACATTCTTTTCTCGGTAAATTTCTGTTTTTATATATCAGTAATGGCACATTACCTCTGTCAGTCTTTAGACATTCCTCTGTAATGTAGAAGTTAGAATGATTTTGGCTACAAGTGACAATATCCAACTAAATGTGGCTTAAACAATGAAGACATCAACTAAATGTGGCTTAAACTGGGAAGACATTTAATAATCTTACAAAACAAAAACTCTGAGGGTTAAGGGCTTCCAGAGTTGGTTTGTCAAGTCCACAATGCCATTCAGGGCCCAGACGTTGTGCTCTGCCACCCTCAGCGTGCTGATGTCTCATCTTCAGGTTTATCACCTCAAGGTCGCAGGATGGCTGCAGCTGCTCTGGACATCACTTCAGACAGCCTCATTCAAAGGCAAGAGAAAGGGGGCTTTCATAATAAAGAAACATCTCCCCATGTCTCTCTACTTTTTATCATGGTGAAAAATCTTTCCAGAAGCAGTTCCAACAGATTTCTCTGTATTTCATATTATCCATAACCATGACACATGGATACCCACAGCTGAAAGGAAGACTGGGGAAGAAAATGTCAGGCATTTCCACAGGATCTATTGTGGGACTATATGTCCCCGTGGAAGAAGGGGAAGATAAAGTGTAATTGGCTAAGTCACAATAGCATCTACCACAGGAAGCATATCCCAGTCTTTCTCCTGGGCAGGTAGATACCTTAAGTGTCCTAGGCCTGTACTCAGAAAGACAAAGAGAAGAGTCCACTAATAATTTAAAAATATTATTCCCTTTATACGGCTACACATACACAAATGGATATGTGCCAATACATTTTTTTGCACTTTGTTTTCACTCAGAAATGCCAGCATTATCATGTACTCACTTCCACACATACTCCAGTCCTTTTCTACTATTGCTAAGGTGTCCAGTCACATGTAGTATGACCATCTTAATTACAGTAACTTTATGTTTTACTATCTGGTAGGGCTGGTCATCTTCACTACTCTTCCTTAAAACTTACTCAGTTACTTTTGCAGGTGTATTTTTGTAATGTTAGCCCCATTTAGTGCTGAGCTATACCTTCAAAGCTTGTTTATATTCACACACACACTATATAACACTATATACACATATATTAGTATATTATTTTATTAACATAATATGTTTAAATAAATTGGGCTTTTTCTTTTAAGGATCATCCATAATACAAGCCAAAACCCAAAATAAAAAACCAAAAATCCCCCACCAACTTCTAGAAGAGAGTTCTTGTTTTCATTATGAAATCCAAACAATGGAAAAATTAACCAAGGTAAAGCAAGGAACCAAAAAAAAAATGCAGGTAGTAAGAATTTACATATATACTTTTTCAATAAAGTATGGAATCTTTGGTAATTTCAATTTTCTACAGTGCACAGAAATGGATCAAAACTTTTTTATCTGTTTCTCCACAATAAAATGACAGAGAAATTTGCTTTTACTCAAGTTCACAGAATAAAATTGTATTAACTATCATTTTAAGCATTTCTGAAATTAGTTGATCTTAGGTGAGAGATTTTAGATATTTTCCTACCCTGTAAAAAACTACCAATGATACTTCCCTGGATTTGCAGTGATAATATTCAGAATCAATCATTTTGCTTCCTTCTCTGTATCCATACATTTTGTAATCAAGGAATTCATCTCCCTGATTCTGTATACTATGAATCAGTTCATCATCACGCCTGGTCTGAGGAGAGGTTTTTATTCCTGTCTAGTGACCATGAAAATTTCTAAGCCACCAGGTGGCAGAGTATCCTTGGCTTAGATTAAACAGTACTGCACTTTTCTGCTGATCGCCAAGTGTAGTTTATAGCTAACGTGAGTGGCCTACAAACCTTTCACTCATGTATGCCTAAAATATTTTTTAAATCATATACACCCTCCACAAATTTTAAGTTTATGTATAAAAGTATTCAACAAAAGTTTAAATAACAAAAGAGAGGTAACTTCTGGCAAACTGTAAATACTGAAATTTAAAAATAAAATTTATGGCATTCCTTTAAATAAATCTAATTGAATACAAAATATTGTAGGGGTTTGATAGCCATCATCATCTATTTAAAAAAATTCCAGAGGCTGGGTTTTTCTTGCAAGTTCGGCCTGGGGGCTGGGTGAAGATGGCTTGCGCCGCTGCGCGGTCCCCGGCCGACCAGGACAGGTGTACCGGCAATCCTGATGATGATGAAAGAAAGAATGAATGAACTTTGGGAAATATTTCTCGAGTGATACCAGCTGGGCTTTTCCTGTGGCAGGTTCATTTGTATCTATCCTGCTTATTTAAATAACAAGAAGACCATAGCGGAGGGGCGGCGAATCCCCATAAGTAAGGCTGTTGAAAATCCTACAGCTACAGAGATTCAAGATGTATGCTCAGCAGTTGGACTTAATGTATTTCTTGAGAAAAATAAAATGTACTCTAGAGAATGGAATCGTGATCTTCAGTACAGGGGCAGGGTCCGGGTCCAGCTCAAACAGGAAGATGGCAGCCTCTGTCTTGTACAGTTTCCATCACGTAAGTCAGTAATGTTGTATGCTGCAGAAATGATACCTAAACTGAAAACAAGGACACAAAAAACCGGAGGTGGTGACCAGAGTCTTCAGCAAGGAGAGGGAAGTAAAAAAGGGAAAGGAAAGAAGAAGAAGTGACCTGGTATGAGAATCAAGGATGTGGTACTACTGTAAGAGACATGAATGGAGGTTTCTCATTTGTATCTGAGAGAAACAGAAGCTTTCTGTTTGCATCATGTAACTGAACTATGAACGTTTGTGCCTCCCAGCTTCAGCATCAGAGTTGACAATGAAATAAATTTACATCAGAAATATGCATCCAGCTCTTAGGAAGTATAAAAGAAATTTTTTCTTTTTGCCTTTTAATGCAGTTTTTGTGAAAGAAAGAATCATTTTTTTAAATGGACGGTGGACTCTACCATTTAAATTAAAGAAAAAAATTTCAAACTGAAAAAAAAAAAAAAAAAAAATCCAAAATGAGCTTGTCTTTTCACTCCTTTTTCTCCTTGGCATCTTATTTTTCACTGTATTTCCTTCACAGAATTTTATACTAATAGAAAGTGTTTTATGCTTAAAAGATTTGACCACCCTATTTTTCTTCTCTGCAACAAGAAGAGAACAAAATTTATGTGTATAAACAAAATAAATTGTTTTATATTTCCTGTGACCATAAAGTAATGTGTGAAATTCTTATATTTCTAAATTTCTAATATATATTTCTAATATACACATATATGTATTTCTAAATTTGTCCAGGACACATTTATTCTGTCATTAATTTGAAAAATTCTGAAAAACACCAAAATGGCCCTTAATCATACCACTTAGATATTTTTAGAGAACAGTAAATGGCAACCCCTGTTATCTTCTCTCTCCCTACTTTGTCTAGATTCCTTCTGTTAATTAGTTGATGCTCATTCATTCATATTTCTTCTAAGTTTATATAGATCTACTTATACCTTGAAAATTTGAAGTACAAAATATTGAGGTGCTTCCAAAATTGCCTTTTTAAGAGATTCTCTCTTTCCCAGCATTAAAAGCACAGTGTTCCATTGTGGGTATGTGTGTGTATACTTGATTACATGCACAGATGTGCAAACACATACACACACATGCATACGTAGTAGATGAGGGAAAACGACCACTTTTAAAAAACAATCACCTTTATGATATTGCTAAAATTTAGAGCTAACTCTTTGGGAGTTTTGGAAACTGCAGAATTAACAGGAATACAGTTCTTCATAAGACCACTCTCACTTCCGACACTAATTGCACGTGCGGAGTGGGAGCGTTCCCCAAACTACCCTCAGGTTCGATAATTTGCTAGCAGGACTCAAAAAAACAAACTGAAAGCTCTTAAACTCACAGTTATAGCTTATTTTGGGGAAAAGATACAGATTAAAATCAGCCAGGGAAGACGAGCACAGGGCAGAGGCCAGGAAAAGTACTAAATAAAGAGCTCCCATGGTCCTCTCTCCGTGGAGTCTCGTATGCATTATATCCCTGGTACGTGTGTGTAACACATGGAATACTGCCACTAGGGAAGCCTGCCTGAGCCTTGTGGTTCAGAGTTCTTACTCAAGTTCCATTACACTGGCATGACTGGTTGCCTGTGTGGCAAGTGTGTGTGTGTGTGTGTGTGTGTGTGTGTGTGTGTGTGTGTATGTGTACATACATATAAGAGAGAGCTGAAAGGAGGCAAGGATCCAGGCCTAGGGGACAGGAAGGATCCAGCCAGAGGGGCTGCCACTTCTCCTCACTGCCCCGCCCAGCGAGGGGCAGCCTGCCCAGGCCTACTGCACCCCTCACCCCACTTGTGTGCTGATGAGACTGAAGGCTGGAGGGACTATGGCCAATAAAGGGCAAAGATGACCCAGCAAAAATCGTATATATAAATATATATATGTATTTATATATGTGTTTATATATAACATATATTTCATTTATTTTTAAAG
The DNA here is from genome assembly GCF_003031525.2 of Neophocaena asiaeorientalis asiaeorientalis. Lineage (NCBI taxonomy): Eukaryota > Metazoa > Chordata > Mammalia > Artiodactyla > Phocoenidae > Neophocaena > Neophocaena asiaeorientalis. Next base: position 2,704,440 of record NW_020174712.1, on the reverse strand, counting down.
GTGTTTTATTTATTTGGCCATGCAGCGTGGCGCCCCTTGCAATGGAAGCATGGAGTCTTAACCACTGGACCACCAGGGAAGTCTCCTATGACATATATTTTAAAATTTATATCTATCTATCTATCTGAGAGAGAATCACAGTATGTTTTATTTGATGTCTGTCTTCTTCCACTCAGCACGTTTTTGAAATTCATTCATCGTTCGGCAGTAATTTGTTGGTGCTGGGTAGTATTCCACTCCCTGTATGTGCAACAATTTGTCTATCCATTCATCTGTTGGACATTTGGGTTGTTTCCAGTTTTAGGCTGTTATGGACAAAGCTGCTGGTCTTTGTGTAGACATATGTTTTACTTTCCTTCGGGTAAATACTTAGGAGTAGAATTGTTGGGTTGGATGATAAGCATTGGTTTACTTTGTAAGACACGGCCAAACTGTTTTCTCAAATGTAATATTGTAATACTTTATGTTCCCACAACAATGTTTGAGAATCCAATTCCTTCAACACTCGATATTGTCAGTCCTTCTAATTTTAGCTGTTTAAATGGCTGTATAGGGTAGTTACTCACTGTGGTTTTAATTTGCATTTTCTTCATGACTTAGGATGTTGTGCATCTTCTCATGAGTTTATTGGCCATTCATGTATCTCCTTTTGTGAATCCGGTCAAATCTTTTGCTCATTTTTAATTGGATTGTCTATCTTCTTATTACTGAGTTATAAGTTCGTTATATTTTCTTCTTTTTTTATTGAGCTGTAGTTGATTTATAATATTATGTAAGTTTCAGGTGTACAATATAGTGATTCACATTTTTAGAGGTTATACTCCATCTATAGTTATTATAAAATATTGGCTATATTTGCTGGCTGTACAATATTTCCTTGTAGCTTATTTATTTTATTTTATACATAGTAGTTTGTACCTTTTAATCCCCTACACCTACCTCCCCCCCTCCCTTCGCTCTCCCCACTGGAAACCACTAGTTTGTTCTCTATATCTGTGAGTCTGTTCCTTTTTTTTTGTTGTATTCACTAGTTTGTTTTAATTTTTAGATTCCACAAATAGGTGATATCTTACAGTATTTGTCTTTCTCTGTCTGACTAATTTACTAAGCATAATTCTCTCCAAGTCCATCCATGTTGTTGTAAATTCCATTGATTTTATGGCTGAGTAGTATTCCATTGTGTGTGTGTGTGTGTGTGTGTGTGTGTGTATATATATATATATATATATATATCTCACATCTTCCTTATCCATTCATCTGTTGGTGAACACAATTTGCTTCCATATCTTGGCTGTTGTAAATAACACTGCTATGAACACTGGGGTGCATATATCTTTTTGAATTAGTGTTTTCCTTTTCTTTGGGTATATACCCAAGAGTGGAATTGCTGAATCATATTGTAGTTCTATTTTTCATTTTTAAGGAACCTCCATACTGTTTCCCACAAGTGGCTGCAGCAATTTACATTCTCACAGTGCACGAGGGTTCCCTTTTCTCCATATCCTCACCAACACTTGTTATTTGTGGGCTTTTTGATGATAGACATTCTGACAAGTGTGAGGTGATAGCTCATTGTGGTTTTGATTTGCATTTCCCTGACAATTAATTTTGTTGAGCGTCTTTTCATATGCCTGTGGTCATCTGTATGTCTTCCTTGCAAAAATGTCTATTCGATTCTTCTGCCCATTTTGTTATCAGGTTATTTGTTTCTTTGATGTTGAGTTTTATGAGCTGTTTATATATTTTGGATATTAACCCCTTATTGGTCATACATTAGCAAATATTTTCTCCCATTCAGTAGGTTGCCTTTTCGTATTGTTAATGGTTTCCTTTGCTATACAAAAGCCTTTAAGTTTAATTAGGTCCCATTTGTTTATTTTTGCTTTTGTTTCCTTTGCCTTAGGAAATCCAAAAAAAAATCTTGCTACAATTTATGTCAAGTGTTCTGCCTATGTTTTCTTCTAGCAGTTTTATGGTTTCCTGTCTTACATTTAGGTCTTTAATTCATTTTGAGTTTGTTTCTGTATATGATGTTAGAAAATGTTCTAATTTCATTCTTTTACATGTAGCTGTCCAGTTTTCTCTTTATATATTTATTTTTTAATGTAAGGCCTTTTTCAAACATATGTTTGTGGCTTGCTTTTTCCATTTCTTAATGATATCTTTTGAAGAGTAGAAGTGTTAATTTTAATGAGACAGAAGAACACGTTTTAAAATAGTGCTGTGAACTCCAACTATTTTAAGGCTATTTTGCTGCCATCCAAAACTTCTACAAATGTTATCCAACTGATGTATTATGAGGACATATCTACTTACAAAGCCTTTTTTTGGGATGAATTAAGGTGGTATTAATAGTAAAATTACACAGTATCTCATACGTTATGATCAGCAAAGTCCTTCTTTGGTGGGAAGGGTGAGTACTTTCTGGGAATTAGGTATTAATTCTATCTTCTCTTCTATTTGTGTGTGTGCATGGGGTGGGGAGAGAGAGAGAAGACATATAAAGACCAATCAGGAAGCTTAACAATAATACTACTGGTACATTCTTCTGGTTGCTACATTCCAGGCACTGGGCTAAAATAAATACTCCTTATGGTGACTCTGTGAAGTATTGATAGATATTTTTGTCCTCCTTATTCAGATATTCAGATGAGGAAAATGAGGTTCAGAGAAATTAAATATCTTGACTGAGATCCCACAACTAGTAAGTGGCTGAGGTGGGATTCCAAGGGAGGTTTGTCTAACTCCCAAACTCACGCTCGTCATGGATGCTCTGTTCATGTTCTGGACTCATTTGATTTCAGATACATTGAGTATAGATTTTGGCAGGGTGTGGAGAAAGCAGGGGCTGCAGGGAGGGGAGGGGAGGAGAGAGATTAGGTCCAGGACTTATTTTCGTGGGAGCTGTTCATGCTTCCAGTTCCTAATCCCCTAGATAGCCTGGGTAACTTCACGGAGGGTCCAGGGTAACTAAGCCAAATTAGACCAATATAAATACAAACCCAGAAGCATTTCTGCCTCAGATAATCTAACCAGTTAGCAGGCCATTTGGCTTACCGCATCCTCTGCCAACACTTCATAAGGTCTTCCTTTTGTTAAAGAATATTCTGCAGTGACTTCCTCAACGCTTTATTATGTGAGGGCCTGATTTACAATTTTACATGTAATTAACTCTTGTAGTCAACTCTTTTGTAGTCAACTCTTTCTTGTAGTCAACTCTTATTTCAGATCTCCTCATTAAAGCCATGTAGTTATTTGGAACCTTATCCTAGTGATTAACCCTATTTACACTCAACTCCCTTCTGAAATCTTTAATACACTCATGTTTTCCAATTTGGCAGATACGAAGTTTCTATGGTTTACTGGAGCTGTAAGTTTGGGCCGTTGGCAGTCTCATGTTACTTGTCACAAATTCTATTAAGGCCCTTCCTTCTACTTGATGGCCTGAGTCTCTGTAGTTTGCACAGCAAAGATGAAATGCTTGGTGGGATCATTAAATTTAATCACCTTAACCAGCAATATGATATCCACTATTGTATAGTTCTACTGAATGCTGAGTCACTGGGCTTTCTTTCATGACAGTGAAGTGTTACCTTTGAAAATTCAAATGATGTTGATTATTCAGACTGAGATGAGTTATGAGATTGTGTATAATCTATTAGAAGTTATGCACTTATTAATAAAAGACAAATTTGCATTTTCCCCCCTCCTTAAGAATCAAAGGCCAAAACAATAGTGTATTGTTGGAATTTATTGATATGGTATTAAAATTCACTGCGGAAAGAAGAACTAAATTAGAAAGTAAGTGATACTAATGGATGCTTAGAAATGGGCTGTTTTCAACTAAGGAAAAAAAAAGAACACTTACACATAGCCAAGGCTCTTCTTTATAATTGAAAAACAAATTTAATGACAGTTAAAACAGAATTTCTCATCCTTTTCTTTTACCATGAGAGCTGCAACTTTCTGAAATTTTATCCCTTTTAAATTCCTAAAATGTTTCTTTATTTTAAACCTGAAAAGCATTAAAACACCTTTTCCCTAAGGAGTTCAGTGTCATTTAGATTTGTTCTAACCATCCCACAATCTGTCATTTGATTATTAGATGGCATTTGGTATCAAAGTTCCACCAGTGTTAAAGTTGGAAGGTTCAGGGAATTCCCTGGTGGTCCAGTCCCTGGTCGGAGAACTAAGATCCCGCATGCCGCAGTGCAACTAAGCCCGCACACCACAACTACTGAGCCCATGCGCCTCAACTACAGAGCCCACGTGGTGCAAACTACAGACCCCACACACCCTGGAGCCCGCACGCCACAACTAGAGAGAGAAAACCTGCAGGCCACAACTAGAGAGAAGCCCACACGCTGCAATGAACAGCCTGCCGTGCTGCAACAAAGATCCCGCATGCCATAATGAAGATCCCACATGCCACAACGAAGACCCGATGCAGCCAAAAAAAAGAAAAGAAAAAAGTTGGAAGGTTCAAATACAGAGAGATTAAGATGTTGGCCCAGAGTCAATCAAACACCGAGTTGGTTTAGGGTTTTGGTTTTTCTTGACCAACTTATCTATGGCTTAGAAGAATTACTCTAGGGCTTCCCTGGTGGCGCAGTGGTTGAGAGTCCGCCTGATGATGCAGGGAACACGGGTTCGTGCCCCGGTCCGGGAAAATCCCACATGCCGCGGAGCGGCTGGGTCCGTGAGCCATGGCCACTGAGCCTGCGCGTCCGGAGCCTGTGCTCCGCAATGGGAGAGGCCACAGCAGTGAGAGGCCCGCGTACCGAAAAAAAAAAAAAAGAATTACTCAAATTTTCTTCTAAGTACCTAACTTACTATCAGACAGGAGTTTAGTCTCCCTATAAAGTTTTTTTTTGTTTATTTGAATGTTGCCACTTGAAACTAAGGCCTTAATAATCATATAAAAATTCCAGAGAATGTTTCAGGTATAAAAGAAATTTGAGGAACATAAAAAAATTTTAGATGAAAAAAAATGACAACAGCCGTGTCTTTCTCCCTCTCTGAATCCACCCCTCTCCCCTCAAAAACCAACAACAACAACAAAAAGCCACCAAAACCTCTGCTGGTCTCATTGGCAGAAGGTCTCATTGGAAATAAATATAAATATACTGTTGTGTTTCATAAATAAGAACTAATTCATGGGAAGGAATAGGTATGTATAGCAGGAAAAACCAGAAATGAGTTGCAGATATAAACAAAGGAAGTCAGTTTAAATATATGTACAAGAAAGAAGAGACACATAAAATAAGAAACTGTTTCTTTGGAATTTTATTTTCAAAGTGTTTTATAGATTTCCATTCTTATAGTGTTCTGTGAGTTAAGTGGACAGTTCATATTCTTAACTGGTATTTGATAACTAAGATCACGAAAAGATAAAATATACTAACTTTCTGCACAGACTCTGAGCCTGCAGCTGAAGCAGTAAGAGAACCTATGTCCTAAGACTCAGCCTTGTACTTTGCCCTTGTTCTACTCTCTGCCTGCGGCACTCTGCCTAGGGGATGGACAGAGCCATCCCACCCTATAGGGGTTAGCTGGGCCAACTGAGAAGGGGCCATGACAAAGAGTAGCATAGGCGTCACTCCACATCAGGCATAGAAAGAGAACTAACGGGTAAGAAGAGTCAAGTGATATTGATTGGTAGCTCCCCAGGGTTGAATTCAGAACATGTTCTGCTGTCTCCTGGGTGCCAAGATTTGACAGAAAGGGCAAAGGACAACTTGAACAATGTGGGGTGGGTGGGTGAAATCTCCATCCATTGTGGTTCACGTGGGATGGAGTGCTCAGAATGAGGGAGATCTTGACAAGGCTCCCTGCTGGTAGCAGCCCCTTGTTTCTTATCAGAAACCTGATATTAAGCACCTCTTTTTCTTCACTGCTGGGGTTGGGAAGAGTGTGAAGAGAGGACACAGGTACTAAAGAGGAGAGATTTTGTGTAAGAGGTTTTTTGTCCTTAATGGGGAAAAAAAAATAGGAGAATAAAAAGAGAAGATTCAAAACGAAAGGACAAGACCTGAAAGTCAGAAAAACATTTCAGAAAACAGGCTAAATGAAAAAGGAATGAAGCGGTCCTGGTCACTAGAAAACACAAAATTTGGGGTGGTGGTGATTTGCAATGGAAAGGAAAAAAGACACAGCTCAAGAGGATGAAATGTAAGGAGAAATTAGACACAACCAATATATACATAAGAAAGGGGTTGGTTTTGTAAATTATGGTACATCCACACAAGGAATACTATATAGGCTTTTAAAGAGAATTAAGTATACAAATATTAACACAGGTATCTGGAGACTGACTAGTGGAAAAATAAAATGACAGAATAATTTGTCAAGTATAATTTGATTTTAAAATAATAATATATGTTAGTATATATATGATAAAAAGTCTGGAGGATGACGCATCAAGCACCCAAAGGTATCAATAGTTATTTCTGGGTGAGGAAGGGGACCTTTATTGTGGAAGGGTGTTATGTTTTACATTACACATTTTTGTGCTTTTCCAGACAGTTTTTATAAAATTCATATAATTTCCATTGTATATCAGGAAAAAAATCAATAACAAGTATAGAAATAAGTTACATTGCAAAGAAGAAACAGTACATGTAAAGTTGAAGAGCTATATTGCAGTAAAACTTAACATTGAAGTAATTTATACAGAGGTGTGTCTATATCTATACTTACATCTGTATTTTTATCCATGAAATGGTGATCCCAAAGTAAAAGCTTTAACTACATTTAAAATTGTTTGTTGGTTTAAAATGACACAAGTGATAGACTTTTAATAGATGATGATTATAAATGTGTTCTGTATTATACTGTATTCACTCTAAAATAGAATATTAGACACAATCCATAACTTACCTATTGATGTACTTAATACTTTGTCAATGATTGGATTTTTTTTTTTTTTTTTTTTTTTTTTGCGGTACGCGGGCCTCTCACTGTTGTGGCCTCTCCCGTTGTGGAGCACAGGCTCCGGACGCGCAGGCTCAGCGGCCATGGCTCACGGGCCCAGCCGCTCCGCGGCATGTGAGATCCTCCCGGACCGGGGCACGAATCCGTGTCCCCTGCATCAGCAGGCAGACTCTCAACCACTGCGCCACCAGGGAAGCCCAATGATTTAATATTTTCTTCTGATTAACTTGGATTATTCCCTTCAACTCTTCTGCTATATTTTATTCTTCCTATATTTTATAGGTTACATATAAAAAAGAGAGTAATGATGATAATTCCACCTGGGAGTTAGGATATTCTTTCACTTACTTAGGAAAACCTCCAGTGTGAAATCAGACCAAGAATCTATCCAGTGCATTGTCAATCTCAGGCACAGTCATATAGAAAAAGAGAAAAAAAAAAAAAAGTGCTGGGAGAGCAAGTAGGAGAGAGAGGAAAAAGTGTAAATCCTTTATCCTTTGTTGTGTTCAAAATGACCCAGAAGCTGTGTTCCAATTTGTTTCCATATTGCAGTCAGGTCCGATAGAGTTCTATTTAATAGGATTTCATCTATAATCCACTCACATAGGGCTGGGGCTCTGTCCCAAATTAACGCAAGCGTAAAATGAATTTTTCTAAAATGAAAAAACTTACACTGGGATTTAAAGTATGATTTTGGAAAGTTTTGAGGGCTTGGACTATCCATTTCAGGTGGAAAAGTAAAACTTCAGAGACATTTCTCCCCGCAGTGTGTAAAAACTTAGAGCCCAGGTAGAGAAGGCTTAACGAGCCAGGATGAGGAAGTCAGTACGGGTGGGGATCGTTAACATTCGGAACAGTGGGAAGAGGCCACAGGAAACAGTCCCCTTTGGGCCATCTGGACCAAGCTGAGGTACTAGGGAAACCCAAGTGGGAGACATCTTTGGAGAAGAAATGCTAGTTGGAAACAATCCAAGCTGTCTTGTCTTGTGAGAACAGCTCTAAAATGGACACTACTAGGCCAATTTTACTTCTGAGATAAATGCTGCTTCTTTTTTTTTACGTGCTGCTCCAGGGCCATCTCTGTCCCGTAAAGGTCCCAGGGCCCTGCATTCCCTTCTTCCTCCCTCAGGGTCAGCACGGCGACTTCCCAGGAGGCCCCATAACTTTCCCAGTAGGCTCCGCACCTTCCCGTCATGCCCTGCACCTTCCCGGCATTCCTCGCGTCTTCCCCGCATGTCCCGCTGCAGCAGACTCTCTCTCAGGGGCCTAAGGGCGTCTCTCCACAGCAGTCTCTGGGCAGGTCCAGCAGACTGGAGTTTTCCTGCTGCCGCTACTTCAGGAAAAGGGCTTGTGTGTGGTAACAAGACTTCTTCAAGGTAAGATTTCCACCCAGGCCCTTAATACTTGGAAAATCTCCCTGACCCCCTCCCACAGGATTTCCTGTGACGGTCCCAGTCCCGAAAAGCCGAGGCCCCAAGCCTTACCCATCCGGGAACAAGCCCTATTTTACAAATTAAATCATCTTCAGGTTATGCAGTCTAGGGAGAACACCTGCTCAGGATCAAACAGCTCCTCATTCTTTTGCACAGATCCTCAGCTGTGTGCTGTCTGGGCTATTATTCATTGTCTAATTGCTTTGTTTCCCAGTAACTCAAATTAAATCATATTCTTCAGGAACCAGGTTTTACTTTGCCTGGAGGAACAGGGAATACAAAGGGAGTGTGAGGAAACTAGCCACGCACTTTCAGTTATAGTGTTGAAGTGGATGCAGACTTTACCCAATGGTATTGTTAAGATTATGAATGTCGGACATCAAGACACTGCTTTAGGAATTATAGAGTAGTTTTACATGTTTATTAACCAGTTTGACCCTAGAAATAATCCTGTAGGTGGGTAGGTTAAGTGTGATTATCTTACGCATTTCACAAATGAAGAAGCAATCTGTCAGAGATTGAGACTTGCTAAAGTCGCACATCTAGTAAGTAGCAGAACCGAGGACTGAAACTCAGGACTTCCCACTTTATTACCCATGCTGAAATTCCTTAAAAGAAAAAAAGCCATTATTCAAAGTGCTTCACTGGTGTTCATTTTGGTTAACATCAGTAAAAGATGACCCTACAATATCAAATATCTTTTTCTTTTTGAGGGTAGTCTGATTTAAAAAAAAAAAAAAAGCAAACAGCAACACCCCCCTCCCAGATACATATACATCTCTTACCTCTGTCTGTCTGCCTATCTGTCTGCCTATCTATCTATCTATCTGTCTATGTGATATGGCTCAAAAAGCGCCTGGAATGTCCTCTGGGGATTTGGAATGGCCCTGATCACTTGTGGTTGATAATACAAGCATCACAGTAGTGATTCGCACATCTTAGGCTCAGTTCCGCCTGGTCCCCCAAACCCTTCAAGCTCAATCCCATGGATCTCCTAGGGTAGTTCAGCTTGACTTTGGAATACAGGATGGAGAAAAGACAATACATATTACTCAGGACAGGTGGCAGTTATGTCATGTGCCAGGAGATCTGGCATACTTGGTCTGGGTTAATGGGTTTTCCGTCACCCTAGGTTTGATCAGTGTTTTTTGATATTGTGCTTTTAACATCTAATAATGTGGGCAAAATATATTCCTGGAACATTACCTTAGATTATTTCTCCATTTTGAAGTAAAGGCTTAAGAGAATTTATTTTATAATAGTACACAGATGTTTTCTGAGAGAACATGGTATTAAGGATTTTGACAATAATGAAGGGAACAGGGATGATGAAGAACACTTTTTTTCCTGCACTGTATATCCTTGTCTATATTTTAAAGATAAAGTGGTCTATTTGGAAAAAAGCTTGATGTAAGAAGTTAAAGTTGTATACTGCTTTAAAGAAATACTGCTTTAAAGAAAAGAGTATCATTCTTAAGTACTTTTTGAATACTGAATGTGATTTAATCACACTAAAATAATTTAAGTATCCAGTTAAAATTAGATTAATCAGGAAAATATATGGTTCCATCCCCAGGTATTTGGTTGAAGAATAAATGCTAAAGTACAATGAAACAAACCTAAATTTATGATAGCAGACATAATATTATCTCTACTCCAAAATATATTTAGCTAATATAGATTCTACTCTTTTTTGTTTCTGAAGAAGGTCTTTTAGTAAAAATTACAGTCCTTACTGAAGAGCTCAAAAGTAATTGGTATACAAATACTTCAATTTTAAGCTTTCCTATTGTACTAACCTGTTGGAGTAAATAAAAGATCTCCATGAAGTGTGAAGCCTCACACCACATTTCTATTTAAGTCCTTTAGTTTCCTTGGGAATGCCACCCACTTAAAGCAAAGTCTGATTGCTAAATCAACATTAAGATAGTTAGAATCCAAATGCAGTTTGTTTCTTTGCTGAATCTCTACTTTTTTTTTAATTAACGTCTTTTTTAAATTAATTAATTAATTTATGGCTGTGTTGGGTCTTTGTTGCTGCGCACAGGCTTTCTCTAGTTGTGGCGAGCAGGGGCTACTCTTTGTTGCGGTGTGTGGGCTTCTCATTACGGTGGCTTCTCTTGTTGCGTAGCACAGGCTCTAGGCGCACAGGCTTCAGTAGTTGTGGGGCACGGGTAAGTTGCTCCGCGGCATGTGGGATCTTCCCGGACCAGGGCTCGAGCCCGTGTCCCCTGCGTTGGCAGGTGGATTCTTAACCACTGCGCCTCCAGGGAAGTTCTGAATCTCTACTTTTTATTACTTCTTGCGTTCTATACACAGACAACTGTAGTCCCCCGTTATCCACAGTTTCATTTTCCATGGTTTCAGTTATCAGAAGTCAACCTCAGTCTGAACATATTAAATGGAAAATTTCAGAAATAAACAATTAATAAATTTTAAGTTGCTCAGTGTTCTGAGTGGTGTGATGGCATCTCTTGCCATCCTTCTCTGTCCTGCACAGACGTGAATCATCCCTTTGTCCAGTGTAATCCATTTATTAGTCACTTAGTAGCTGTCTTGGTTATCAGGTCGAATGTCAAGGTACCACAGTGCTTGTGTTATTAAGTAACCCTTATTTTACTTAATAATGCCCCCAAAGCACGAAGAGTAGTGATGCTGGCAATTCTGATATGCCTAAGAGAAGCCGTAAAGAGCTTCCTTTAAATGAAAAGGTGAAAATTTTTGACTTAATAAGGAAAGAAATGACATTGTATGCTGAGGTTGCTAAGATCTACGGTAAGAATGAAACTTGTATCCATGAAATTGTGAAGAAGGGAAAAGAAATTTGTGCTAGTTTTGCAGGCGCACCTCAGACTGCAAAAGTTACAGCCACAGAGCACAATTAGTGCTTAGTTAAGATGGAAAAGGTATTAAATTTGTACAATGAGGTGTTTTCAGAGAGAGATCACATTCACATAGCTTTTATTACAGAATATTTTTATAATTGTTCTTTTTATTATTAGTTATTGTTAATCTCTCATTCTGCCTAATTTATAAATTATACTGTATCATAGGTATGTATGATAGGAAAAAACATAGCATATATAGGGTTCTGTGGTTTCAGGCATCCACTGGGGGTCTTGGAACATATCCCCCTTGGATAAGAGGAAGCTACTGTGCTTTGATATTTTAAAACTGCTAGCTAACAGAAAAGGGGGATTTCTACAATGGGTTTTCTGCTCATTTTATAAGTATGAAAGCTACTTTGATAGTGTTTTTTGTTATAAACATAAAAATGTATGGAGCTAAAAACAACAACCCAAGGCATCGTCTGTTACAGAATTTAAAATGTCAAGCCTGACAGTAACTTATTTTTTGTCCTCAGCAAGAAGTAGCAGAGGCTAGTTTCCACCCTGAGGACAGAATGAAGTTATTGTGTGACAGATGATTTATTATTATTTTTTTTTACAGATGATTTTTTTAAACACACTAGATCTGTGCTAAAATACTATGTTTGGACCATATGCCTTAAGACTATCTTCTAAGTAAGGGATATCTTTGGGTACTGAAGAATGTAAGCTCTCTTGGATAAAGTCCAAGATGACCATCCTTTTTTCAAAATCCACTTATAGAGTATATTGTTAAAGGTTAGTTTCAGATGTATTGATATTGTCATAATCTGTCATTAAGTTTCTCTTAAATGTTAATGTATGGAGAGACCTTTTTCTACTAGAGGAAGTGTACAATATAGGAAAGACAATTGTAGGGAGAGAAATGACAGCCCTGATTAAGAATAACAACATGGTAAGCTTTAGGGCTCCAGAGTCAGTGAGCAGGGCTCAAGTTCAAGCTCTACCAGATACTAGCTATTTAAGATTTCACTGTACAATGGAGATGATAACAGTAATTACCTCATAGTGTTGTTTTATGGATTAAATAAATTAATACATGTAATGTGTTTGACATGTAGTAAACAGTCAATAAATATTGGCTATTATTACAGTCTGAGAATTTAAATTACTTATTTAAAGTGTTGCCTGTAGAGACAGAATGAGATATGAGCTAAAAATAGGGGCTGGATGGTTCTGTTTGAAGGTTTCTTCTAAAGTCTAAATCCATGTGGCCATACACCCATTTTCCTTATCACACTACCCATGATGTAACGCCCTCACTTGTCCTACGTATATACCCTCTCAGTGTTCTCCTATCCTATCCCATCATCTGGGCTTCTTGTTCCCACTTCCAAACTCTCACTCCTCCCTTCCTTCTAAAATCCTCCCACTGTGCCTGTCAGAACACCCAGTGCACGAGGAATAAACTTTGCTACATCCTCAACCTCTTGTAAGTGTTACGGTCTAGTTTAACCGAAAGCTGGTCCCCAGAAGACTTCCAGTAGCAAGCTGCTCATTGCCCTCACCCCTCAGTGCCAATTCCAGACCTCTTTAGGCACCTCAGATCTCACTGACACTACCAGGACAATGTTGGGGACAATAATAGTACTTAATTGATAGTCGTAGGGATTATATGGGGACAGTGCATGCAAAATGCTTAGCACAGTGCCAAGAACATATTAAATTCTAAGTAAATATTAGTTTTTATTCTTATGTCTGTTTGCCTCTCCCAACAGAGTGTCATCATCCAAAACAACTACAACTATGGAATCATACTTGCAGCCTATTCCTGGCTAATATCTTCTATCCGTTCTAGGCCTTTGACCCTTCTGCTTTTCCCCGAGTCTGTCACTATGCACCTGTTCCCACTTCCCTCTCTAAGCTGGAACACCACTTAGATTTTATTCTCCCACATGTTATTCATTTTCTTGTCAATATTACAGACTCTCTTGCTTTGTTGTCTTTCATTGACATCTATCTGACAGATTCCCAGACCTAGATGAGCCCAACTGTTCATCTTGTCGTCACCTGTGTTTAGGTTGCTGGGGAAAATCACACTGCTGAGGGGTAGATTTATATCACTATAAATTCAGTGTCACCAACCTCACCTGTGCTCTCAACATTTTCTGTCCCTCCCTACTGTGTTCTCTTAGTCAGCTCTATATCCCATTCTCCGCTGTGCTTATTTCAGACCTTTTTCAATTTCTTCAAAACACATACCCTCTCACTTACCTTCTTTCCCTGCCTCACTCTCAGTAAATAACCTTGCATCTTCACAGTAAAAAGGGAAGCTGATATTTAAAAGATTACAGACCTATTGTTTCTTCATTTCCTCTGTCTCCCTGTGTTCCTGATCTTTCTTTCACCAATCCATCAATAATTCCCTGTCTTTCTTCTCTGTTTTTAACTTCTGCCTTGATGCTGCCCCTGTCCACATTTAACAGTTTAACAGTGCTTGTACTACTCATCTAAAGGGGGAAAAAAAAAGACTCTCTTTTTGACTCCACCTCTCCTTTCTCTATGTCTTCTCTTTCTTTTCCCCTTCTTATCTAAACTTCTTGAAAGAGATCTTCATTCTCTGTTTCTATTCCCTCAAGTTCCACTCACCCCTTAATCCACTACAATATGGTTTTGAACCCCATCACTCTACTAGAACTGCTCTTACCAGAGTCATTGGCTCCATATGTCCCAATTCAATAAAAATTCATAGTTTGCTTAACCTTTTGACTGCTTTTAAAACGACTGACCACTGCCTCCTTCTGGAAGCCCTCTGTGTTCTTGGCTTCCATTACCATTTCTCTTTGCTTCCTTTCTGTCATTCGTTCTACTACTTCTTAGATTGTCTTGCCAGCACCTTGTTCTCTGTTCATTCCTTAAATAAGGGTTTCTTGTTTATTGTCTGTCTTCCTTGCTACAGAGTAAGGTGTCTTATCTCTGTATTCCAAACATTTAATATGTGTCTAACATATAGTAGGTGGTCCCCAAATATTTGTTGAATAGCTAGAAGAATGAATAAATATGGTTTTATTATTTTATTAGAAGTCTGGTTAAATTTGTGAATATAAGATATCCATACTTAATTAGAAGTGTAAAATGTATTCCAAATCAAACCTATCTGACTTTAATTTTTTTCACTGTTATGGGTCATCCAGATACCTTTTGTTAGACTGGGTAATAGAATGGTAGCTTTAAAAAGTTCCTCTTTTTAGAAGTACATATACCCTTATAGGAGACATGAGCTATTCATTTGTTCATTTATTAAATATTTATTGAGCACCTTCCAGTCATTGTTATAGGTTCTAGGGATACAGTGGTGAGCAAGACAAATAAGGTACCTCTTTTCATGTAGCTTACGTGAGAAGTGGAAACAAAAGTCAGTAACCAAGTAGTCAGTAAACCAATACGATAATTTCAGGCAGTGATAAAGAAAGTAATAATAAAAACAGTGTGATATGGCAGTGACTAGGACACAGAGGTGGGATTGAAGTTAAGGGTTAGGGAAAGCCTCATTTTATCTATCAATAAAATGAAGGTAGTTTAACTGTTAAGAAAATACATTTCCCATTAAAGAGAGTATGTGCATATTATATATATGTATATTCGCTTGTTCAATTTTAAAAGTAACCTTTCTTTTTATAGACACAGAAACCGAGGTTCAGGGAATTGAGTAAACCCCTGAAGCCACATATAGCTGCTAAGTAGCAGACCTGGGATTCAGCTGCTGGCCCAATTAATCTGAAACCCATGCTGTCTCCATCACATCATACTACCACCCATACTACCTACACATACTCCTTGTGTCACTGTTAGGTTTAAGCAATCTATCCTAATATTTTTTTGAGGATTTAAAAAAACCCGTACTCTATATCAATAATAAAAATGCACAATACATAATGTTCATGTGATACTTGCTGTTTTTTCAAGGCACTTTTATTTTCATTATCTCATTATCCTGTGACCACTACTAATTAAGATAAAGAGAATTTGTAGACCATTTGAGAGTTGAGAAAACTGAAATATGAAAGTTAAGTGATTTTGCCATGATTACACAGCTCTGTAATGGTGGATATAGACTAGATTCAGTTCCCTTGACTTTTAGTCTGGTATTTTTTCCAGTATGTCTATGAAAAACTTATTTTCTTTTTTAAGTACTGAATTTAAGAGTTTAAGTACTGAGTTTAAGTCCAAATAAAACCTGAGAATTAATTTTAATTTCTCAGGCAAAGTGCCAAACGTTTATTCATTAGTACTGGTAACTTCACTGTTAAGAAACGAAAAAGAAAAGAGAATAACAGAGACTAAGATAAGAAGTGTTATATGTATCATTAAATACTTGATTCTATCCTTTTTTTCTAATTTTATGAGAGTGAAAAAAGGACACCCAATTGCAAAGTCCCTGAGATGCTGTTCAAATTCACATACTTGTGAAATGCAAATATGTGATAACTTAATTCTTTGCAGCCTATGAGAAAGTCATTTTTGCTTGTTGCATTATTCTTGATGACACATATGTTTTGTTTTATAATTATTGAGGAATTAATAAGGAAAATGGAAAAAAACTTTTTCATGTTTCTGCCGAAAGAAAATATATTCTTCTCTTTTCCAAAAGTCAGCTGGGTCTTATCAGCTTTGCAAAATGATGAATGAATGCCTTGTTCATTATTATTGCTTAGGTCATTCTTATTTATGCTAGTAATTCAAGGATTATGTTTTGATTGTTCTTGAGAGATGAAAACACTTTCTTGCTGATGAATAAACACTGCCACTTTTAAAATATTTGTATGCAGAATGTCTTTAAAGCCATTATGAAATGCTTTGCAAAAGCATTAAGAAGCTGTTTTTCGAAAGGCACTTTTTTTCCCTACCTTTTCTTTCATGCTAAGCAGTCCAGTTGAAAGGCCTTTCAGAGTTGTTTAAGCAATACCAGTGTTTTAGTGTAATGAATAACTTTTTATAGAAGACAATCACACACAATTCAGCATGCCGGTATTTCTATTTCTGTGCACCACCAATGCAGGGATTCTGTGGTAGACTCTCATTCTTTGAGAAAGCTGAAGCGATCAAAACCCTGATTAACCTCTGATATTCACGTGGTGCTCTTGATCTTGAGGACTGCAGCAGTCACAAAGCGTTAATGGCAACCATATGCTTAGGGTATTGTGGTTATGGGTGACCCAAATGTGAACTTGGGGGTGACTGATGCTAACTGCTATTTGTTTCACATTTGGTGTGGAGATTACTGATGAAGAGTTTGAGTTGCTACTTGACAGAATCCCCCTTGATGAAGATGGAAATGTCAGATACCTCCAATTCATGGCCATGTTTGATTCGCGGTACTCTTCTTTCACATTTTCTCATTCCTTAGTAGTTTTCTATTCTTGATGTTTTTATTTTCATTTTTATTATTTTTCTTTTTTATACATTTATTTACTTATTTATTTATTTTTTGGCTGCTTTGGGTCTTGCTGCACACGGGCTTTCTCTAGTTACAGCGAGCGGGGGCTACTCTTCGTTGCAGTGCGTGGGCTTCTCATTGCAATGACTTCTCTTTGTTGCAGAGCACAGGCTCTAGGCACTCAGGTTTCAGTAGTTGTGGCACGAGGCCTCAGTAGTTGTGGCTTGCGGGCTCTAGAGCACAGGCTCAGTAGTTGTGGCGCACGGGCTTAGTTCCTCCGCGGCATGTGGGATCTTCCCGGACCATGGCTTGAACCCGTGTCCCCTGCATTGGCAGGCAGATTCTTAACCACTGCGCCACCAGGGAAGTCCCTATTCTTGATGTTTTTAATTCAGAGAATAGACCCCCAAAAGAATTAAGGTTATTTAAAAATTCTCTTTATGGATTTGTATCTTATTTATTAATATTTTACAAGTGACAAAGATTTTCAAAATAGCAATGTTAACAAAAAAGTAGAATCTTTTAACATCGATTCATGGCAATTCATTTAAAAACATTTAATACCTCAACGTCTGAAAAACTGACATGAGAAGGGATAGTGTAACTGAGGTCACAAAGGGAGAGGAGTGTAAACTTCAGAGCTGGGAAGAGAATTGTAAGTGGCAAAAGTCAAGTCCTGGAGATGCCCCCTCACTTACCTCCCAGGTGCTGCCCATTTACAAGACTTCTTACTACTTCCTTCCAGTGGGGTCCAGGTTGGACAGTAGAGTACATGGCTATTGCCAATGATTGTGTTAAAAGCAGAGCAAGAATGCTTCCTAAAATATTCCCAATCTAAATTCTCTATCATGGAACCCAAGTTTTTACTGTTTTCTAAAATCTTTTATTTCACAGGGTAGTTCAAAGCTTAAGTATTAAAAATTCTGATTAGTATTGACCATCATTCCTCAAATACTGTAAGGGATATTGCAGTCCCAGACATCTGCTGTGTTTTGGCTGAGACCTCTGAAAGGTGGTCTCCTTCTTCCTAAAGGCAATTCTTTTCTCCAAGGCAATTTCAGGAAATAACTGTCTTCATCCCACACATCTCCTACACCATCTTCCAAATCACATAACTGTACTCCTTAACCATGAAACCCACCCACCATTTCCTGTTAGCTTTTTGATAGCAGAGTAGACCTGATTCGATTTGAAGGGTATGACAAGACACATCTCTCCAAAATTATTTTCTATCATCCCTATCATAGGGTCTGAAGTTCTCACCTTAAGAGACCCAGTTCTTGGAGTCAGAAGGTACTGATCTGCAGAAGAAGCTGTTAAGATACTAATATCTCTGAGAGGGGTGATACTTTAATTTGTCAGTCTTTAATGTTTAGTTCAGCATTTCCCAAAGTGTATCAGAGGAACACTGGTTTCATAGGATGGTCAAAACTCTGACCCTTAAAAAGGTTCCCGTGGCCAAATAAGTTTGAGAAACTTATTAAATGAAGTTTCTAAAAATGAATTTGTTTCCTGAAAGAAAACGAAGGCTTCACATAACCTTTAATATTGCTAGCGTGTGTTGTGAATCTCCAAGGGAGAAGAAACAGATCCTAAGACAAGTAGTTTTTGTCAACGATGATCCCAGGAAATACTAGTAAGTTATCAGGGAAGTAAAGTGACAGGGAAGAGAAGAAAGCCAATGTAGGATTCATTAATGAGCAGGTTATTGGTGTGGGCATCTGGGGCTCTCTCTTGCCAATGACCTCTGGAAACTGTATAGAACCGCCTCAGAGCTGGGCCAGCTGAGGACAAGAAAGCTGGAGTAGATCTCCATCAACTCCCACCTGCCATTGGTTGAGGGCTACTCTTGGCAGCATAAATACCTGGCTCTGCACAGAGTCTGGCAGAACGTGCTCCCAGTCAGAGAGTGTCCTGAGGCCGAGTCCATAGGTGCTTGCAGTAGAAAGCCCTCAGTGTAAAAGGGTACTGGGGGTGTTGAGGAGATATGGGTAGGCCTTATCTAAAGGTGTGGCATCTGCTACAGTGGGATTTAGTACACAGCATTTCCCAAACTTACTTGACCTTCTTTCATGGAGCATCTTAGAGGCTAGTTTTCCACAGAACATAATTTGGGAAAGCTACCGTAGTTAGATTAAGTTAATCCGTTAAGTAGTCTTTACCTTAGAAAGTCAAGATCAGGTGTCTGAGAAAATGAAGTGAAGGAAGACAGAGACTTTTTAAAAATATGGAGCCTTGGGCTTCCCTGGTGGCGCAGTGGTTGAGAGTCCGCCTGCCGATGCAGGGGATGCCGGTTCGTGCCCCGGTCCGGGAAGATCCCACATGCCGCAGAGCGGCTGGGCCCGTGAGCCATGGCCGCTGAGCCTGCGTGTCCGGAGCCTGTGCTCCGCAGCGGGAGAGGCCACAGCAGTGAGAGGCCCACGTACCGAAAAAAAAAAAATATATATATATATATATGGAGCCTTAGAGAGAGACTCAAGCAGGGTGCTTTGGGGGCGTTTCCTGAACACTCAGAGGCAGCAGTGTAAGGGCACTTAGGCTGAAGCGTCAATGCCAGAGGACTGGTGTGAGGTGGCGAAGGAGTGAAGTAGAGGGGTGATAATGGTACAGCTGATGTCAGCCTGGCCTTTTCAATTTTGGGTGGATAAGTTTTAATGACAGGAGACAGCTCTCTTAATTCTTTATATTCTTGATTAAAGATACCAAATAACAGACTGTAGCTTCATTATTGATATTAACAAATACTTCTACCAATCTGATATTTGGCATTCCTTATCTCATTATTATTGCCATCTTGCATGTGAGAAAACAGATGTATAGAAAGATTAAGTGATTTTCCCAGATGACATAAAACAGTGAGTAGACACTGCCAGTTGAACCCAGGTCCATCTGACTTGAAAGTCCACAGGCTTTCTACTATTCCACAGTGCAACTCTGAATTACACAACAACAACGAGAGTAGTTCCATTTAACTAGTGTTTATAATTTGCCCCACGTCGTGCAAAGAGCTATACATGCATTATTTCATTTAATGGTAGAGACCATTCTTCTAAATTCTGCTTAAATTCACTGATTGATTGCTAACTATCCACCTCATCTGCCAGACAGGATGATCATATTTATTTCTTGGTGTTGTTGGATAGAGGCCCCTGAACTGGGTTTCAGGAGACTTGGGTGATAGGAGTTATAGTTTGAACTTTCATTTAATAACTCTGTGACGTTGGTCAAGTCTTTAACGTTTCCTTGCTCTGGTTTTCTCGTCTGTGAAATAAAAAGTTCAGGTCAAAATATCTCCGAAGTCCTTTCTAGGTTTAAAGTTCTGCTTGAAGCAGCTTATTTATTTATTTTCTTCCTTACCATATTTATTCAAAAATTCCTTACATTTATATATAAAATATACACACACATATATTTTAATTTTTAAAAAGATTTTATAGATAATCTTCATCTGTTCCCATGGAGTGGTCTGGGGAACCTGTCTCAAACCTCTCTTCCTCTTACAAAAAACACCTCCAAAACTACATTCAAATTTGGAAGAAAACAAGGATTGAAGCAGTTTATATTCTTATGAATATTAATGGAGATTTGAAGGGGTCATTTAATATACTTAAATGATGCTCTAGTAGAAACATGTTTTCCTGGCAAATACAAAGAATTAACAAAACATAACATTGAAATAAAAGTATTTTAGAATCACCAGATTAAAATCAATACAGTAAACATGTACTGAGTATTCTGTGTTTTCAGTCAGTCAAGCACTCCTGAATCGGGAAAACAAATATTTCTTTTAAAGAAATTATTTCTTTGCTAATTTTGTCACAAAACCTGCATAATTATTAAATTTTTTTAATGTATACATATGTGGAGGAAAGGAATGGAGTTGTCAGTAATTTAGGAGAACAAAGAACTGTAGAAAACTATATAGGACAGTTAACAGTGCCAAGAGTATTAAAAATATAAAAATCCATATCACTTTAGATTATTCTTTTTAACTTATTTGTATGCCCCACCTTTTAGTGCCCTAGTTTTAAAGGATATACAGAAATACTCAAACTTCATAAAGAACCCAGTTAAAATTAATATGTTTTGATCAAAATAGACTGGAAAAAAATGTGGCCAAAAAATTACCAAGTCCATTAAAAACAAAAGCTAGACTTTGTGATGTCTCACACCAGTATAATTTCCAAGGAACCAATGGAATTGTCTCCCTGGGTTTGTGACTTAGCTCATTCATTTTACAGGCAGCTGTCCCACTAAGATACCATCTCCAAGGGCAGGATTCTCCTTCGAAAGTGTATATATGGAGCTAGGGACCAGCTTAAGATCCCTTTGGAGCGTGGGACTGTCCAGACTTTATAAAAGCCTCCATTGATTCTGGGAGACTTTGCAATTGCCATGTTGTCAGTCATCCAAATCTTGGTGGTTTGTAAGACAAAGTGCTTCCTTTTGGGTGAAGAACCCTGTATTACTTTCCTGGGGCTGCCATAACAAATTACCACAAACTGCGTGGCTTTAAGTAATAGATGTTTATTCTCTCATCATTCTGAAGGCTAGATTTCTGACATCAAGGTGACAGCAAGGCTCTACTCTCTCTGAGACTCTAGGTAGAATCCTACCTTGCCTCTTCCTAGCTTCTGATGGTGACTGGTAATCCTTGACATTCCTTGTCTTGACACTGCATCACTCCAGTCTCTGCCTCTGTTGTCACATGGTGTTCTCCCTGCATGTCTCTGTCTCTAATTTTTCCTCTTATAAACCAGTCATATGGGATTAAGAGCCAACCCTATTCCAGTATGACCTCACCTTAACTAATTATATCTCCAACTACCATATTTCCAAATAAAGCCCCATTCTGAGGTACTAGGGGTAAGGACTTCAACATATCTTTTTGGCGATAATTCAACACATGACAAATCCCGTTACAGACCTAATGTGTTGGATGTCTTACAAATTTATTTGAGGGAAGGCACAAATAAGAGTTAGTTCCCATGTGTTCTGTGAGATAGCTACAACTGTAGCTAACATTTAATGCCTGCTACTTGTCAGGCACTAAATATTAACTCATTTCATTCTTAAAACAGGCCTATTAAATATTTTATGTATAAGAAGCCTGGGGCATAGGAAGTCAGTTACCCATTGTCACCCAGTTAGTAGTGATGGAGCCAGTGTGCAAACCCAGCCTGGCTGATTCCTAATACTACCCTGCCTCTGTGGACAGTAAGTAGGAGCAATTTGCGCTAACCAGTAAGGCTACATGTGGCTATTGAGTACATGAAATAAAAGAGTCAGAGATTCCAAGGAAATAATGTTTTCTGGCCACTTATTGTTATGATTTTTTAGACCCAAATTGATATTTTTTATAAGTGTAAGATACCAGGTTTTTAAGATGTATCATTAAAAAAAGAATGTTAAAATATCTCATTAATGATTTTTATGTTTGATTACATGTTGAAATGATAATTATTTGGATACATTGGGTTACATAAAATAAATTATTAAAATTAATTTAACCTTTTTAAAAGCTTTTTAAAATGTACTATTAGAAATGTTTAAATTACTTATGCGGCTTGCAATGTATTCCTATTGGACAGCACTAAATTAGACAGCAAATCTTTCTAATTAGAGTAGGCAGCATAATGGGAAGAAGGAGTTATTTCAGTCATTATCTGACTTCAAATAAACCAGTTCTTAAAGTCCCTGTGCCTTAGTTTCTCTATCTGTAAAATGTGATAGAAAAAAATTTTCCTCACAAATTTAATTAACAAATTGAGCAAAAGTAATTATGAATTATCATTTTGCACACTGTTTACAGAAAATTAGACAATTATCTAGGAAGGTAGGAATGATATAAATAAGTAGCTAATCTAGCTTAAATACAAATTTGAAGCATTTACTTATTATTTTCTTTTAGCAAATTGATGTACAGCTTTGAACTCCAGATACACAAAATATTTTTGTGGTGTGGGGGGTCACTGTCATTTCTGGCTTTACAATTTTATTTTAGTAAAATCATTATTTTAATAATGATCATTTACTTTAGTATAGATCTGTGAGGTGGCAAGGGCAGGTATTGTTACCTCCATTTCACAGATTTAATAAGAGATTCAGAGAGGTTAAGGTGCAGGGCTATCACTCTTAGCTCTGAGGCTAGTACTTTTCTCATTATACTTTCCAGATAATGAAAATTATACTTAAATTTTAGGTGTGGTAGTGTTCAGCTATGATTCCCATCAGGAATGGAAGAGGGAAATAGGTGGATCAGATGAGATTAAAGCTTCTATGCTGTTATTTGACATGATGTATTAATTTGTGTAGCCGATTTTGACATAAACCAGAATCCCAGCACTTTCACTCTGAATTTACTGTGACTGTAAAGTTGCCACAGTGGCACCTTCATATGAATAAGTTTCAAAAATATGACCACTTAAAGAGGATAAGAGATTCAGATTTCCAAGCAATCCATGTTTTTTGACCACTTATTGTTATTATTTTTTAAGTTAGAAAAGCAACACATTCTTATTGTAAATATCCAAATATTATAGAAGTATATCATATAAAGTCAAAAGAAGATTTGGAGGTGGCCTTACCATCTTCCACCAAATCCAGTTTCAACAATAACCGGCTAGGACTTCCCTGGTGGCGCAGTGGTTAAGAATCCACCTGCCAGTGCCGGGGACACAGGTTCGAGCTCTGGTCAGGGAAGATCCCACATGCCGCAGAGCAACCAAGCCCATGCACCACAACCACTGAGCCCACGTGCCGCAACTACTGAAGCCCGCGTGCCTAGAGCCTGTGCTCTGCAACAAGAGAAGACACCGCAATAAGAAGCCCATGCACCACAACGAAGAGCAGTCCCCGCTCGCTGCAACTGGAGAAAGCCCGCACACAGCAATGAAGACCCAACGCGGCAAAAAAAACCCCACCAAAACCAGCTGATTATTAATTTTAGTATGAAAGAAGTCAATACATTAAATAGTCTTATGGTTCTAAAATTTTTCATAAATTGTCATAGTGTTCAATATAAACCTTTATATTGACTAGAAAATATTCTTTAAAAATATTCTAGGGCTTCCTTGGTGGCACGTCAATTTGCTAAAAGAAAATAATAGGTAAATGCTTCAAATTCGTATTTAATTCGCAGTGGTTGAGAATCTGCCTGCCAATGCAGGGGACACGGGTTCGAGCCCTGGTCCGGGAAGATCCCACATGCCACGGAGCAACTAAGCCTGTGCACCACAACTACTGAGCCTGTGCTCTAGAGCCCACGAGCCACAACTACTGAGCCCACGTACCTAGAGCCCAAGCTCCGCAACAAGAGAAGTCACTGCAATGAGAAGCCCACGTACTGCAACGAAGAGTAGCCCACACTTGCCACAACTAGAGAGAGAAAAGCCTGAGCACAGCAACGAAGACCCAATGCAGCCAAAAATAAATAAATAAATTTATTTTTTAAAAAAAAGTCCAGACTTAAAAAAAAAAAATTCTACGTATACAATTTTTTGTTTGTCCTTTATAGCCATATATTGGTTAAACGTATATATCTCATATTCATCAAAGATGGCAGTTCTACTAAAATTATGTATAATTTCCCAAAGATTTTTTTTTTCAAACACTAAAGAAAATTGATTTAGAACAATTATCTTCTCCAGAAATATTTGTTAGAAAAATCAGATTTTTTATGTGACAACTTCATTGTGTGCTGAGCACGTTTATTATGTGGTTTAGAAAGATTATGTGGTCCATAAAATTATAGTAGCTATTGGTTTTGTTGAGATTTGTTTTAGATGGCAGAGAAATGGTATTGCTTTAAAATGTTAATAATCCATGGAAAATAAATAATTAGGTCAGGATGATGTTTAGAGTGTAGTTTCTTTATCATCATTAGTTCATTCACTGCAAGTCATTTGAAGTATTAATGTAAACATGTTTATCCCACACATAAAATTATATAAAAATCATAAATGTATTTCTTCATGAAAGTCACCTTCCTTGTATAAAGGGAATTGTCTATGAGTAAATAGGTTTGACACTTAGAGGAGTCCCACAGTATAGTGAGTTGTAAGATTTTCTCTGCTCGAAAGTATTTGAGTCAGGAGAGTATTTGAGTCATGTCAAATGGGGAAACCACTGGTATCTCAGTATCATTAAGGAGATTTTGGAAATTATTGACAAATTTTCTAATTCTGAACATGTTATCTGAGAGCAAGAGGACAGTATTTGCAAGTCAAATGATAGAAGAATCTATTGTCAGACAATTAAAACATCTTCACTGAGACCTACCGAACTAACTTTTGTGTGGTCTTGTTCTCAGATGGAAATGGTTCCTAGTGACAGTTGACAGCATGAATTTTGAGTCGGCACTAAATGTGTGTGGGAACTTGCAAAAACAAATCTGAAAAAAGATTTAGGATCAGGGTTCTCTTTG
>NW_020174712.1:2666884-2676884 GCF_003031525.2 Neophocaena asiaeorientalis asiaeorientalis | reverse complement strand
TAAATATTGTTAACTGTAGTGATTGTATGCATTCTGGACTTCTCAGTAAATAATTAAATATAAATAATTGTTATATAAATATAATATTAATTAATATTACTATACCAATTGTAATAAAATAGAATAATATTTACATTCATATATTTATATATAAAATCTTACATAACTCAAAACTCTTTGGGAGTCCTAATTTTAAGAGTGCAAAGGGGTTCTTGGACCAAAATGTTTGAAAATTGCTGCTCTAAACCTTAATGGGAAGAAAGTGCTCTTGCCTAAAGCTGGACAGCTCTGTTAATAGAAATGTGTAAGAGTTCCCTCAGGAGGTAGTTTGCTTTGTTCAAATGGGAAAATAGTTCAGGACTGGTAGCTCTGTGATCTTGGACATCTCAATTTACCCATCTGAAAATGGAGTGGATGAATTCAGAAGCCAGTGTTCATTGAGGGTCTTCTGTGTGCTGGGCACGGGTTCCCAGGCAGTGGGGGGATGCTCACAGCCAAGTAGAGGGAACAGGCTGATGAAGAGACAGTGGTAATAGAGAAGCGCAGGTGTACATGAGGTAGTACAGGAACACAGACGGGTATCTAATCCAGGGAACAAGGACAGGGGTGAGCACTTTAAACTGGGCCTTGAAGGACAGGTAAGAATGAGCCAGAAGAAAAGGTGAACAGTGTTCCAAGCACAGATGTTAACACATGTACAGACCTAAAGCAATGTTTTTCAAATGGGTTGGGACCCATTAGTAGGTCATGAAATCAATTTAATGTGTCATGACCAGCATTTAAAAATTAACAAAATAGAATAGATGTCAGAGTACACTTCACGTAAAGTGGTAAATATTCTTTCGTGAAACGTTTCTCCCGGTTGTACATATGTATGTATGTGCGTGGGGCTGGGGTGGGGAGGAAGACACTGCCCTGGGCTGCAGTGGAAATATGTATTTCTTATTGTTGGTTGAAATAAAAACTTTTTAGAAAACCACCAGTCTAGAGACATAAGAGAGAGGATTATGTTCAAAGAACTACAAGCAGTAATTCAATATGGATGTAACATGGGGTGCATGAAGGTAGTGCTGCTAAAAAAATAAGCGGGGGCTTCCCTGGTGGCGCAGTGGTTGAGAGTCCACTTGCCGATGCAGGGGACGCGGGTTCGTGCCCCGGTCCGGGAAGATCCCACATGCCGCGGAGTGGCTGCGCCCGTGAGCCATGGCCGCTGAGCCTGCGCGTCCGGAGCCTGTCTCCGCAACGGGAGAGGCCACAACAGTAAGAGGCCTGCGTACTGCCAAAAAAAAAAACAAACAAACAGGAATCAGATCGTAGAGAGCCTTAATAACTTGCTAAATAGTTTGAATATTATCCTGAAGGCAATTAAGTACCATTAAAGGATTTCAGGAAGAAGGGTGACAAGGTCAAGAGGTATTATTTGAATAAAAATCGTTCTAGCAGCTATGAGAAAAATGGACTGAAGTGACAGTGATAAAATCTGATGCAAGGAGATCTCTTTTATTAGCGATCTTTTAAAAAATTGTGTGACTGTTCCTCATATTGCATTCTGTTCTAGTTTATAGGTACATTATACACAAGACTATAAGCTACATGAGGGCAGGAATTTTTGTATCTTTTTTAAACCTCACCTCCTCAGAAATGAGAATAATGGCTGTGTATATGAGATGCTCAATAAATCTTTCTTGAATGAATGATAAATATATCTTCTTGTATCCTAAGAGGATATTAATTATAGGAGATTGTTTTAAGTTTTCTTCTCCCTACATTGTCTCTGTAACCTCCCTTCTTCTTTTCTTTTTCTTTTCCTTGCCATTTTATTTTTTATTATCTTGATCTTTCATGTTAGAGACTTTCCTAAATGTTTAGTGCTCTGTATTCATTTACATTTAAAAGTAAGGTATTCAAGTCAGTTAGTCGAATGCTCCCTATGGTTGGTGGAAACATAGTGATTGTTGAGGGTCCAGTCATTTCATTGGGTGACCCCACCTCCTAAATTAATTTCTATGTCTTTTCTCTTGTGAGTGTCAGTTTCTTAATGGAGAATCTTCTCATCTTCTGCCTTGGGAATATAACCCTAGCTACCAGTATTCTGGGGGCCAAATGGGATAAAGCATTTGGGAGTTAAACTATTGAGTGGATAGACTTCCACTTAATTCTTGTATGGCACCTGACCTTGGGCCCAGTTTCCCTAACGTCTCTTTGAGTCTAGAACCTTGCTGGTTCAGTTTCTCTAAAGATTAATTTTCTATTCTCTTGGTGGGGAGAGGGAGGATTGTTTAAAATGCCCAGAGAATTGGATTAAATATAATTATCTGGTTTGTGTCTTTCGATGTATGATTTGAGGTATAAGTTACACACAATAAAATGTACCCCTTGTAGGTATACAATTCAGTGGATTCTGGCAAATGGATGCCACCATCACAATTAAGACCCAGAACATTGTCCTCACTCTTTATGGTCAGCCCTTCCCCCAGCCCCAGGTAACCACCAGTCTGTTCTCTGTTCCCATACTTCACCTGTTCCAGAATTTGTATGATTTTAGCAATAAGAATATATTGGAATACAAATTAATATGGGATGATTAAATACATGAGGAGAAGTATTACTTAATGGGACATCACAGCGTGATGAGTCACTGCTAACTGTGCAACTTTCATTATGTCTGTCCAGTTAGTTCTTGTTGATAAGCTGTATGGATTTCAGGAACTTAAAATGTATCTTGTGGGAGGACTTTAGATTCTCAGAAGGTCAAAGTAAATAGCTCTCCTTTGATCTGTCAACCTAGGAGCTTCCCAGCCACTTTCTAATTTCCAAGCTCCTTTAGGTTGCTTCAGTGTAGGCGAGTTAGGCATACTGATCAGAATGATCACACACTGAGTTTTAAACTATAGGTAAGAAAGCTAAACAAGCCAAAAGCAGAAGGACTTTGTGAGCACTTTATTCCCACAGGGTTGCATTTAGTTACCCATTAGGATTAGCTCGGAACGTGTTTCTCTTAGCCAGAGCAGATATCCCAGGGTATCTGTACCAAGTAGGTCTCCTAAAAGTACTAGGAATGGACAACCAGTTATGTGCCAAGTCCCTTTTGATTTCAACAGTACCATGTATTTGGAGTTTTACCGTAGTACTCTGTAAACTTTAATGATCTAAAACAACTAGTAACTTGAAATCTTAAAGGAAAGTTCATTTGTCTCAGCATCCAAATCATTTACGCTTACTACATTAGGAAATGTGTTAGTTTATTCCCAGAAAATTCCTCTTATCTGTCTGAAGACAGTGTACTTACTCAACATGCATGCTACTTTTCTGTATATTTTTATCCTGTGTTACTCTCAGGACAAAATTCATATTCTTAGGATGCTAGCACTAAGAGGAACCTTCGAGGTCCTGTTTTCCGTCTTCTTTCTGGTACCGGGAAGGACTCTGAGACTCAAAAGGTGACTTCCTAAGGCCTCTGGAGAAAAAATTAATTTCAGGAATTAATTTTTATGTGAGTCTAAGTACTTTTCTTAGTCATTTAACATTTCTAAGCCTAACTTACAAATACATCTGCACTAGAGCTCAAACTACCAACACACATTTATCCCACCAGCACTAAGGCATATACTTTGTAATATTTCTTTACTGAGGACATTGGTATACACATTATCTTTTCTGTATTACAACCACATCACCATTATAGTGGTTATAACATCATCAAATTTGTCTCATCTAAAGCATTCATTCAACACTTATCTGCACATAGTACCAAGATAAGCACTATATTATGTTCATTAAAGAACACTAGAGAGTGCCTAGCACATGTAGGCCTCAACACCTGGTGAGTCTAAGTCTGAATGTACGTAATTTAGATTAAAAAGTCACAGAAGACACTAGAAAATATACTCAACTTATCTATATCCAACAAGTACTGTATTTTTAAGAATTTTAAGTAACTTCAAATTGTTTGAGAATTTTGTGTTTTGATGGAATGTTCTTCTGATTAGATCAGCATTTCAGGAACTCCTGGATGGACTTAGCTTTCACCTTATGATAATTCTCCAATCTTTGGGAAAGATAAATCAGATTTAGGAAATGAACATTTGCTATGTGTGTGTATTTACCATTTGCTGCCTCACTAGGCAGCAGTCATTAAGTATAGTTCTATAAATCCTATTATTGAGATGACTTCCAATATAGAAGCTGTAGTCACCGTTACCATGACTACTGAGTATCACTGTATCCCCTCTGCTGAGGCCTCACAGACATGTTGCTGACAGCATTAGGATTTTACTTCCTTGCTCTCCTCTTTCCCCTCATTTCTTAGGGAAGTGATTCCATTGGATCCTTTTTCTGTTAGACGGTGTGTTGGGTTGAGGTTCTGTGTGAGTAAAAGAGACTTGGCTCCTGTGTGTTAACAAGATAGAAGTATTTTTCCATCCCATAAAAGAAGAATGCAGGCAGCCGGCTCAGAGCTGATATGGCAAGCTCCCAGGTATTGTTAGGGATGCAGGGTGCTCTACCATTTTAATCTTGTTTTTCATCCTTTAAAGGTCACCTCATAGTTCTAGTGGCTGTTGAAGCTTGGGCCTTTACGTTCTCATATCAGGCCTGAGGAAGGGGAAGAGGCAGAAGGGCAAAAGGGGGGTTCCTTTCAGCTGAGTCTGTTCACCTTAAGCATCATTCCCAGAAATCTCACACAATATTTCTGCTTATAAGAATTCAGGCATATAGATAGACCCAGCAGCAAGGGTGGCTGGGAGATGTAGTCTTCTATTCTGAGTAACAATGTGCCCTGCTAGGAAGGGAGACAGGTGGAAGGGCAGATGGATATTGTAGTAGATAACTAAGCACCTGCCACAGTAATTTAGGTGGAATATTCTATCCATATCTGTGAAGGCTTTGCTGTTCATAGTAACCACTATTTTCAGAAATAGTAACTATGGATACATGATTGATGCAATTAGCTCAATAGGCAGTCATCTGGATGTCCTCAGAGAAGCTCTGGGATTGTTCTTATGTCATATGATCACATTCACAGTAACTCTTTGCTCTTTACTAGAATGCTTTCAGTTACAGGAATTAAAGTTTAAAATAAAATCACGAAAAGATATCCACCCCATATATTTAACAGAATCTTAGGGGATATAATAGACTGAAGAGAAAATTGAGAAATCTAAAACACAGTAAAAGGTAAAAGGCTGTAAAAGTAATTATTGGCTTCTTATGAAAGAATCACTTGAAGTATGATTGCTTAATATAACCACCCCAGATAAGCATTTGTTAATTCTTAGTGAGGTTGAGGAAATCTAGTACCAAGTTATATTCTACTTCCTACCTTTTTAAATAGGTTTAGTAATTATAGATCTTTCAAAATAACTTTCCTTGATGTTTTGTACTACCATTTACCAGGTGTCTGATTTTTACGAACAGGTCTATTGAGCTATAACTACATACCATAAAATTCGCTCATTATAAGTGTGCAACTCAGTGATTTTAGTACATTTATAGAGTTATGGAACATCACCACTATCCAGTTTTATAACATTTCCATCTGTTTTCTGTTTCTATAGATTTGTTCTTTCTAGACATTTTCTATAAATGGAATCATGCAATATGTATCTTGTGTCTAGCTTCTTTCCTTTAGCATTGTGTTTTCAAGGTTCATCCATGTTGTAGCATGTATCAGGAATTCATTCCATTTAGTTGCCAAATAGTATTTCATTGTATGGATATAGCACATTTTGTTTATTCGTTCATCAATTGATGGACATTTAGAATGTTTCCAGCTTTTGACTGTTATGAATAATGGTGCTGTGAACATTTGTGTACATATCTTTGTGTGGACATGCATTTTCATTTCTCTGACAGATTCCTAGGAGTGAGATAGCTAGACTGTACCCTAAGTTTATGTTTAACTTTTTAGGAAACTGGCCAACTGTATTCCAAAGTGGTTGTACCATTTTTACATTCCCACTAACAATGCGTGAGGGTTTCAGTTTTCACCACTTCCTCGCCAACACTTCTTGTCTATCTTTTTGATTATAGCTATCCTAGTGGGTACTTAGTGGTATCTCATTTTTGGTTTTAATCTGTATTTCCCTAATGACTAATGATTTTAACCATCTTTTCATATACTTATTAGACATAGTTATATCTTTTTTGGAGAAATATCTATTCAGATCTTTTGCCTATTTAAAAATTTGGTCACTCATCAAGCACTGTCTATTTATTGGTCACTGTAAATATTCTCTATATATTCTGATATGTCTCTTAACAGATATATGATTTGAACATATTTTGTCTCAGTCTGTGTTTTTATTTTCTTAACGATGTCTTTTGAAGTATAAAAGTTTTAAATTTTGATGTAGTCCAACTTACCAGTTTTTCTTTTGTATTGATTAATGGGTACAGAGTTTCTGTTTGGGGTGATGTAAAAGTTCTGGAAATGGATTGTGGTGATGGTTGCACAGCAGTATGAATGTGCTTACTGACAGTGAATTATACACTTAAAAATGGCTAAAATGGTAAACTTTATATTATGAATATTTTACCACAATAAAAAATGAAAAAAAGAGAGAATGGATGAAGTGGTATATAAATTTAAGTGGTAATAACAATAAAAAATGTATAATGAGAAGTTGATGAATTAGCCCCAGGGATAAAGTTAGAAGTAGACAGATTCTGCTTCCTTCCTGGTTCCTTTATCCTGCCACTTATACCTATCAATTATTATAAATTTATTCTCCTATTTCTCCACTCCCTTGTTTTTTAGGCATGGAGAGTTATAAAATGTAAAATAAGTTGAATGCATTTAGCCTGGGGAAAAGAAGATTTGGGGGAGACCATGACAGCTGTGTTTATATTTACAGGGCTGTCAGGTAGAGGAAAGAGGGGGCTTATTCTGTGTGTTCCAGAGTCAGAAATAGGATTTCATGGGAAGCAGCTATTTCCTGCCTCTGAAAAAGGGATAACGTTTTAATAAATAGAATAGTCTCTAAGTGGAGAAGACTCCTTGGAATGCTGGAAATGGGCAGCTAGAGGCTGGGGATGTTGCAGAGGGGACTGCTGCATTAGATAGGATGTTGGACCAGGTGGTCTCTGTATTAGCATCCCAGCAGGAAAAAGGAACTTTCAGCTGGGATTTTGAAGAGTGTGTAATGAAGGAACTATTTTCAGAGGTGTGAGCAAGATTGAGGGAGCCTGTAAGGGATGTTGAGGTACCCAACAACTACCAACAGTGGGAAGGCCTTTACCGTCAGGCCTGAAGTGGCAAAGGGAGGCAGTGCTGTTCGAGGATCCCAGTGGAGCTGTGGAAGAGGAGTCTCCAACAGTGGAAGGAGGCCACCCAGGAGGAGCTGGTAGCCACAGAGGGAGCAGCCACTGGCAAAGTTGTGCACCAAGGCAGATAAACAGCAGAGTAGAACTTTCTCCCAGCCTTCCATCTTCTGCTGTTATCTCTCATTGGCAAACCAACCTGGAAGCCAGAGGGTATGGGAGATGAGGTACTGCAGGTTGTAGGGAGAGATCAACTTCCTAGGGCTCTGAGCAGAGTAGAGAAGTGTGTCTCTAAGTTTCTTCCATCTCAGAGATCTATAAGCTCTGAGGCTATGATTTTCATAGCAGACAGCCCAGTTCTACACCCCACTCCCAATTCAAAAAGAGCAAAAGACCCGAAGACTATACCTGATACTCTGTGAATGACCAGTACCTAATGTGAAAGTAAAGAGGTGCTTGGATTATCTGGCCATTTCCATAGGGTCAGGGAAATGGCCTTGAAAACTGAAAGATGGGAAAGAAGCCATCAATTAGTCAATGTATATTTATTGAGCATCTACTGTTTACTAGGTACTGTCCTGAGTGCTCTAGATTTAATGGTGAGTAAGGCAGAAATTCTTCTCTTACATAGTAGAAGTAGGAGGCAGACAGTTAAGACATAAATCATTCAAGGTGCTATCACACAATATAGTAAATTGGTTAGATCATGAACTGTACCATTTCCTAGTTGTGTGACCTCCATTAAGTTACTTGACTCTGTGTCTCAGTTCCAGATCTGTAAGTGGGGATTAATGATTATACCTGCCCAGTAGTGTTGTTATATGGTTATAAATAGTTAATATATGTAAAGTGTTTAGATCAGTGCCTAGCACATAGAAGTGCTATGTATAGATGTTTGTTATTATTATCAGGCACTATTGTATACTAGATAATAGAAGAGATAATAAAGCAGAAAATGCAGAGGAAAGAGAATGGTGACTATGAGGATTCTAGTGGGGGTAGATGGAGATCAGGAGGGCTGGTGAGCGGAATCAGTGACCCTGGAGAAGGACCAGAGGCTCTGGGCTAAGGGAAGAAAGCAGCCCCCTGCACCCTCATAGAGTGATGTCAGTCTTCAAAGACAAATCAAGTAACCCTACAGAAAGCACACTGTTATGCCCTCTGTAATGATAAACACAAGGCTGAGTAAGTTAGAATCCATTTTGCAGTATGGATTCTAATAATTTTTAGTCATTTAAAGGCAAAAGGCAGAAAGAAAAGATGCTTAAGAGAGGCAGAAACATAGTATCTACAAGCTCGGGCTCTGGAATCAGACCAGTACAAGTTCACATCCAGCTCTGCCATTTACTGTTGTCCGACCTGGGACAAGTTACTTAATCTTGTTGATGACCAGTTTCCTCCTTTGGAAAATGGAAATAATAATACCTACTTCACAGTTATTTTGAGTCTGAAACGAAATCATCTATGGTAATTGCTTAGCACAATCCCCAAGACATTCTAAGGCAACAGTGCATGTTGTTGCTTTTGCTTACTGCCTGTTATTACAGAAAGAGAGAATGAATACCTATACAGAACTTGAAAAGGGTGAGCACAGTAAAATATTGACACCTTCTTGTTTTGGTTGCTCTGTACAAGATCAGGGCTTATAAAGGACAATTTTGAGTGCCTCTGCCAACTTTGAATCACCCTGAGAGGCAGTGTCCTACGAGGCACTCACCGAACCAGAGCATCAGCTGGTGTTCTGCATGAGCAGTGATCAACAAATAGCTCTCCCAGCACTCAATGAAAACGCAAAATATTTTAATGATTAAATTTGGTACGTGAGCTGTATTTATTTTTGAATGATTATTTTGACATTTCAAGCTTACAAACAACATAAGTAAAATGGGTACTGATGGTGAAAATTAATTGGAAAATTGTTACTTCAAAATTTTGTGTTTTCTTTTCAGCTAACTTCTTTCTGAGCACAATCTATTCCCTGAACAGTCTTATGGTGCTGACTTTAAAAATGAGTCTATTTTGATGATACCTGCTAATTTCTGCCCTGGTAGTTACCAGTAAATCACACTTCATAGATTAAAAGAGAATATGAAAATGATGGAGGTTTTCCTCTTCTCCCCTCACCCCATAAAACATGTTGAGGTTGAAATACTTCAGCTGGAACTTTTCATAGTTATTACTCATTTGTTAATTGCTTATAGCACATAAATTAATAGATGAATGTCTTTTTAAAAAAATGACATGTTCTATCTTGTAACATGAATAATAATCTGCTCTTTTCTTAAGTAGGTGTTTTTATAAAATTCATTGGGATAAATCTTTACTTTTACTCATATGTTCTCTATGTATTATTAAAATAAAATTCTCATTAGTCTGGAATAATGGGAAAGAAGGCTCATCTGTTCAACATGGAGAAAAATTTAAATGTGCCTCTTCGTTACCTCAAATACATCATTATCCGGATTATGAATGAATCCCTAACTAGGAATAAAGTACTTTAAAAATTCCTGTTCGGGGGCTTCCCTGGTGGCGCGGTGGTTGAGAGTCCGCCTGCCGATGCAGGGGACAGGGGTTCGTGCCCCGGTCTGGGAGGATCCCACATGCCGCGGAGCGGCTGGGCCCATGAGCCATGGCCACTGAGCCTGCGCTCCGCAGCGGGAGAGGCCACAACAGTGATAGGCCCGCGTACCCAAAAAAAAAAAAAAAAAAAATTCACTTCTGGGACTTCCCGGGGGCGGCG
>NW_020174712.1:2617859-2666753 GCF_003031525.2 Neophocaena asiaeorientalis asiaeorientalis | reverse complement strand
AAAAAAAAAAAAAAAAAATTCCTATTCGGGACTTCCCTGGTGGCGCAGTGGTTAAGAATCTGCCTGCCAACGCAGGGGACACAGGTTCGATCCCTGGTCCGGGAAGATCCCACATGCTGCAGAGCAACTAAGCCCTTGTGCCACAACTACTAAGCCTGCACTCTAGAGCCCGAGAGCCACAACTACTGAGCCCACATGCCGCAACTACTGAAGCCCGCACGCCTAGAGCCCATGCTGTGCAACAAGAGAAGACACCGCAATGAGAAGCCCGTGCACCGCAACGAAGAGTAGCCCCTGCTCGCCACAGCTAGAGAAAGTCCACACACAGCAACGAAGACCCATGCAGCCAAAAAAAAAAAAGATATTCCTATTCAAAGCAGGTGTATATTATATTGCAGTGTGCCACAAACAAAATAGAACTTTAACATATGAAAACTAATGGTAGGGGCTTCCCTGGTGGTGCAGTGGTTAAGAATCCTCCTGCCAATTCAGGGGACACGGGTTCGAACCCTGATCCGGGAAGATCCCATATGCTGTGGAGCAACTAAGCCCGTGTGCCACAACTACTCTCTAGAACATGCGAGCCACAACTGCTGAGCCCGCGTGTCACAACTACTGAAGCCTGTGCACCTAGAGCCTGTGCTCCGCAACAAGAGAAGCCATCGCGATGAGAAGCCCGCGCACGGTAACAAAGAGTAGCCCCTGCTCACCGCAATTAGAGAAAGCCCGTGCGCAGCAATGACGACCCAATGCAGCCAAAAATAAAATAAATAAATTTATATTTAAAAAATTGATAGGATTCAGAGGTTGAGAATACATCTGAGGAATTAATGATTTTTTGAGGCTTTGGTTTATAACTTATTGGTTTTAGACCAACTATCCCCTTACTCTCAGGTAAATCCAAGAAAATTTATGAGGGGAGCAATTATTTTGACGTTTTTATTCTTTACTCAGTTTGGTATTTAGTGTCAAAATACCTACAACTTTCAGAATAGTAGAGAATAAATTAATGATGTTCAGCAATATAGAAAAGTCCTCTATATTTTTCCTTTTCTCCTTTTGAACTTACGTAGTTTATTTAGTACTTGGGTGCTAATCTATCGTATTTTAGGGACCAAGAACAACTGAATATGTAGAATAAAATCTTGCTATTATATCTGAAGACATTTCCTTTGGTCCTTCTTTTCTTTTTTCTTTTTTTTTCCTTTCTCCCCATTTTGAGGAAAGCTTACCTCTTTGTAGTTCAAGAAGAGTTTCTAATTCATCTTGAGAGGCAGCTATATATTATAAAATGCAGTGTTTCCCAAGTCAGATCATTTGCTTAGCATCCCTTACCAATTGAGTAGAAAGATTCTCCTCCAGGCACCTTTGGCTGTCATATATCTCTTGCAAAGTAAGCAGGGCTTTCTCCTTAAGGAGAACTCACTGGCATGAAGTTTCTGGCTTCAATATGTGTGGCTTCTTGTCTGAATCCCCCATGCTGAGTTCTTATGTTCTCCTCCTCCAGAGGTCATGTCTGACACAGCGTCCCCACCGTGCTGGGTCAGCAGGAACACAGGATGACCATTTTCCTTTTTCATTATTTGCCTAAACTTAGAGAAAATGATATCACTATTGATTTTACCCTTGGGTTTCCCTTACAAATTATGTTGATATGCACAGTAATTATTTGTTTTCATGCCGTAGACATGTATGAGAGATAAAGGTGGATTCTCTGCTTCTCCGTTTGAATAGGACACTATTGAATAATGAACACAGTACAGAATGGCTGATAAAATCTCCTTATTTCTTCCAGTAGTCACATTGAGACTATTTCAAGCATGTACAAGATCAAGCATCCATTAGACCCTTTTTATTTTTTTGTAACTTTTCTGTGAGTTTCCATAGAACTCCAGAAGTGCTGTGTCCTCTTTCGAAAATTAAATTAAATTAATTAAAAAGGGAAAGAAAAAGAGGCTGCGTTTTCTGGGGTTTCCCCAGAGGCTTTTTATCTGTTTAAACTAACCGGGGATTTTTCACATATTGACATAAGCATTCATTTGCTAATTTCTTGGACATTAAACTGCATGGAGCCTTCCCCAGAATCTTGAATGAAGCTGGAATACTTGGGTCCTTAGGGCTGCCTAAATCCTGCATCATTCCCTGCACACATATGGTTTTTCCCTCCTCTATGTCCTTAGATAAAAGTCAGTGCTGATCGCCTTAAGGAAAAGAATGAGTTAAATGGACCAATATTCTAGGCCTGGATGTAAAAAACCCGGCCTTTTCAGAAGCCCCTTAGCACCTGCAGCAGCAAGGTCATTTGCACATACATAAATAAATAAATTAACAATGAATAAATAATTTAATCCCAGCCACACAATGCCACCTTGCAGATTTGATCCTTTGCAGCTCCCAGTGAATTTGTCCATTTCTAAGTCTTTTTGATAAAGTCCTCAGATACTTGCTGACTGTCAGGTTCGTTTTCTTATTGTTTTCGCTTGATTACTTCTGTATGACCTGAGGTCGCCCTTAAAATCCACATCTCCCGTGAAGACTCCGAAAGGCCTTCTTTATAGCATCTCCTAAAAAACGGATGGAAAGTGCCTGCCATTTCTCCACACAAAAGCCTGGAAGGTTTTTCGTCACTAGCCTCCTGAAACAGCCCAAGTGCAAAAATAACTCATTAAGGGGTACCATGTTTTTGAGGCCTCTTTATCTAATGTACTTGGGTGTGCCTGTGTCAGGTCTCCCAGGTCCTGGAGGAGCTGGGCCACCTCCCCTTCAACCCTGCCAGCCACCCTGTCAGTGATAGCACCAGGTCCTGTGCCTTCCCACCCACACCTTTGCCCCAGGCTGTTCCCCGGGTCTCTCAGTGAAGCCTTCATGGGGGCTGGGGGAGGGATGGGGAATTGCTTTTTTCTCTCTTCTAAGCTGGCTAGGACATTGCTGCCAGTTCCTCATTTTCAGGGTGCACATTCAGTTTAGGCTGTAGGCCCAGCAGCAGGAGTCCTAATTCTCAAGTCTCTGTGATCCCCACGTCTTAACCTTGTGTAGCCGAGGCCTCCTCACACAGTATCACCACTGCCCACTCACCAGTCATTACCCCAGCAACCCCCCCACCAAGAAGCCAGCTCCTTCAGTGGGGGAGGGGAAGGAGATTGAGACCCTGTGTTGGCTGAATATAATAGCCTTCAGTTAATGGGGACCACATTCCTCACTTCTGTTTTTATTGAAAAATTCACAAAGACTGTTTAAATCAGTTGTTCAGTATCCTCTAACAGTTCTGATAAAGTTTTCCATGATTTTTGACAAGTTTTTTGGATTTTCAAAAATATTTTCTTTGTAATTTTTTTTCTCCTTCCTTCTTCTGGACCGTGGAATAAAAACTTGCTATATTATGTAGGGTCTTACGATCATTACTTTTTAGTAGCAGTGAGTCTCTGGAGTATTTAAGGAAGATGTTAATGAAAATCGTAGTACCATAAAAGTTTCAGAAGATGTTGATGTTAATGAAAAGCATTAATATAAATTAAATATATAAAAGCAGTGAGTCTCTGGAGTATTTAAGGAAGATGTTAATGAAAATCGTAGTACGATAAAAGTTTCAGAAAGTAGGCTCCAATACCAACATGGAAATCTACTACATAATTTTTATCATATATATAATAAAATTTTGGGAGTGGATTTTCATATATTTCGGTGCATTTCAGCAGTTTTCCAGAAGGACAGATTACCTAGGCTGAACTATCAAAGCCCTCCAAGTATTTGGTTCCTCCATCTGAATCCTAAAAAGGTAGCCTTGGCTCCAGATGAAGTCAAGATACCTTGTCAGTGAAACCCTGGCTCAGGAAGCTCTGGAAGAGCATGCTGATGTGTGTAAGGGGAGCTCTCTTACCAGAGTCATATTTTGTGTGTTGATGGCCTTCCAGCTCAAGCAAACCTTCAGGCAGCACAAACCAAAAGTCATGAATTACATCAGTGTTGTCATCTCTGAACCATTTAAAACAACAACGACAACTTTCATCCTCTGAAAGAGCCATCATCTTGGGACGGTAATGGCAAAGAGAAGATACAACTTCAAATGCTTGCATTACCAGTTTGTGTTCAATGTGCATTGTTCTCCCACAGTTACGCTGGGCACTCTGTGAGACACTGGGGCCATCACAGTTTCACATTACTAAAGAAAGAGAAGGCCTTTTTGAAATGATTGTACCTTTCTTTTAAGGGGAGAGTTACCCAGTGTTTTTTGATGAAAAATCTGTATTGGATGTTTTCTGAGCTTTGTGAAGAGCAATTTATGAAAAATCAGATTAGCCTACACTCCCAGAAAGAAGACTGTAGCAAACAGAGACCCCCAGAAATGGTAAAAGTGCTACAAACATCACATGCTAAGTCCTAACAGCAGTTCTAGTTTTCCTTATTTTGGAAGTTATAAAACATTTCAAATTTACAGAAAAATAGAGTGATATAGCAAGCACTTATTTACCTACTACTCAGATTCAGCAGATGTTAACATTTTGCATATTTGCTTCAGCTCTTCAAAAAAAAAAAATTTACAGATGCAACTGAAGCCCTCTTGGTCTTGCTTCCTGATCATGTTCCCTTCTGAGCCTCCCCAGGATAACTTTCAAGATAACTGTCATTGCAGCACTACGTAAAGTCACCAGGACATGGAAGCAACCCTAAGTGTCCATCGACAGATGAATACATAAAGAAGATGTGGCACATATATACAATGGAATATTACTCAGCCATAAAAAGAAACAAAATTGAGTTATTTGTAGTGAGGTGGATGGACCTAGAGTCTGTCATACAGAGTGAAGTAAGTCAGAGAAAAACAAATACCATATGCTAACACATATATATGAAATCTAAAAAAACCCAAAAAAGGTTCTGAAGAACCTAGGAGCAGGACAGGAATAAAGACACAGTCGTAGAGAATGAACTTGAGGACTTGGGGAGGGGGAGGGGTCAGCTGGGACGAAGTGAGAGAGTGGTATGGACTTACATACACTACCAAATGTAAAATAGATAGCTAGTGGGAAGCAGTCACATGGCACAGGGAGATCAGCTCGGTGCTTTGTGATCACCTAGAGGGGTGGGATAGGGAAGGGTGGGAGGGAGACCCAAGAGGGAGGAGATATGGGGATATATGTATATATAGCTGATTCACTTTGTTATAAAGCAGAAACTAACACACCATTGTAAAGCAATTATACTCCAATAAAGATGTTAAAAAAAAAAGATAACTATAGTTTTTAAGGAACATTTACTTCCATTCTCTTTGTTTCCATAATTTACCCACTAGAATGAAAGTATAATTCCAGTTTTGTAAAAATGTTGTATATACACATATTCACAGAGAGTGAGGAATGTAAATGAAAAGGTCAACAGCTGATTTTTACAAAATTTGGGATTTTTCTTCCTTGTACTGTTGACCTAAAACAAATGGACTTCCAGTTACTTCTCCAGCAAAAATGGGTTTATCTGGGATCAGCAAAGAATTGCATTTCCAGGTCTACAACCATGGCGAGCCAGGAGCAAGCCCCTGCACAGCAAGGAGAGAACTCTTTTAAAGAGGGGAAAAGGAAGTTGGGAGGACTATATAGTAAACAAAGAGTCCATTGGCGGAATTGAGAGTTCCAAGTGTAGTGGGTCTTTATTGGCTGAGTTGTGACAGTCTCTCATTGGCTGAGCTCTTGTCAGGCAAGAAAAGGAGTCTTTTTCCTGTTGGGCTCTGCTGTTTTCCTAGGGCATGAGAGCTCCCACTTCTGGCCTCCTGACTCTCTTTAATTGAGGTTTCTGTTTATTAATTTATATAGTTCTTTTATGTATTTTTACATGTTATCATTGATCATATAGTTAAGTAATGACAAGTAATTATAAAGTAATAATTAGGTAATAAATAAGTAATGATAAAAATGTTATGAAATAATATCCTTTACTGTTTATAAAAGTATTACATCATATGTAAAAGTATGCCAAGGCTCTTTCTTTTTTCTTTTTTTTTTTTTTGCCATGGTTAAATAGGTTTTTTTTGGTTTAATTTTTTTTTTTTAATTTTTATTGGAGTATGGTTGCTTTACAATGTTGGTTAGCATCCACTGCACAATGAAATGAATCAGCCATACACATACAGATATCCCCTCCCTCTTGGACTTCCCTCCCATTTAGGTCACCACAGTGCATTACGTAGAGTTCCCCGTGCTCTACAGTATGTTCCCATCAGATGTGCCAAGGCTCTTTCTAACAACTAAGACTGTGGGAAGCCTTCCTGTACCTACTCCTAACTTCAGGATCTCTTCCTCAGCTGGAAGGCATAAATCAGTAACAAAACAATCAGGCATAGATTTAAACCAACAAATGGCTATCAAACTAGTTTCTAGGAGACGAACATCATTAGCCTGTGGTTCTATAAACCTGTTATATCAGCACATATGATAAGTAGCTAAACCTGTGTCTGATGGTAAAGAACAACATCTAGACATATTTAAGAACAGGGCCAAGAGCAGATGGGAAATTCTCAGGAAAATGTTAAGGAACTGGAGCTGGAAGATATTGATAAGAAAAATGCCAAGATCTTGTATCTGCAATGAAGGTTTATTAGGAAACCTTACGAGGACTGTTCCAAGTGCAGTGAGAGGTCAATCTTTGATACATATAAATATACTTGATAAAGTAGATGACTGTTTCATCAAAATGGGGGAGGCAGCCTGTCCAAAAGAACTTCTAGTTCAATGTCACCTTTGTATGAAGTTAAGAAAGGTATCTCCCACCTCCTGGGTGGACACAGCTCCACGTCGGGATACAACACTTAGAGTGCAGGGGGGATTTTCAGCCCCCAGAGATCCCTGTTCCCTGTGCCTTTGTGCAGTGCCAGTGTGTCCAACTGTATAAAGCAGTCCTGAGGTCTAGCATCTTTTTTTTTTCAACTTATTTTTTAATTTTTGTCTGTGTTGGGTCTTCGTTGCTGCGCATGGGCTTTCTCTAGTTGAGGCGAGTGGGGGCTACTCTTTGTTGCGGTGCGCGGGCTTCTCATTGCGGTGGCTTCCCTTTGTTGCGGAGCACAGGCTCTAGGCGTGCGGGCTTCAGTAGTTGTGGTGTGTGGGCTCAGTAGCTGTGGCTCTCAGACTCTAGAGCGCAGGCTCGGTAGTTGTGCACAGGCTTAGTTGCTCCGCGGCATGTGGGATCTTCCCAGACCAGTGCTTGAACCTGTGTCCCCTGCATTGGCAGACGGATTCTTAACCACTACGCCACCAGGGAAGTCCTTAGCATCTTTTTCTTTTTTTTTTTTTAAAGTCTTTACTGAATTTGTTGCAATATTGCTTCTGCTTTATGTTTTAGTTTTTTGGCCGCGAGGCATGTGGGATCTTAGCTCCCTGCCCAGGGATTGAACCGGCACCCCCTGCATTGGAAGGTGAAGTCTTAACCACTGGACTGCCAGCGAAGTCCCATGGTCTAGCATCTTTTACACTCCTTTGCTATCATTTCCTCTTTTCTCTGGTTCTTTGGAAATGGCTGCCTGTGCTCTGGCTCCATACATTGGAGTATAGATCTGAGACTTGGGTGTGTGCTCTGGGTGTGTGGAAAGCAGGTTGATCTGTTCTTAAAACCTGCTTTAGTTCTGCAGTTTACACTGATCAAACTTGGAGAAAGGAAATTTTTCAAGTTCAGGCTAGCTCACTCAAGCTCTGCTTTAACGGTTAGGGTAGAATTGTATGCCTTTCAGATGTGTTTATTTGCTCTGTTTCATCATCTTTGTCTACATCTTCCTCAGAATCCCTTGAAAACAAGTGTCGAAGGCAGGATTAGGGTACTCTTATTTATCATATCATACCTTAGTCACACCCCAATACCTCAACATTTGTCATAGTCACTGAAGACCCATTTAGACAAAACTTACATCAGGACCTTTCAACTCAACAGAAGGAATATCTCATCTACTTTTTAAAAAATTAATTAATTACTTTGGCTGCACCGGGTCTTAGTTGCGATATGTGGGCTCTTTAGTTGCGGCATGCAAACTCTTAGTTGAGGCATGCATGTGGGATCTAGTTCCCTGACCAGGGATCGAACCCAGGTCCCCTGCACTGGGAGTGTGGAGTCTTATCCACTGGACCACCACGGAAGTCCCTAATCTACTTTTATAGTGAACAATAAAATGTCCTTGGCCTTGTGGGGCGGAGTAAGGCAATGTCCTGGCCCATTCCTACAGGGAACAAAGAGGGAGGGTGAGTGAGGAAAGACCCTAGCTCCTCTAGAAGCTCAGAACTTCAAATAAAGTTCAACTTTATTTGAAGTTACAGGTCCTTTTCTGGATCTTATTTCCATAGCGATAGGAAACAGAAAACATGTCCTTGGACCAAAATCCTGCCTGACCAGTAGAGGATCACTCAGTACAGGCATCTTGCCTATGTATAGGGTGATCAACAGTAAGGGAATAAATGACTGGAGTAACCATTGGGGTTTTTTTTCAACTGGTGGTTGGTGTATTCAGTACTTTTAGCACATGAGAAGAGCCTGGCAGAGACCATCTTTATCAGATATTTTATCAGTTACTGAGCCGTGTGTTAGGAGAGAGCTATCTACCTGGTAAGTGTAGGTCTTATTAAACTTGTAAGTTTAAGGGCTGTTGTTCCTTCTTATGGATTTACTACTTGTTTTATTAAGTCCTTATAGTATATGTTTCTAAGTGAATTTGTCACCATGGGACTTTTTGTGGCGTTCTTCTGTGGTTCCTCAAGATAACTGTAATTTGAAGTTTCTGTTGATGGCTTGTTAATGCTGAATATTGATTCCTATCTCCCAGGACAAGGTTCAGAGGACAACATGGCAAGTAGTACCAATGTCACCTGTGATTTCTCCCAAATAGGAAATACTCTTCTGTTCATATTTGTCACACGACTCCTGTCCTCATAGGGAGTGACTTCTTATCCCGACCCTAAAACTCAGCATGTAGCTCCTGGTTCCCCTTACTCTTTCCAATTAATAGGGGCTAGATTTCATATATTCTTTCACTATTCTGTGGTTTACAGCCCATTTTTTTTTACACTATTTAAGGTGTTCCCCAAATTTCACTGAATATTAGGGAAAGAAAAAATCATGTTTAGACGTTTTTTATTTTTTTGGCTGTATTGGGTCTTCGTTGCTGTGTGTGGGCTTTCTCTAGTTGCGGTGAGCGGGGGCTACTCTTCATTGCGGTGGCTTCTCTAGTTGCAGAGCACAGGCTCTAGGCGTGCGGGCTTCAGTAGTTGTGGTACGCAGGCTCAGTATTTGTGGCTCATGGGCTCTAGAGTGCAGGCTCAGTAGTTGTGGTGCACGGGTTTAGTTGCTCCGTGGCATGTGGGATATTCCCAGACCAGGGCTTGAACCTATATCCCCTGCATTGGCAGGCAGATTCTTAACCACCGCGCCACCAGGGAAGCCCCATGTTTAGAAATTTAAACACAGTAGTTTTAAGCCAACTGCCTAATAACTTCGTTTTGACATATGAAAAAGTTGTTTAAGGGTCTAGCGCAATGATGGGGTGTTGGGCGCCCAGGGGTACATCGGTTTGTTAGGGGAAGTAAGGAGCGCCTGAGAGCTGGGCTTGTAGATTTGGATTATGTTAGCTTGTATCAGTCCTATTATTATACAATTGATTTTGGCTGTTTTCACCTCTCATTAGAAGACATTTTATTATTATTTTTTGCTTCCTTTTCTCTTTGTTTGGGTTTCCACTTGGTACTGTTCAGTTTATACTTAAAGCAATACTGTTTTTTTGGAGGGGGAGTATAGCTGATAATAGCTG
Source organism: Neophocaena asiaeorientalis asiaeorientalis (assembly GCF_003031525.2). NCBI lineage: Eukaryota > Metazoa > Chordata > Mammalia > Artiodactyla > Phocoenidae > Neophocaena > Neophocaena asiaeorientalis. Next base: position 2,656,981 of record NW_020174712.1, on the reverse strand, counting down.
CCTTAGAAACCTCATGAGCTCCCCCTGCTGTTTTGCAGCTGACAATACAAGCCCCATTCAATTTTAATTCCGAGAAGCATGCAAGTAAAACCCTGGGGGTTTGCTTGATCTAAGAGGCATATTAATACTTGTTAACTTTCTCTTGAAAGTTTACAAAATTAGAAAGGAAAGGAAGATTCTTCTAGCGTTTTATCTGTACTAATACTTAACCTAGTGCAAGGAGGCTATACCCCTCCTTTGCTCTAAGAAGCAGGTCTATACCACTTTTGAAAAACCGCCAGTGAAGAATGAAGCAATATATAATGAAGATACGTAAGGTCTGAAATGGACTGACTAAAATCTGGAAGATGGGTTTTTAGTCATTTAAATTTTGATCTGTAATGTTTTGGAAAAAAATAATATGCTTTGATAATAATGAATTGATAATAGTTTCTGTTTTGTTTAATATTTTCCCTAACACTTCTTGAAACTTTACATGTAGTTTGACTTAAATTTATGTTTTAAGTTAGTATGAATTTTCACGTTAAAGATAATTTAATGTCACATTTATTAATATTTTTCATAATTGTACAAATAATAGGGTATCATACAACATCATATATTGATAATATCAGAAGATACACATTCATTAGATTACCAATATATACTGGAACACCTACTAGTCACTATTCTCAGTGTAGGCAAACAGAGGTTTCTGACTTTGTGTAACTTCCAGTCTATTAAAGTACACATTTATGAGAAAAAAACAACCATTCAGATAAATACATAATTAAAGACTATTAATTATTTGTTGGATATGACATCAAAAGCACAGACAACAAAAGAAACAATAGATAAATTGGACTTCATCAAAACTTAAAACTTTTGTGCCTGAAAGGACATATCAGCAGAGTGAAAGGACAGCTCAAGGAATGGAGGGAAACATTTGCAAATCATATATCTGATAAAAGGTTAATAGCTAGACTATATAAAGAACTCCTACAACTCAGCAACGTAAAAGCCAAACAACCCAATTTTAAAAATTGGGCAAAGAACTTAAATAGATATTTCTCCAAAGCTATACAAATGGCCAATAAGCACACGAAAAGATGCTCAACATCACTAATCATTAGAGAAATGCAAATCAAAACCACGAGACACTAATTTATAACCATTAGGATGATGATTATTAAAAAAAAAAGAACAAGTATTGGGAAGAATGGAACCCTTGTGCATTGCTGATGGGAATGTGAAATGATACAGCTACCGTGGAAAACAAAAACAGAGTTACCAAATTACAGCAATTTCACATTTAGGTATATATGCAAAAAAATTGGAAGCAGGGACTTGAACAGAATTTTGTACACCCAAGTTCACAATGTATTATTCACAATAACCAAAAGGTGGAAGCAACCCAAGTATCAGGTGAATGGATAAACAAAATGGTATATACGTGTAATGGAATAATAATAGCCTTAAAAAGGAAGGAAATTCTGACACATGCTGAGACATGAATGAACCTTGAAGACATTATGCTAAGTGAAATAAGCGAGACACAAAAGGACGAATGTTGACTGATTCCACTTACATGAGATGCTAGAAGAGTCAAATTCATAAAGACAGAAGGTAGAATGGTGGTTGCTAAGGGAGAGGGAGAGGGGGGAAATGAGGAGTTGTTGTTTAATGGGTACAGAGTTTCAGTAAGGGAAGATGAAGAAGTTCTGGGGATGGATGGTCAACTGAGTTGCACAGCAGTGTAATGCACTGAGTGCCATAGACCGGTACACTTAAAAATGGTTAAATTGGTAAACTTTATGTATATTTTACCACAATTTAAAATAATTTGGGGGACTTCCCTGGTGGTCCATTGGTTAAGACTCCGTGCTCCCACTTCAGGGAGCACAGGTTCAATTCCCGTTCAGGGAACTAAGATCCCAAAGGCCTCACAGCCAAAAAACCAAAACATAAAAAAGAAGCAATATTGTAACAAATTCAGTAAAGACTTTAAAAATGGTCCATGTCAAAAAAAATCTTAAAATAAATAAATTAATTTAAAAAATGATTATGATGAGTAATTTGAAGGGAGAAAAGTAACAGGTTTCTGCTACCAGATATTTGAGTGGGTAAGTGAGGGTAGTCCAGGAAGGCACTGCTGAAAGCCAACAGTGAAAGAGTGAAGACTGGGGCAGAATATTTGAAGGCCGCACGCTGAGAAGAACTTGAGCACTTCTGAGGAGCTGAGGGAAGGCCAGGGTGGTTGGCATGCAGAGACCCATGTGGAGAACAGGCAGTGAGGCGGAAGGAGTGGCAAGAGTTGGGGCACAAAGTCTTACCAGCTGTGGTGAGGAGTTTGGATTTTACTGCAGCAGTGAGAGGTTATGGAAGTAATTAGCGGAGGAGGAAAATACAGTGTAAATTCATTTTAAAAGGCCATGCAGATTGTTGTGTGGAAATAGATTTTGAGGAACCAGAAGTGTAGCCTGGGAGACTACAGATTGGAAACTGGCAGTATTGCAGCTGAGAAATAGTGGTTTGGACCATGAGAGTGTCAGAAAGGACATGGAGAAAAGTGGAAGGATTTAAGATTTTGGTGCTGGATTGCATGTGTAGGCAAGAGAGAGAAGAAGGTACCTAGTTGAATGGTGTGTCATTGTCGTGTTAGACATAGGTGGCCATGTGGCTCAGTCTGATCTGAAATATCGGATCTGTTATTTCACCCTTGGCAAAATGAATTGCTAAGCTACTTTTAATTCTTCAAAGAATAATGCTGCAAAATGTTTGATTATTAGAATGGCTACTCTAAGCTCTCCATTACCATGATCAGACTTAGTTTCTGATCAGCTGAATCATAGGATATGATGATGACAGTGATGGGTAATTTATTTTACTGTTTTAAATCCCTCGGGGCCAATGCATTCAGAAGATAAAAGGTGCCATAAAAACTGCATTTCGGGCTTCCGTGGTGGCGCAGTGGTTGAGAGTCCGCCTGCCGATGCAGGGGACACGGGTTCGTGCCCTGGTCTGGGAAGATCCCACATGCCGCAGAGCGGCTGGGCCCGTGGGCCGTGGCCGCTGAGCCTGCGCATCCGGAGCCTGTGCTCCGCAACGGGAGAGGCCACAAGAGTGAGAGGCCCGTGTACCGCAAAAACAAAAAACAAACAAACAAACAAAAAACTGCATTTCAAGATCAAGGAATTAAATTATGTTGTAAAACACTTATGTACCTGACAACCACTAAAATATAGGCATAATGAGGAAGTCCACATCAGAAAGAGACTTTTATGGGATTAGGAAGATTAGTCAGAATTAGTATTTAAACTGAGTCTTGAAGATGCAGATGTTGTTTAGAGAATACTGCTTTTAAAAAGTGATTTTCAGAAATAGATGTTTGCAAACCATGAAAGGAAACATTTCATAAGAAAACCTATTCATAAGTGATTAACAAAATGGTATCAAGCCAGTAGAAATCAAATAAGTAGACTAATGAATATCCCATTAACAAAGAGTATATAAAAATCCCAAATTGAAGAAAAAGAAAAGGAATTATCTAATTTTAAAATAATTTTTAAAATTCTGAATCTTTCAGTATTTTTAAATGATGTAAAAATCATCTATTTAGAGATACTATGTTAAATTGTCATTATTATATCTTTTTTACATTGTAATGCTTCTTAAGCTATAAGAAGTCCAAAATAAAAATTTCGTAATAAAAAAACCCTGCATTTCAGAATTTTATATTCGGTCAGTGGAACAGTTTAAATTTTAAAGGCATTTTTTCCCTTCAATATGATTGAAAGTAATACTTGGGAAACAAATGGGGAAGAGGCTGGTGTATTTGAGTGGAGGAAGAGAGGATGTCCCTCATTCCACGAGAAGCTTTGTAGGTGGGGTGTCAGCAAACAGGCTGGACTGGAAACTCCCAACTCAGTGGGCCAGGGAAGCTTCTGCCTAAAGCAGTGAAAGCCTTAGTCACTTTTCTCAGTAGAACTGATTAGCTCGACGAGCAATTAGAGCCAGAAGGAGGGTGTGTGCAAACACAGTGAGCATCTCCATGACTGACAGCAAAGAGCAGGATGCACCCAAGAGCTGAGTGGAGAGGCAGAGCTGGGAACAGTTCTGAAGGGGCTAAAGGTGAAATTTGAGACTTTTAATAGTTCATTCCAGTTTTTTTTTTTAAGTGCTTAGTTTTGTCAAAGGGGTTAAACCTGATTCTGATGTAGTCTCTGGATCCAGCTGCTGGATAGAGAAGACAGAGGAACATGATGAGCTACACATGAGTCTTCCACCAGCAGCATCCAGCCTCCGCAGAACTACAGCTGTTGTAGCCTGGCCTTCCTGACAGATACACTGTAAGAAAGTGAAAGGGATGGAGGGAAAAGCTAAACTTAAAAGAGATTTAAAAGACATATCAAATATTTTTAAAGAAGCAAGAAAAAACTGTATTGTCCAGGATACACAGTTGGGTGATAAAACTTTTTTTTTAATCCAAGCAAAGTGATTTCTGTAAAAGTCAGGATAATGGTTACTTGGTTGGGGAGAAAGGGATTGGGATTGGCATGAAGCTACATGGAGATGGCAAAATTCTATTTCTTAACCTTTGCCATAGTTACAATGGTATCCACCTTAAAATAAATCATTAAAATAATATTTGTTTTATGTGGTTTTCTGTATCTTATTTAATTTTACAATAAAAAGATTTTTAAACATGTTTAGTTCTTATTAGGCATGTTATCATCTTTAGTCTCTTCTCTAACATTCATAATCCTTTCATCATAATTTAGCAATGCAGTTTGGCCAAGTTTACATCAGATCTTTATTCTCATGCATAAATAATTTGCATTCCTGAAATCATTATTATTCATTTCCATGTCAAGCATTGCCTCCATAAAGATCAATTCCAGTGACTGCCTACAAACGACTCACCTGCGGTGGGATCTCTGTATTGCTTCCACTACTGTAGATAATACTTGTAATTTGTTGTCAAGTTTGGAAATTGGTGTTTATTTAATAAAAATGCTGTTGTTTTAATTTAATGGTATATTTTAATAGGAATAGTAAGAGACTCCATTTTGTGTTGCTCTATTCAATTTAACAAGAAAAGAGCCTAATCTTAAGCTTAAGCTACTCTGAGGAAGTATTACCATTTGTCTCTTATAGACATTTCTTGCTAACCCACTCTGTGCGAACCTCCACTAGGCTCTGATGCTAAAAAGATGAGTATAATCTAGTGCTCTTTTAAAAAGCTCAGAAACAAGACCATCAAAAATAATTCAGAATTATGAAATGCAAATAATCTGATACTGGGCTTCAACTCTTTATGGAGAAATCCTATGTAAATGCTACAAATACTAGTCCCTCGGACTCCAGTGTTCCTCCTCTCCAGTTCTTTCTCCACACTGAAACCAGAGCCATCTTTATAAAAGACATATCTGATCAAGTCTTAAAACAATTCACTGGCCATATGGACAACCGTGAATTCCTCAAAAGTTCCTTGTTCGTATTGAATACCTCTGAGGTTTCACACAGGTGTTCTCTCTACCTGAAACCCTCTTCCTTCCTCTTCGTGCCCAATTCACCTGGTTAATTCCTACACTTCCTTCGGGCATCAGCTGAAATGTCACTGTCTCTGCCTCATTAGGACCAATTGGGAGCCTCTGCTCTAGGTTTCCCCTTCTCCCCAAGCACCCTGAATATTCCTTTTTAGCATTTATCATACTTTAATAACTGCTTACCTAATTTCTTCCCCATTAGACTGTATAACTGCTATCAGGATGTCACTTGCCTTATCCCGTTTCCTCAATCTCTGGCATGTATAGGCACTTAACAGGTATTTGTTAAATGAATGATAGGGGTTTTGTACAAGCGTAATGAGTAACACACAGAAGTGCCTAATGAGACTGGGAGGTAGGAAGATGGGGTATCAAAGAAAGTTTTCATCTTAAAAGGGAAGGTGGGGGCCTTCCCTGGTGGCACAGTGGTTAAGAATCTGCCTGCCAATGCAGGGGACACGGGTTCGAGCCCTGGTCTGGGAAGCTCCCACATGCTGTGGGGCAACTAAGCCCGTGGCCACAACTAGTGAGCCTGCGCTCTAGAGCCCACGTGCCACAACTACTGAGCCCACACACCTACTGCCTGTGCTCCGCAAGAGAAGCCACCGCAATGAGAAGCCCGCGCACCACAACAAAGAACAAAAGCAGCCAAAATAAATAGATAAAATAAATTCATAAAAAAAGAAAGGGGGAAGGTGGAATTTTCTTGGTAAAGAAAGGAGGTGAGGAGGCCGGGATGGTGGAGGAATGAATTTCTAAAAGAAGGAGGAAAGAACCTACGCAAAGGCAGGAGAGAGCTTGACAAGTTTAGGAAATTACAAATATTTTGGAAGACAACTAAAAGGGGTCAGAATAGGCATGTTATTTAGACCCAGTGACCCTTACCACTTAGACTTAATTTACTGGAAGAATGTTGTACAGAGTGGTGCCACAACATCACACATCAAGAAATATATGCAGTCCTGCTGAAAGACTCAACATCTTATAGTTTCTGATTCTTTGTCTCTCTTAGGTGAGGTTATTTAAGGGATGATCTCAGAAAAAAGTTTCAAGAATTGATCCCTCTCACACTGGATTTATCAGCAAGGCAGATTTTAAGGTGATTTTCACTGGGCTGTGCAACAACCTGAATGAATATGAGTGTGGACTGCCAGGAAGGAGATGTGATACTAAAGGAGAAGGAAGGTGAGTCAGATCTAGAGAGTAAGAAAATCTAGGTGTATGTTTGTATTTACTCAAAAAACAATGTACCATTTTTTAAAAAAAGAATTAAAAATTTACTCAGTTTGTGTGTATACACGGAGTATCTTTTAAAGGTGACATAAAAACTGGTAATAGTGATCGCTTCCTAGGAAGGGCACTGCGGGGCTGGGGGCAGAGGTAGGAGGGAGACTTTTGACTGTATATCCTTTTGTACTTCTAACATTTTGTACTATATAAATGTACTAGCTATTCAAAATGTATTTTAAAATTAGTGTGTGCATAGAAAGGTTTTAAGGAAACATAAAAAATGTGCTTACATTGGATGGTGAGATTAAAGGTGTTTTTGTATTCTCCTTATACTTTCCTATGTGTTTCCAATTTTCTATAATGAGCATATATTGCTTTGATAATTAGTTTTTAAAAATATCTTTATTGGAGTATAATTGCTTTACAATGTTCTGTTAGTTTCTGCTATGTAACAAAGTGAATCAGCTATATGCATACATATATTCCCATTAGTTTTTTAAAGTTACATTATTTTTTTAAACCTGAATTTTAGAAACATCCAACTGCCCAGTTTTGAGGTCCTGGAGGACTACAACTTTACACAAGAAGAGTATTCCTAAACTTAGATCTAAATCATGCAGTTCCAAGAAAGTGTTCCTGATTGTGACAGCTGTTGCATAGAGGAAAGGGCAATGGACTGGGAAGCAAACATATTATAGTTCAAATCCTAGCTCTGCCACAAAATAGTTATGTGACTTTCAACAAACTCTCTGAGTTAGGCCTCATCTGAACATTGAGGGTAACGTTTCCTACTGCAGACGTGTTTGTGGAGAGTAAATGGTGTAACCGTGTGTGAAAGCCCCTAACACTGGGCCAGGTCAGGGGAGACATCCAGGAACACATTTGGGGGACCTTAGCTCCCTCTTGATTTCCATTAACCCGACTAAGGCCACCTGAGACTGTGTTTGCAGCCTTAAGACAAATCCTCTAGAGCTGTTCCAACCAGGTGGCTGCTCTGAAGTCTATTTAGAACTTCTGGAGTTGCCCCTGTACGTGATCCCTAGCAAATCCCTTCCTAAAAAAGAGATCTCTTTCTATCAATACCTTTCTTCTATGTCTTTTCTGATGCAGAGAAGAAAACACTCAGATTAAGACTGGTTTTAAAAAAGGAGAGGGGCAATGAATTGACAAAATAAAAACCATTATTTCAAAAATTCAATATTGTAAATAGGTCAGCAGTTTCAAAGGAAATTGGTTTGGTTTAGTTTATACAGCAACCTCATGCAGATTTTAGTCATGCTAGCTAAGTTACTGGGTACAGACCACTGGCCAGACACTGCTCTTAACTCTCTTAATCCTCCCATTAACCCTATGGGATGGGTACTATCATTCCATTTAATGATGGGAACTGAAGCCCAGAGTTGTCCAATAATTTTCAAGGTCATATAATCAGAAAATGGCAGAACCAGGACTTAGCAGCTTAGCTCCAGAGCCCATGTTCTTAATCACCTTGCCTGTTGATAGTATTTAATGTCAAATAATGATATTGTTTGATTATAAAAGTCCAGAAAAAATAGACCAGAACATAGATTTCATGTGCAGTTGACCCTTGAACAACTTGGAAGTTAGGGGCGCTGACCCTCAATGCAGTAAAAAATCCACATCCAACTTTACAGGCGGCTTCCATAACTGCAGTCCCGCATCCTTGAATTCAGTCAGCGGTAGGTAGATCGTGTCATACTGTAGTACGTGTTTATTGAAAATATCCATGTATAAGTGGACCCAAGCAGTTCAAACCCGTGTTGTTCAAGGGTCAGCTGATTTTGTCAGTGTTTCGTACCAAGAATTTCTGAAGCCATTTAAGAGGCAGATTTGTGTGAATGGGCACAAGGCTGCTGCGACTATGCATTTCCCTTCACGTGAGAATGAAATCAACTTTTCATTAGAGAAGAGTCAGCAGCTTTGAGAGTGCTGATCAGTCGCCTAAGGGAAAAGGTATTCTGAACTTCTCTTTGCCTTTGAAAACCAGCATTCACGATAGCCCGGGGTGTGAATCCGTGTCACCGGGCCTGATCAATCAGTGTCTGTGTGCCTGACGTTGCATTTGGGGTAGTTACTGTCAAGCAATGAGGCCTGAGAAGTGTGCAGGGGCCACAGTGGGAAGGCTGACAAGGAACTTGGACTTTTTCCTGAGAGTAAGAGCAGGCAGGCATTGAATAATTCTAAACAGGGGAATTTTAGATTTGTGTTTTAGAAAAACGGTCTGGTTGATATGCTGAAAATCAATTAGAGGAAGCAAAAATGGACGCCTATGAGATTGGTGGGAAGTTGAAAAGGGTCACTGACAGCCTGGTTTTTGGCTGTGGCAGAAGAAATAGAAATGAATGGATCAAGAGATATAAGGTAAAATCCACAAGTCTTAATGTCTGTTTGGATGTGGAGTTAGGAGAAGGGTGAGAGGCTGGTCAAGGGATAGTGGTGAATCAAGGAGAGACAGATTGTGAGTCTGTCTGGAGGTGAGGATAGATCTGGAAATAAGGCCTTAGTGGTTTCCTTCTATTGCATGACATGGTTTTGCCTAGGTTAAGAGCCTCAAAAGAAACCTTCAGGGGCTTCCCTGGTGGTGCAGTGGTTGAGAGTCCGCCTGCCGATGCAGGGGACATGGGTTCGTGCCCCGGTCCAGGAAGATCCCATATGCCGCGGAACGGCTGTGCCCGTGAGCCATGGCCGCTGAGCCTGCGCGTCTGGAGCCTGTCGCTCCGCAACAGGAGAGGCCACAACAGTGAGAGGCCCGCGTACCGCAAAAAAAAAAAAAAAAACCTTCAGGATAACTGTATCCTACCCCATAAGAGAAGAAAAGTTGGTGATTGGGCAGGAAGGGGCTGGGTAGGGAAAAAAGGGGAGAAGCAAAGGGAGGAAACATTTATGTTTTGATATTTTTATATATTGGGGGAGGAAGAATTTATTTGTCCAATAATTTTCTCTTCTGTAATCCAGTGTGACTGGAAGAGCCTACAGAGGGCTTTTCAATATTAAAAAAAACAAACAACCCAATTGAAAAATGGGCAGAAGACCTAAATAGACATTTCTCAAAAGAAGACATACAGATGACCAAGAGGCACATGAAAAGCTGCTCAACATCACTAATTATTAGAGAAATGCAAATCAAAACTACAATGAGGTATCACCTCATGCTGGTTAGAATGGGCATCATCAGAAAATCTACAAACAACAAATGCTGGAGAGGGTGTGGAGAAAAGGGAACCCTCTTGCACTGTTGGTGGGAATGTAAATTGATACAGCCACTATGGAGAACAGTATGGAGATTCCTTACTTAAAATAGGGGCTTAAAAAACTAAAAACTAAAACTAAAAATAGGGGCTTCCCTGGTGGTGCAGTGGTTGAGAGTCTGCCTGCCGATGCAGGGGACGTGGTTTCGTGCCCTGGTCCGGGAAGATCCCACATGCCGCGGAGTGGCTGGGCCTATGAGCCATGGCCACTGAGCCTGTGCATTTGCAGGGGACGCGGGTTCGCGCCCCGGTCCGGGAAGATCCCACATGCCACGGAGCGGCTGGGCCCGTGAGCCATGGCCACTGAGCGTGTGCATCTGGAGCCTGTGCTCCGCAACTGGAGAGGCCACAGCAGTGAGAAGCCCGCGTTCTAAAAAAAAAAAAAAAAAAAAAAAAAGAATAGAACTGCCATACGACCCAGCAATCCCAGTACTGGGCATATACCCTGAGAAAACCATAATTCAAAAAGAGTCATGTACCACAATGTTCACTGCAGCGCTATTTACAATAACCAGGACATAGAAGCAACCTAAGTGTCCTTCGACAGATGAATGGTTAAAGAAGATGTGGTACATATATACAATGGAATATTACTCAGCCATAAAAAGGAACGAAATTGGGTCATTTGTAGAGACATGGATGGATCTAGAGACTGTCATACAGAGTGAAGTAAGTCAGAAAGAGAAAAACAAATATATTAACACATATATGTGGAACCTAGAAAAATGGTACAGATGAACTGGTTTGCAGGGCAGAAATAGAGACACAGATATAGAGAACAAGCATATGGACACCAAGGGGGGAAAGCGGTGGGGGGTGGGGGTGGGCGTGTGATGAATTGGGAGATTGGGATTGATATGTATACACTATGTGTATAAAATTGATGACTAATGAGAACCTGCTCTATAAAAAAATAAATAAAATTCAAAAAGAAAGAAAGAAACTGGATGTTGATAGTAGTGGCTACCTTTCCTTCGCAGAATTCAAATCAGTTCTTAAGTTCTACAACTTCCTCCTTAGTGAAGATGAGCTTTATCAAAGTATGACTGGGAGTTATATGGAAAAATAGACTACAGATTTGTTTTGGAAGAAGCTTGCTAACAATAGCAAACACTTGATACCCAAAAATCCACCATCAAGTGCAACATAAACTCATCCTGTATTCTTGTTACCCACATCACTTGGTTCCTGTCCTCATAGCAAGTCATTTGATGCTTCTTGGAAATTACTGTTTCGTAAACTCCCTTATCTCCAAAGCATATTCAGCTTTCACGGTGTCTCTTTCTGTAATACATAATTGAAAAGATTTGAAAGTATTGTCTCACTGATACATGTTCTCTTCATGGCGAGGAAACAGACAACACAATGCTACTTTCAGTAGTTTTAGAAATTATCTTTCCATTTTTTTATAGTATTCTAAGAAATTCTTACCTTCTTCCCTCTGAAATTAATGATATAGCAGTGAAATTCCTTCCCCTGCAGCCCACCCTCACCATACATGTTTGGGCCATCATCAGCCTAGGGTTCAGGGTCATGATAGTTATTATTCAGTTCTAATTTGACAGTATCCACATTACCCTGGTCTTTTTTTTTTTTTTTTTTTTTTTTTTTTGCGGTACGCGGGCCTCTCACTGTTGTGGCCTCTCCCGTTGTGGAGCACAGGCTCCGGACGCGCAGGCTCAGCGGCCATGGCTCATGGGCCCAGCCGCTCTGCGGCATGTGGGATCCTCCCGGACCAGGGCATGAACCCGTGTCCCCTGCATCGGCAGGCGGACTCTCAACCACTGTGCCACCAAGGAAGCCCCTGCTCTTGTCTTTTTGAGTGGGCTGTCATGTAAGTCAGATAGGGTTCAATGGTATTCATGTCTGCCTCTTTACTGTACATCACAGTAGGAGGGGTTTGTGAAATTAGGAATTTTTCAAACTTTCACAAATTTATTTCTTGTGGCTTGTGGCCAGAATATATATTTGCAAATGACCCTCCCTTCAATTTGACTTTTTCCAAACCGCTTCTCCAAGTACCCAGAATTGACTTCCCGGACTTCCCCCCCAGTACTGTTGAGGCTAGACAGCTTGCAGTTGTAGGTGTGCCACATACATGGCACACAATACATCAAAAAAGTAGAGAGATGAGTCGTAACTTGTAGTCCTAAAACTTGTGTGCATCCTCTCCATGTCTTTATAGCAATTATTTTCTTCACTAATTATACTTTAGGTTATATTTAGAAAGAATAATAGGGCTAGATCACAGATTTATATAGCCTGGCATAAATATAAAATAGAAATCATGTTTATGTAAAAAATAAAGTTCTGTTCTTAGTAGATGGAGGTGAAAGTCTTTTATTGTGGAAGGTATATCTACTGATATACCTATGACAAAACAGCCATAGAGGAGGCTTGCTTTTTGTTTCATCAAACATTGCAAAAGGGCTCCTAGAAATATTGTACCAAGAATGTTTCATCATATTTATAAAGCTTTAACTAGTATGTTTTACTGACTCTTGCTTTTAAGCTAAACATAATAAATGAGGCTAGGTGGGAATAGCAAAAAATACTCAGGTTCCCATTTCCCTTGGGGTTCTTTTTCCTCATACCCTCTCTTTATAGCTCAGCCCAGAATTCCTGCTCAAGTTTCCCACCCCCATCGTCTGTGGTTTTGGTAACTTTCCTGTTATCTCCCACGCCCCCATTCAGCATAACACTGTCTACTGCCTCTCTCCTGCTTTGCTGCAGCTCTTCCCAATATATAGAGGGTTTGTCAGAGATTATAATGGGACAGATTTGCAGTCCTTCATAATGGTTGCTTCTTATCTTCCAAGTGAGCCAGAAATAGTTGGGTCCCTCAAGCTCTAATCTAGCCACTCTCTTCAGTGGTCTTTTCTCTGGTCCCAGCTCGTCTTTCCACGCACACTTGTGGACACAGCAGCCACCTGTGCACACACATGCGGACACTCTTGTGCCTACACTGCTCAACGCACACAGGCATATATGTATATCTGCCTTCCTGGCTGCACACATATAGGCACCCAGGTTCTGGGGTTTTAGGGTATCCAATAAATAAATGTCTTTTTTTTCCCTCTTACCTGTGCTCAGAATCATTTAGGATATGGATATGGGATGTCAGGTGGAGAAAAAAAATGTCTGTTTTGAGACTGACTGGAGGATGTGACATCTGCGTGTGGAGAGTGGGCTTGTAACACTTCACCTTAGAATTAAACTTAGCCATCAAAAGCATAGGAAGAGCTCTAAATCTTCCAGCCAGCTTAGATGGGAACGCTTGCTTGCTTCCTGTGGGCAGGTTGGCGCCCAAAGATAAAGGGGCTGAGGTGAGTGTGCTCGGGTCCACCTTTTAAACCCTCCAGTGGGGTAGCTGAAGAATGTGAAAGGGCTGCTGAGAGAGGTTGGGAGTGTTACCCCAGTGATACCTCTTCATGTGGACACACACACGCAGAGATCATTCTTACCCCAGGCCGTGGGTGCATGGAGAAGCGGATATTGGGAGCCGAGCAATCAGAAAACCAGAGAGCGTGAGAAACGAAGGCCAAGTGAGAAAGGGAGTGAGAGTGAGGGGTCGGGACCCAGGCAGCTGGGGGTCTGCAGCACTGCCTTCACCTGCATCAGGGGGTGGGTCTGGAGCCAGCATTGGGGCAGACAGGTGACAAATAGGATGGACAGAAGACTTGAATGGGAAAAAATGGGGGAGATGCTGAGAGGAACATAAAGCTGCCAGAGAAAGTGTATTTAAGGAATATTGAATTAGTTTATTTATTTACTCCATGATCCAGAAAAGAATCTGCAACAGCCAAGTTTGTATGTTAATAATAGGCATTAGAATATGTACTTTGAGAGAGAATGTGGGAATGTGGGTATAAGAGCTGTAACAAAATAACATAAAGCTAGATTTCTGTATTTGAAAGAGCATAAGAGACAGCATTCCAAGGTTATTAGGGGCCCCGAGTACCAATCATAACTCGGAATGGGGCTCATAGGCCTCAAAATGACCATGGGATGGAATTTGAGCTCCCTACCCCCACTTGCCCTAAATGAAGAATATTGCCTTGTTTCAGAATAAGCCTTGGGGTTTAAGAAAGAGCCCTGGGGTTCAAGATTTTTTCATCATGTGCCTTGACGTTTTAGTTTTCAGTTTGAGGTGGTCCCAAGGATCTGACACTTGCAGGGGGGAGGAATAGATAATTATTATAATAGCTAACATTTATTGAACATTCACTGTGGGCCACACACTGTCTAGAGTGCTTTGAGTGTACCAGTTCATTTAATCCTCTTAGCAACTCTATGAGGTATATGCACCTTTAATATCTCTATTTTATAGATGAGGAAACAGATGCAGAGTGGCTTAGCAATTTGCCCAGAATTGTAAGAAGCAGAGCTGGAATGCAGTTCCAGGTGGGGTCTGAACAGCTAATGGTGCAGAAAAGAGGAGGGTGGAGTCGACTCAGCCCAGTCTTGGCTCTTTCCCGTGTGAAAGGAGCAGAACCCTCATCAGGCTAGTTTTGAACTCAAATCCTGGATTTGGCGTCTTCATTTAGCTGGGCCTTCAGGAAGAGTTAACTGCCTTAACCAAGCAGGCCAAGTGTGTCTCCTGCTGCCAGACCACAAGGTAGAATTTCTAGGCAAAGGCAGGGACGTTGGTCTGTCTGAAAACCCTCAGAATGTGTGTAGGTTGCTCCACAGATTTCTGGGTGGGTATACAAGTACTTTCTGGTCTCTACTGAAGTGGGGAGGGGACTAAGGGCCAGAAACAAGAGGTCTAGGCGAGATGTAGAATCCAAGAGACTCAGTACTATGATGTCATGCCACACATGTTTATTGAGCTCCTACTACATGCCCCATCTTGCCTTACTTTTCTTGGTGTGTTACTCTATGCAGATACCCATTACCAGGTTCCTAGGAATTCCGTGCCTTTGTGGGGTCAGGTAGGCACTTGCATAGCTGCTCTTCTACCTTCCTTGTCTGGTATCTAGCAGGCCAGACTGCAGGGCCCCCACTGGTACATGGCTGTGTTTGTTCAATAACGCTTGGAAGCACAAGTGAGCTCTGTATTACCGCCTTTTCGCTGGGGTGTCTGGAGGGCCAAGAAGCTCCTAGTTGTAGCCCTACAGAGCCACAGGGACTGAACCAAAGCACCAGCCATCAGCTTTGTTCCTCAAGCCTCTAGAGAAAACCTTTGATTTCATGGGGATGATTATTTTTATTCTTGCCCATTCAAGGATGAAGCCCAAGAAACAAGGGGTTGCCCCTTTCAGAAGTATCACAATGGGTCACCTCCAGCCAAACCCACTGTTTTTTGTTTTTTGTTATTTCTGGGTTTGGTTGAGCCTCTCTTGGAAACCATTACTATACAACTTACTTAAAAGAAAGAGTGGAGGGATTGGGCATAAGAGACTCAGACAGAGGGGGGAGTAGGTGGGGGGCTTGGGACAGAGAGGCTGGAAGTAATGTGTTGTCAGAGAAAGTACAGGAAGAACACATTAAAGTCACAATCTGATTTAAGTCGATTCCATTTTGTAGTGACATTTTTAATCTTCTGCAAAGTTTGACTTTTCGCCAAGCCTGGAGAATTGGAACTTTGGAAGAAGGTTTCAGAAAAAGACACAACACACACACACACACACACACACACACAGAACGGGGGAGGGAGAGAAAGGGGAGGGAGACTTTTATCCTAAAGTCATTGTAAATCCAAAGCAGGGTTTTATCCTCCACAGTTAAATGAGAAAGAAAAAAAAAAATCAAGAATACCAACATTTGAGGTACAAAGACTGTCATGGGCCAGTGGAAGTTTGCAAAATTATATGTAAATGACCAAAGTTTTTACTATGGTGGCCCTGTGCTTTCCCAAAGCTAATCCCAAAGAGAAAATCTACTTAGCAAAAGAAAGTTTTGTCTAATTTGGTTAACAGTTGAGAAGTGACAAAAATGCTGAATATATTAATAATTTATATTTCCAGGGTAACACTATATCTTTAATGCTTCACTGCCAAAGGGAATTCACATTGGCTTAATGCTCAGAGAAAAAAAGGCTGAAAGGCCTTCCTTCATATTCTGTATCCAGCGCTGATAAAAATGGGTGTAAGACATGTGTTCCAATAATAGGCACCATGCATTCTCCCATTTCTGCATAATTTGTTTTCATCCCATATTGCTCAATATATATTTGTTACCCAGTGGCCTCCTGACCTTACACTGACTTTCATGCTCCAACTATATCATTTCATAAGGGAGGAGATACTTGTTTGCATCTCACATTTTATAGATAAGTATTGTAGTGATATATAGTGCATGTAAGGGCAAGAACCCTTTACTTGAAAGACTTTTTCTAAAGTTTATAGATTCTCCCTGCCCCCAAAACATACACATTTAAGATTTAAGTTTCACTTTATGGACAACATAATGAAGTGGCTCTGTGTGTGTGTGTGTGTGTGTGTGTGTGTGTGGTATTTTTGGTCCTGTCTCTGTAATCAAGTTTGAGGGTTTATAAATTGTAGGCCATCTTCCTCCATGACCTCAGTAAACAGTCTAGGTCAGAGCTCCCTTAAGCCCTGTCCACAGAAATGGAATAAGTTAATTTATTGCACTCCAGCTAACCTGAGCGGCGACAAATAATCGTAGTTCAGCTAAATGGCCTCAGGAAACTGGAAAACCTGCTACCTAATTTTGAGTTATTTAAAGGGCATCAAAGGGAACGGGAACAGAAAGAAAAGACAAAGAAAAAAAAATCAATGAAGGAAAAATTTTAAATTCTCACAAAGACAAGGGTTGGTTACCTTGTTCATTTTATCAGTTAACATAGAACAACAGTGAGGCTTATTTTGCTCTCTGGGTCCTAGAAAAACCTGATTTCAGCTTGTTATTTTAAATGTATTGCTGTTTTGTGGGTAAGACAGATCGAATTGTTGAAAACTACAAGCCCCTTACAGATCACTAGCCAAGTCTTCCCTAGACCCCAAAACGTTCCTATGTTCTGGGTGGAGCGAGAAGGTTAAAATCCCCCTCCCCCAGGAAAAGGTGGAGAAGCCTTTCTCAGCAGGCCCAAGAACCCAGCGTCTCAACGCCGCACCAGTGGCCGGATGTGGGTGTGGGCAGAGGGAACAAGCCTTTCGGGGGAGCACGTCTCCCAGCCCGGTCGCCGCCGGCCTCTCACCAGATTGCCCAGCGGCCCCTAAGCTGAGCTGATTTGTGCGCCAAAGGCAACTCCAGCTTCCCGAACCCTTCGGTGCCGACGAGTAGTTGTCATTCGAAGATAAACTTCATCGTCTGTTGTTTCTAAGCCACACTCGGAAGCTACCTCCTCTACATATTTTTTACCAGACAGGTTGAGGCCGTAAACCTAGTCACGCATCCCGATGGTCTGAGTTTCGGCGCGCTCCAGACCAGCGGGCATGTGGTGCGCGCATGTCCGGGGCCTCGTCCCGGGTTAGGGAAGGGCGCCCAGGTCGGAACTGGCGAAAGTCCGCCAAAGCCAGCTTGGGGAGGGTCCTTCGATTTGTATTTTCTGAGAGCTGAGGGCCCTGTTCCTTGAGTCTGCCCTTCCCCCAGGCAAATGCCCAAGGTGCGCCCGAGGCACTTGCGGGTCTGGAGCCCCGGGGCAAACGCGAATTCAGCCTGGAAGCGACCCCTCCACTTAGCCTCCCCGCCTCCTCAGACACCGCAGCGACCCGCCCCCTTCCCCACCCAGACTATTGAGGGCCGTCACCTTGGCCCCTATCAGCCTTGCGCCCGAGACACCTCGGAGGGGGTGGGTTTTGGAAGAGCAGACGGTAACAAGAAATCCATCTTTCTGGTACCTTCAGAAAACGTTTATTGCCAAGGGGGAGATCCTTCAGAAGACTCTTTCGCTTTTGGCCTTCCCCCACCCAGCTCTTTTCTTGGCACCGTATTTACACTTGTACAATATACAGTATTTCTCCCAGGCAGCGCCCGAAGCGCAAAGAAATCTGCGGGCGAGTCGGCGTCAGAGCACCGCGGGGTGCTGGGGCGTGTGCAGGTTAAGGGCGTTGGGGTGGGCGTGGCCGATCAGGTTGAGGTAATGCCGGTCCAGGCCCTGCACGGGCGTCAGGAAGGGGCTGTGCTGCTGCGCAGGGCTCGGAAGAGGCACGGGCGCACTGGGCAGGTAGGGCAGCGCCGGGCTGCGGGCCGCGCCGTGTGGCCAGGGGAAGGACCCTGGGGCCGCGCCCTGCGGGAACACGGACGCCTCACCAGGGCTATGGCCTGCGAACTCGGGCCCCGCTGGGTGCAGCTGATAAGAGAAATCCGGCTCCGGGAGCGAACCCAGCGGCTGGAAGGCGGGCTCGGCGCCCAAGCGGGCCTTGGACTGCAAGAAGGCGAGGATGCGCGCGTACTTGGTGTCCTTGGTCTCCATCCTCTCGACGGTGGTGAGGTAATGCACCAGGTTCTTCATGCACTCGTGGTAGCCGTAGTGGAAGTAGTTGGCAAACTCCGCTAGCAGTTCTGCTGGAGGGGCGAGAAAAACCGTAGAAAGAAAAAAACTGTGAGCGCCCTTTCCGACCGGGAGCGCGAGGCGGGGGCCAAGCACCTCCCATCATGTTTCCTGGCCGGAGTTTCCGTTGGACGCCCGCCCTCTCCTCTTGTTACTCTGGAGACTGGAAAATCGCCAGCTAGCGACTTCCTTTTCCTTAAGAGTCTGACCCCACCCTCCCCACCTGAGAGGAGGCCGCGGAACCTCTATCCCCAGACACCTGTGCTCCAGACCCCCTAGCTTTCACAGGAGTCCGCTCCCACCTCCACCCCGCCCCCGCCCCCGCCCCGGCAGCATCCAGAGAGCGAGAGACCTCTAGCGAGCGCCGCTTCACTCCCACTCCCGCCCCCAGGTCTCCGTGTGGCGCACGGTCCCTGTCCAGGTTCCCCTTTGCGCAACCCGCGCCCACCTTTTTCCCTTCCCCGGGGAAAATCAGCGGAGTGCAGGGCTCTCAGGTACTGAACGGTCATCTCGAGGATCTCCGCCTTCTCCAGCTTCCCGGAACTCTGCAAAAGGAGGAAGGGCTCCTCGAAGCGGCCCAGCGGGTGCCGGCCAACCCGGGCAGGCTGGGTGCAAGGTTTTATCCGGAGAGGACCAGCGAGTGGGGCGCTGCTGTGGATCTGCGCGAGGGCCGCCCGGGGCTCACTCAGCGCTCAGGCACCCGGGAAGGGAGCCCACACGTGCAAGGCCCTCTCAGGCTCCAGACTCCCGGCATCACTGCCGAGAGTGGCGGCAGAGGATCCCCAGCGCCAGCACCGTTTTCTCGGCCGCCGACGTTACCTGCTTCGCCAGGGCCATGGGCACCGTCTTGCCCAGCTCGTTCAAACAGCGGTTAATCCGGTCTCTCCTCCGCTTTTCTATCACTTTGTGGGAAACGGGGGTTCTCTGCGAACAGAGGTTTGTACGTTTAGGATGGCTTTGCCCAGAGAGTCGTGAAAGGCACGGCTGGCACAGCTGTCTCCCAGCCCTCAGCGCTGCCCAGGGACTCGCCCCAGGCCCCTGTCCCTCCACAGTGGGTCACATAAGCTCTGCCTTCTCACACCCGCGCTGGTGCGCTCCCTTTCCAGCGTCCGCTGGGCCACACCGCCGTGCTGAGCAGCAGGACAGTGGGGAGGTGGCCACCAGCCTCCAGGCGTGGGCTCCTCCCTGACTGAGGCGTCCCCTCCCTCTATCCTCATCCCCTTCTCAAACCACTCAGGATTCCTCTCCATAAGTCCCGTGTGATAATGTCCCTGCCCGTCGGTCCAGCCAGGTGGTGCTGCGGGCGTCAGACGCCCCCACCCTGTTGGCGCAAGAGCCATCTGGGCTCAGCCGACTCACTTTGCGTTCCTTGAGCTTTCCTGACATTCTGGTCAGTACGCGCCCTCGGGAGAGGCGGTGGCGCGAGGCACCCGTCCACTTTTCGCCTCGTGTGCCTCCTCGAGTGTCCCAGGTAGACTGCAGCCTCCCAACTACCAGGGGCTGCCTTATAAAGCGGTCATCCAGGGCTCCAAGTGCATTCACGACTTGAATTATTCCATAGGATTAGGGGAGCTGCGTTTGGGGGATGCATGCATTCAAGATCAGTTTTTTTTTTAAAGTTAAGAAAAAAAAATTTAGCAGCCGAGGGGGGCGAGCTGGGGGCAGATCAGCTTTGTTAATCCACGTGGCCCTTCAAAGGACACGTGACCGGCGGGGGAATAACATTAGCATGGCAACAGCCGGGGCGGGAAGGAGGCGGTAAACCTGCGCCGGCGGACGAGCGAGCGCAGGGGCGCAGCGGCCGCGGGCGCCGGGGGGCGAGGACCCTCACAAAACAGTGTCGCCTCCTTTAGTCCCACCGCTGAGTCTCACACGATTGCCTGTTTACAAATCCCAGCAAGCCCGCAGTCTCAGCGCCGAGTGCGTTTTAAAGCCTGTCCAGAGTCATTAAAGTAATTAAGTAAGCCTTTAATAGGCTGTTCCGCCGGGTTCAAGGGAGAGCTCTTGGAGACTGAGGCGCCCCGTTTGTTCCCAGGCTTTTCTCACACGACTTGGTGACACGTCCATCTCCCCCCTTTTTGTTTACACCGCTTTATTTGTCCGGACATCCCGGCAGGTGTGGGGCTGCGGCGGGCACAAGAGGCTCCCGCCTCGCCTCGCCCCTCCCGCAGGTCTTTGGCACGCGACGCTCCCCCCTACTCCCTGACCACATCGCCGCCTTTCTTTTCTCCCCCCCTCGGGCTCTCTCCTCGCGGGGCGAAGAGGCTCAATTTGTAGCCTATTATCCTATAAGGAAAATGTCCATTGAAAAGTATGAATAGTTTCGTTGGGCTAAATTTTAATAATGCCAGAGGGTGGGGGAGGAAAGACAGGCAGGCGTGTGTGTGAGTGTGTGTGCGTGTGTGTGTGTGTGTGTGAGGGGGGTGGTGGGAGGATTGGGGGGCAACACGGAGAAGAGTGGGCTGAGAAGAAAAGGGGGAATGCAGCTGGCCCAGGCGAGCATTATGCGACGTCACCTGCGAGAGGGGGCGCCTACAGACCCCTATTCATTTGCCTAATTTTGGTCAATTTAACAAACTTCAGGAGAAATTATTGTGGCTTTGTCAGAGAGGGTGAAGCCTTCTGATCGAATTAACAGCATGTTTTGATCCGGTAAATGTCATTAGAAAGGGAGAAACAATCGCGCTTAGAGGGCTCTAAGTAATGCGCCCAAGTGGAGACGCCAAAGCGCATGGCTCACAAAGGGAGCAAGTAGCTGCCACAGGGAACTTTTGTACCCGCCCATCGCCCAAGTTTTGACACAAAAAGGCATTATTTCATACTTGAATACGTTTAATCCAACGATTGTCTATTTTCTGCAAACATATTTTCACAGCATTGTTAACTTTTTATGTCTCCCTTTCGCGGGCGCCTTAAAGTTTGGGGGCGGGAGAGCGCAGACACTTTGGGCATCAATATTTGTCACTGAAAAGGGCTCCGTGAAGTTAGGGAGGTTGATCTCTTTATGGTTTTAGAGAGCGAATATATCGGGGGAGGAGGAGGGAGGGAAGGCACGAACCGAAAGGAGGGAGGAAATTTGCTGGACTGGCGCGAGGGGCAGGAGGGGGGCGGCGGCGGCGGCTGGGAGCTCTGCTCCGCCTGCGCCTCTGCGGGCAGCCGGGCCCAGCAGCCGGGGGCCTCCTCCCCGACCGCCAGGCCTCGCTGTCACTTGCTGCGCCGGAACCCGCGTTCTGGGGGCTCCAGGCTTGCGGGCTGTGCGTGGGGGCCAGGTTTCTTGCAGATGGAAACTGTAAAAATGCTTTTTGTTCTATGACCTGCTCCGGAGCCGCTGAGCTCTCACCTTTTTCTAATTTGTTGCATTTGAGAACAACCGAGACCTCTCCTGACACATCTTTCCCTCCCTCTCTGCTCCCCACCTCGCCTAAACTCTCTCTCCTCTGCTGGACTACGGCAGGGCCCGGGCTCTGCCTTTGGGTGTCGTTAGTCCTTGGCAGAGGTGGCTGCGGGGGAGCCCTGCTCTCCAGTGGCACCTAGGGGGCTCCTAGGGCGCAGAGGCGGGCCTGGCGGGCCGGGCCTCGGGGACGCGAGCAGCCCACCTGCTGCAGTCTGGGAGGTGTGGGGCTCGGTCCGCACCACGCACCCCTAGCGTGTCCTCCCCGTCGTACTCTCAGTCTCCTCTCGACGTTTCTTTTCTGCTTCACGCCGGATTGGGCACGACCCGCACCCTCCCGCAGGTTGCTCTGCCAGCCGCTGGTGCCCTCTCAGAGGTTGTCGATTTCAGTATATTCACTCGCACACAAGGGGATTAAACACGAACCCTTATCATCCAAATTAACTAACGTGAATGGGTAAAAGGGAGCGCGCACACTTCTCACCCCTATCCCCTTTTTAAGCCAGCGGACTAGGAGTTGATCCTCTTACAGCTGGTGTTAACCGCCAGCTGCGGGCACCTTCCACGGGCCAAACTTCATTCTGTGCAAACTGTTTAATTTCCCGTGTTTGCTTGGGAGCTGGGCTCCAGATCTTGCCCAGGGCTGCAAGTCCCCTCGTATGGCTTGGGGGAGGGGCCCAAATGAAGGTGGGGAAGTGAGGGGAAGTGGGGTGGAGGGGTGGCCATCCTCACCAGGTCCTCTGGGTCTGCAGCCCTTTCTGGAAGGCTGGGAAAGCCTTTTCCCATTCAGGTGAGGGGAAGGGTGTGTTTTATTTTTGTCTTCCCGGCAGGAAGGCTTGAATCACACTGCCAGAAAGGGGGTGCTGGGACCCTCACAGTCATCGTCCCTTTACTCCTACTTCCCAGGATGGTGATAAAGTGTTCCCTGATGGTAACTGAGTTTCCACTCAAAATGAGAGCAGAATAATGAAGAGCTATGGTCCCTGGAGCAAAACAGTCGTTCAAATTCCAGCTCTACCACGTACCAGCTGGGTGAGGCTTCAGGCTGTTCACTGAATCCTGCCGTGCCTCAGTTTCCTCCTCTGTAAATTGGAGATAATTACTGTATCTACCAGGTCACAAGGTGGCCACTGGGATGAAGGAAGTAAATATAGGCAGAGCACCTAAAAGAAGGCTTACCTACTCAATGAATGGTTTTACTTTGCCTGGAAATCACTTCTACAGTGGTCTCACATAGTGGTGTTTTGTGGGGTTTGTGCTGTTGTGTGATATTTTCATTCATTTCATAGTTGTTCCCATCACTGAGAAAGCTTCACTCTCCATAAAAAAGCCCCAGTATTTGGCCTGAGGTTTGTTAAATCGACCCAAATTAGGCAAATGATGGGGGGCCTTTAGATGCTCCCTCGCACAGGTGACATCACCTAGTGCTTGGTGGCCAGCAGTGTCTCCCATGGGGTGTGAGGCTGAAAAAAGGCTCCAAGTTCAGAAGCCCCTTAACTCAACAGCATGGCCATTTCAAGTGATTCAAACATTAGCATCAAAATCAAAGGAAAGCTAGGAAGTAAGACTACTTAGAAATTAGACGATGCTAATTCAATAGTAGTCTGTACTTAGACTCCTGGCATCTGAAGACCTTTGTTGGAGAATACAGCAATCATAAACAGAAAATGTTTATTATTGTTAATATTATTATTTTTACTTAAAAAATGTTTTAGCTACATAGATTTGACATACAGCTTCCAAACACTGAAAAGTGGACTCTTTTGTGTTTCTTTCCAACTCTAGAAACTGAGGGTTTATGGGCTTGGGAAGGGGAAGGGGTAATGAATGGAAAGAAAACAAATCTAGTGGGTATTTGGTCATTTCAGCCAAATTGCTCTAAGACGAAGTGTTCTGGGTGATTTCAAATCTCTCCCTCTTCCTCCCATCTTAATACACAGACTTTGTAGATTCATTAGTGGGCCTGGGGATTTTATCAAGTGGGGAAATGTGAGGAGTCTTGTCAGAGAGTGGAGAAAACACAGCAGTAGCTGACTCTCCTGTACTTCTGAAGTACCAGGAGGTCGAGGCACAAAGAGAACCCACATTGGACTCTATTTCTGAAGCGAATAGGATCCCAGAATGTGGGACTGTAGGATGTTTCCTCTGAAAGAAGCCCAGAAGAGCATCAGGTCCGATACCCATTTTCCCACCGAAGAATCTGAGGTACCACGAGGGGAACCGGGAATGACAATGGCGCACAGCAAGCCGCTGTCTGAAGTGTTTGTTGATTTGCTGTGTGACCTCCAGGGCCGACGGCCTCAGTTTACTCCTCTGTTACTGCAAGGAGAGTCCCAGTAGGGACGCTGTGATTCAGGACTGGCAGACATTCTGTAGGACACCTGCTGCCTTTGGCTGGTGTGATCGCTGTCAGAGGCATCAACTGTGTCCTTGGACCTCAGTCCACGTGTTCCTGCTTCTCCCAAGTCCAGTGATGACAGCGTGTTGTGGGCACTGATGTGAGCCAGAGGCTGGGAACACCACTCAGAAAAGGACATGGCTCAGGGGCGTGTCCTCTCATAAGGAAGAAAAGGTCTGTGCTTGTGTCAGACCCCGGTACAGAAGCCTCAACACAGCAGTCACCCTCAGTGCCCAGTCACCCCCAGTGCCTATCCTAGAAGCCATGCAGCACACATCCTATTGGGTTGGTGACTTCTCTGGGCTTTTCCTTACTCAGCACCCTAAATTCTTCTGTTCCCTCTGATCATGAGTAGTGTTCTCAGCTCAGCAAGGACGTCAGCAAGAAGTGCGTGTCAGGAGACGGTGCTTGTCAGAGCAGCCAGGTGATGGTGGGGGGATGTCTCCAGCCATGAGGACACACACTGAAGGTGTGGGCTTTTATCTAAACCCCAAATCTGAAAGGAGACCAGAGACTTGGGAAAACTGTATCCGTAATAGAGTGATTCCCCAGATTTTGGTCTGTATCTCCTTTGTTCTTGTCTCTGACCCAGTTTAGTTCTTTGCTTTCTAACTCTATTTTTAGATCTAGTACCTGAGTTTTTGCTGAATGAGGTAGCAGCTTTGAAATCACGGTTAGGCACCAGCCCCACCGTCTATCCAATGGCTCCGATGCCTTCAGTCTCTCTCTCTCCTCACGGGAAGTCCTGAAACATTACACCTATGCCTCTAGAATCGGATGCCTTACGAAGTTGGCTGTATTTTGTTTTCAGTAAAAAGGAAGTTCTTTTTACTTAATCACTTGCTACTCAAATGTGGTCCTCAGACCAGCAGGGTAGTAGTCACCTGGGAGTTCATTAGAAATGCAGAACCTCAGGCTCCTCCCCTGACCTAACAGAATCAGAACCTGCATTTGAACCAGATCCCCAGTTGACTCCTGTGCCCTTCAAAGTTTGTGAAACACCACTTTAGCTGAAGTTGGAGGCCACCATTTGGTATTTAACAGCTGAAGGCTACCAGTTGGCAAGTGCCAGGTAGGAATGGGTAGCCTAGAAAGACAAGAGCAAAGGTGGAGGGGACCTTCAGGCTGTCCTAAGTGGAAATAATTCAGTGCACAGATTGAAAGGCTTCCTTTGAACAAGGGGGGCTTTGTAGCACTGCTTGTTCAAATATTCCATGGGGTGTTTGCAATATTTTCCTTAGTACTGCCTCCTATGTGCAGTGATTTATTTCCTGCATGTCTCTCCAGAATTTGCAAGTAGTAGATGCTCACTGTAGTTTTGATGAATGAAGGAAAACTGGAAGAGGGGCTTCAGGGATTATTTTGGCAATCTGTCACAGGGCCCCGTAGGGTCATATTTTACCAGAACTAACAAGGGGAAGCGTAAATGTAACTATTGAGTAAGAACACTTAGGGAGGCTGCATGATAGGTGAAGGAGTTGTTTTCCATAGTTTGACATTAACGTCACTTAGAAAGTATGTTACAGATATTGTGAACCATGTTGATTCTGGGCTTTGATTTTTCTAGGCAACTGGCTTTTCTTTGGGGGCTGATAATTCCAGCTTTTTGCTCTGTATTGAAGCAGCATCAGAAGTCATCGTGGGGAGCTTCAGCTTAGAGAACTGAGGGGAGTGCTTTCTACAGCTCAAAGGTTTCATCTGCTTTACAGGGCGACCATGCACACAAAATTAGAGGTGTATATTGCTGACAATAAGAAATTGTTGTAAATTGCGGTAAATAACACAGAACTTGGGGAGAAGATTCAGGAGGAGGAGAAAATTCCACGAGTGTTAACAGATCCCATTGTATGGACAGTAATCCAGTAGCAGTAGTCTGTCAGACACCCCATCTGTTCATGTGGCTGACACCCTGGATCCACCCTCTCTCTCTGCCTTCCTCGTTCATCCACCACCAGAATTCAGCACTTAACTATGTGCCAGGCACTGTGCAGGGCAACATTGGAATCACTGAGAACAAACAGAGAACTTTTGGAGAATCTATACGTTATCACAAGTGAAAAGAAGACCCTGACTAAGGGGAACGTTCTTGAGGACAGACCCCAACCCTAATTACCTGTTTGTTGGTCCATTTCCCTAAATTTTCACCTGACTGCTAGCAGTTTCCATTCACTTTGTTTCTTTACACTAATCATACCAATCAGACATTAATTTGAGGAGTTATAAATGCCCTCCTTTTAAAACATTGTTGCCTCTGAGGGCATTAAGGGTCTCTCATTAGTGTGAATTGATATAACTGGATTTTGATCCTCTCTAACGCCAAACTAAAGAAGGCTGTCAAGAAACAAGTTTTGAATGAGAGGGAGGTAATTTAGGAAGAGCTGGTGTATTCAATATTAGTTTCCTGTGGCTGCTATAACAAATTAACATAAGCTTTGGAGAAGTTTATTCTCTCACAGTCTGGAGGTCAGAGGTCTGAAAGGAGTAGTACTGGGCCGAAATCAAGGTGAGAGCAGGGCCACACTCCCTCTGGAGGGGCTAGAGGAGAATCTGTTTCTTTTCTTACCTTTTTAGCTTCATGGCTGCCCGCATTCCTTGGCTTGTGGTCACATTACTCCAGTCCCCACCTCTGTGGTCACATCGATGTCTCCTCTTCTCTGTGTCAAATCTCCCTTTGCTCTTCTCTTATAAGGATACCTATGGTTGCATTTAAGGGCCTACCTGGATAATCTCTCCATCTCAAAACACTTAATTTAATCAAATCTGCAAAGTCCTTTTTTTGGCCTTTATAAGGTAACATTCACAGGTTCCAGGAATTAGGACATGGGTGTCTTTTGGAGGTCAAAGCCTCCTGTACCTGGTCAAGTACCATAGTAGGAGTTGAGATAGCATCTGTGCACTGATGCTCTGAGAACAGGGGCAAAGGCGTGGGCAAGAGGAAGTGGGGGAGAAGATAAAGAGAATCATGTTCTGTTTCTAAACATGGAAGAACTATCTCTCTCTTCTTCCTTCCCGTTTCCCCTTCTCCCTGTTCATCCTTTCTTATCCCTCATGCATCATAACACCCCTTGCTCTCAGGCCTCAGGTTTGAAGCTGCTGTGATATATTTATGCTGCATTATGAGTTAGATCCTCTTTAGTTTACTACACTCCGACCCTCATTACTACTTACACAGACATGTACGTGCACACAATGACTTTGTCTAAAAATTATATAATTAAGACCCAATCTTTTCCCCGCTCTTCTCCAGCATCTCTCTTCTTCTAGTTGACCACTGTTTTTTTGAAAATGCCATGCTCACGCTCATCAAAGAGATCTGGATATAAATTCTAACTCTGCTTACAAAGTGGTCTTGGGCAAGTTGCTGTGCCTCAGTTTCTGCATCTATAAAGCAGAGATGATGGTACCTACCTCCTAAGCCTATTGAGATGCGTCAGTGAGGGAATGTTTGTGAAGTTCCTGGCATAATATTCAGACCATAGGAGGTGCACCGGGGCTGAGATTCTCATGGGTTTATCTGGTTGAGCACCTGGTCTATTTCTGAAACAGTGCTGGACCCTCATATTACAATGGGAAAAAGAACCCAATTGCTGCCTTTCAGGAGTTTATCAAATGAGACAGACACAGGAAGGGAATCAGATACAAGCTGGCAGGAGTGGGGTGATGGTAGGAGAAAATCAGGGAGGACTTCCTGGAGGAGATGATGCGTGAACTGAGTCCTGAAAGGTGAGTGCATTAGTTTCCTAGGGCTGCCTTAGCAAATTACCACAGACCTGGTAGCTTAAAATAATGGAAGTTTATTTTCTCCCAGTTTTAGAGGCTAGGAAGTCCAAAATCAAGCTATCAGCGGAGCCACGTGCCCTCTGAAGGCTCTAGGGGAGAGTTCCTACCTTGTCTCCTCCAGTTTTGGTGGCCTAGGCACTTCTTGGTTTGTGGCAGCGTGATTCCAATCTCTGCCTCCGTCTTCACATGGCTGTCTTTGTGTCTCTCCTCCTTTTTTTTTTTTTTTTTGCGGTACGCGGGCCTCTCACTGTTGTGGCCTCTCCCGTTGTGGAGCACAGGCTCTGGACGCGCAGGATCAGCGGCCGTGGCTCACGGGCCTAGCCGCTCCGCGGCATGTGGGATCTTCCCAGACCGGGGCACGAACCCGCGTCCCCTGCATCGGCAGGCGGACTCTCAACCACTGCGCCACCAGGGAAGCCCATCTCCTCCTCTTTTTATAAGGACATTTCTCATTGGAGTTAGGGCCCACCTGAATAATTCAGGACGGTCTCATCTTGAGACCCTTAATCACATGTGCAAAGACCCATTTCCGAAATAAGGTCACATCGACAGGTTCCACGTGGATGTATCTTTTGGGAGATCATCAACCAACCCACTACAGTGAGTAAGAGGTAGCCAAGTGAAGATGGTTGGGAGGTAAAGGGAGGCTCTCAGTAAAGGGATTGGCACAAGGAAGGGCGTGAGGGCATGAAATGGCTTTCTGGTTTTGAGGAACCACAACATAGTCTGACTAGATCATGAAGGAGGAGTGTGAGGGTGGAGTGTGGTAGAGGGTGAGTGGAGAGGCAGTCATGGGTTGGGGCGGGCCCAGTACCCAGGAATTTAACTTATTTATATCACAGTGGTTCAGGTCAAGATGCTGAAGTCCTGCATAGGGGTTAGGGACAAGCTGGACATGTTTGAGAGAGAAAATCTGCAGAGCATGGGGTTGGATTAAACATGGTGGGAGAAGAATAGGGAAGAGAATTGCTGGATTTCTGGTTTGGGAATTGACTATGTGGTGACACCATTAATTGAGGTTAGCAGTAAGGAGGAATGTAAGGTCATTTGTTGGGGGGGGTGTATATGGGGGAAGGGGATGTAGGAGAAGATGATTAATTTAATTTTGGACATATTAATTTTAAAGTTCATATGGACACCCCCTAAGTGGATGCCCAGAGACAGCTGAGATAGGAAACTGAAGGTCAGAAATAAAAAGTGTGCATTGGCCTGCAGGGACTGACAGACAATGGCCATGGATGAAATCACTTAAGAAGAGCTTAAAGGAGAAGGGCAGGGGGCCAAGGAGAGAGTCCTGGGGGAAGCTGATGGGCAAGGAGTGGGTGAAGGACATCAGCCAGGAAGGGGTCATCAGAAGGGAAGGAGGAGAGCTCAGAGGCTCCTGGGATTCCTAGGAGCAAAGGTGCAGATGGTTCAAGGAGGAGACGCTCACCAGGATCTGACGTAGGAGAGATGCAGGAAATGTCTACAGGACTCAAAAGGTCCATTGGGACTGAGCATGGAGGTCATCATCAAGCTCTGCAAGCTTCTGAAGAGTGGTAGAAACAGAAAGGGACAGCAGACTCTCTTTCTTTGACCTCAGCTGTGAGGATATGAGTGCTTTCTTGCATGATGAATTCAGACTGCATGTTAGAAAAGACAGTCCTCCTAGGAAACCACCAGCTGGAGTTAAATAAAGTGTATCTTGTAACATAGATCTGCCGACAGCCCAGGCCACTGGTGCCTTGCGGGGGGGCAGTGGCAGTGCTGTCCTGCTCTCTCTCACAGGCTAGTAATACTACAGATCAACACACAGACAGCAGCCCTTACTCTCAGGCACTGAACCCCTCCCAGCTCTCAGTGTTTTGCAGATCTTTTCTCATTTAATCCCCACAACAGTAAGATGAGTATTGTGTTTACTTTACATATAAGAAAATCAAGGCTTGGGGAATTCAAGGTCCATAACCGTGAGGTGGTAGAGCTGATACAAACAAGCTGATCCGACTCCACCAGTGTCCCTTCCCGCAGGGCGCCTGACCTTGCTGTAGCCTTGGTCCCACCGAGATTACAAGTCACGGGAGAGACTTCTCAGCCCAGAGACTCTACCCACCTTCCAATGACCAAATGTAGCTGCTGCTTCACAAAGCAGGGGAGCAATTCTCGTATGCCCAGTGGTCTCTCAGAGCTCCTAAAGGTACAATATACCCATAAGTCACCAGGTATTTGAATTCAACTCTTTCTCATTTTTGCTCTCCATATTTCTAATACTCCAGTTATATAACAATGGCTTCCAGACTCTTACACATCAGAAGCCTTTGGACAACACACATTCCTGGGTCCCATTACAGACTCATTATAAAAAACTTTGTGGATGTGGTCCTCGAATCTGTATCTTAAAAAAAAATGAAAAGCCAACAAACTCAGGTAATTTGATGCACTGGTTCACTGGTCCACAGTCTGGCGGTTATTAGACACCATTGCTGTACAATGGCTTGTCAACAATGGGAAGTTATGCTGTGGTTATCTGTTGATGTTGGATTTTGGCAGATGGATAGGATGATGAGCATAGGTTTTGGGGTTTTTTTTTGTTTTTTAATTTTTTTTGGCTACGTTGGGTCTTCGTTGCTGCATGTGGGCTTTCTCTAGTTGCGGCAAGCGGGGGGCTACTCTTCGTTGCGGTGCGTGGGCTTCTCATTGCAGGGGCTTCTCTTGTTGCAGAGCACGGGCTCTAGGTGCACAGGCTTCAGTAGTTGTGGCACCCGGGTTTAGTTGCTCCATGGCATGTGGGATCTTCCCAGACCAGGGCTGGAACTGGTGTCCCCTGCATTGGCAGGCGGATTCTCAACCACTGCGAGAAAGCCCCGAGCATAGGTTTAAAAAATTTTTTATGTCATGGGTTCTGATCTATTTATTAATAAGACAATCTGTGGCATATTTGTATTAGGACAGCTTAATTCCCTTACCTTCTGATTGGCTCAAGACTACAGTCTGTGGATTCAGTTTAAAGCGTGCCTGGTTCTCAAGGCTCATTCTGAGAAAAATGAAAGATATTAGCATTACAGATCTGGAAGCAGAGTGACCTAGTATGGAAGCTCTTCAGGATTTGGGCAGATTTGGATGGATCAAGGGTTGGTTGGTGCCCTCTAGTGGTTGGAACTTTTCAACAACTTCTGAGACAAGGGCTAACCCACTTCAGCAGCCGCCTTAAAAAGAAACGGGGTTCAGCCTTCCACTTGCTGTTTGAAGATCAGCTGTGTCTTGCCAGAGCACCTCACCTCTCTGGCTGCAGTATTTTAATAAACAAATTGGAAGATCGGACAAATATATCACGGAACAGGGAGTCAGCACGTCCAGAGGGCTGCCCAGGAGACCAGTCATACGTGACATCCAGGCAAGAGGGCCCAGCTGTGTCAGCCCCGCCGTGCCACACAAGGCTGTCTCCATTGGCGTGTGAGTTATCTGAGCCTGCAGCCTTCGCTTATTCATCTGTGTGTCCCTAACATCTGGTGCAGTGCCTGGCATGGAGAAGGTGCCCAGTAAACATTTGTTGGAACGAAGGAGGGCAAAGGAAGGAAGGTAGGGTGTGGTCTAGCTTATATTTGCTCAGAGATGGCAGGTAAAGGTTAAGTCCTGGGAAGTGGGGCTCAGTGCTGCAGCCCCACACTCAGAAACCTGACCAAGAGGGGGTCCACAGCTGCTGTGAGTCTCACACTGCCCCCCCTGAGGATGAGTGAACACTTGAGTTCTGACACCCAAGGCTTGGAACCTTCCTGAATTCTTTGACTCCCAAGGTAAGCAGGTTCCTTCTGCCTGCAAGAGTGGGGCAGGGATCAGTGTAACAGGGTTTCTGTGAAGCGCAGGTTATAGGAAGTGAGTTCTCCTGTACAGGGCCTTTTATTCCTTCCCTGCCCATACACACTTGAGGATTTTGCCACAGTAAATGGAAAGAACTCTGGTTGCCAGGAGACCTGGTCCTGATTCTCTTATGTTTGACATTGATAAGTTCCTCCCCTTGTGGTTTCCTTTCCTGCCAAGTGGGAGACTCTCCAGGGATGGGGGTGGTCATAGCCAGGGTCTTTTCTGCTACAGCAGATTCTTTGTATATCTCTGCAGTTGATGGGACCCCCAGCATGCCTGGAAAAAACCACTGGGGGAAAGATACACACAAAAGAAGGAAAGGTAAAAAAGTGTAGGGATATGAGAATGGCATTCAAAGAGAAGCAGACGAAGCAGAGAGAAAAAGGAAAATAAAGAAGAAAATAAAACTATGATTAGCAGATTTCATAAGTTCATTCCACAAATATTTACTGAACACCTGTTTTTAATTGGTGTGATGGTTAATTTTATGTGTTAACTTAGCTAGGCCGTGGTACCCAGATATTAGGTCACACACCAGGCTAGATGTTGCTGTGAAGTTATTTTTTATGAGATTAACATTAACTCAGTAGACTTTGAGTAAAGCAGATTATCCTCCATAATGTGGGTGGGCCTCATCCAATCAGTTGAAGGCTTTGAGAGAAAAAAACCTGAGGTCCCCTAAGGAAGGGGAAAGTCTGCCCCCAGACTGCTTTTGGATGCGAGTTGCAACATCACCTCTTCCCAAGTCTGCTGGCCCACCCTGCAGATTTTGGACTTGTCAGCCACCATGATTGCTTTAACTAATTCCTTAAAAAAAACTCTGTCTCTGTCTTCCTCTCTCCAACTTTCTCTCTATTTCTTACACACACACACACACACACACACACACACACACACACACACACACACACACACACACCCTATTGATTCTGTCTCTCTGGAGAACCCTGACTAATATACCTGGTATTGTATTAACTGCTGGATAGAGTTGTAAACAGAACTGAGAGACACGGCCATCTATGTCTCTTGCACTAAGAGGTAAAAGGTTTGATGATAGATGGTGAATGGTGGATGGTGGACAGTGGAGACACAAAGGAGGGGTGTTGGAGAAAGGACCGTGAGGAAGACCCAGGTTTGCGCTGCACCTTGGATGACGAGTAGTGCTGGCTAGAGGGCCGAGTGCAGGGATGGTTCAGGCGGAGGGAGTTGAGTGAGGAAGGTGTGGAGGTGTGATGGGGAGGTGTGCAAGGCCCGAGAAATCTCCTCTCACGCCCTCCCCTTTGGCCAACGTCTACTTTTCTCCGTTTGGTTGTCACTTCCTCCGGGCAGCCCTTCTGGCTTTCCTATTTGGTTGAAGCCCCCTAATATGTGGCCCCATAGGATCATGTGCTTGTGACACATAATCATGTAGTTATTTAACACTTACTTGAGTGATTATTCAATAAATAATCTGTAAAATGAGTGTAAAACAGATTGGAGGAGCTTGACAGGCAAAACAGTTAGGATGCTATTGCTGAAACCCATGGAAGAAGTTATGGGGTGGCAGTGGTGGTGGCTATGGGGATGTTGGGAGTGGACAGACTAGAGAGATGTCAGGGGGCAGGGTCTGTCCCTTTCAGGATTATAGCCCATCACTTTCTTGTTTATCATTATTTCCCCAGAACTTAGTGTGGTGTCTGGCACACAGTAGGTACTCAATCATGTTGGCTAAAGAATGAAGGAATGTCAAATAGGTACGCTGCCTGGCACACAGTGCAAGCTTCATGAGTATCTGTCTACTCAGGTGGATGAATTTATTGCATCTCTAGTGTCGTATCTTAACCAAGAGTTGTAGCTGCTGAACCTTGCTTTGAGTGTTGAGATGTCATACTGCCTTCTGTTTCCTGCAGTCAGTTCTAAGACTGTCTCACGAGCCACCAGATTGCATGGACACAAAGGGGTGTCATTCTGTCCATTAAAGGTTTGGGAGATTCCTCGTTTCCCTTCCTACTAAACAGGCTGATTCTCTTTAGGAAGGCGGCCAAGAGTATGCCTTTCCTCAGATGTGGTCCTGCAGCTCGTCTGGTCTGTAGTATGTGCCAGGAATGGTGTTAGGTGCTGTATACACATTATTTTATTTAATACTTGTAATTCTTTGAAGTGTTACGATCTTCATTACCTAGAGGAGGAAACTTAAGACCAGAGGGCTAATGACTTTGTCATGGTCACCTGACGGGTAAATGGTAGAGAGGGGAAGGGCACCCTGCAGGCTTGACCCTCCTCTCTGTACTAGTGGGGCTCAGCCCGTGCTGCCCAGCAGAATCCCTTGGGTGCCTTGATCTTGCTTCCCCGGGCGATTGTATCAGCACCTCTGGGGGCAGGGGCCAGGCTTCAGCATCTTTCAAAGCTTCCAGGTGTTTGCAGTGGGAGTGCCAAGGTCGGGCAGAGCTGCTCCTCAGCCGCTCCCGGGGCATCTGGCCTTCTCCAGATTCCCGCTGCATCCCTCCGCATGCGTGTCCCAAACTTGGGACATTCAAAACAGCACTCTGCCCTCTCTCCCCAAATTCACACCTCCTCTCAAAGCCTCGATTTAGAATTCCTTCGCTGACGGAACACAAATCCTGAATCTCCTTTTACTATTGCTTTTCTCTTTCTCCATCCCACGGTCACTGAGTTCAGTTGATTCCCTCTGGACACCTCTCCAGCCTGTCCACCCTTGGTATCCTCGCAGCCATCACCCTTGCCACCCAGTTTCTCTCATGCGCTTTGGCGACAGCTAACCTTTTGCCTGCCACCAGCAAGCTCCTCCAGTCCACTCTAGATGTATTGTTGCTGGATTGATCTTTCTAAAATGCTAAAAAGATTTCAGCTGCTTCCTGTTGGCTTTAAAAAAAGTATCTCAGCTCCTCAATACATCATATCTTGCCCTAAGATACTCGTCTTCTGCTTTGTTATTTTAAGCAGCCAACAGTCCTGTATTAAAGTACTTGTAGCGTTTCCTCAAGCACTAAGCACCCTCACGTCGACCTGGCTCTGCACAGGCAGTTTCTTATGCTTACAACGCTCCTCTTTTCCTGGGTGAATCCAACGTATCCTTCCCCACCCTGTTCAGAGATACCCTCTTCCAGGAGCCTCCCTAGATTACGTCTGCCCCAGACTGGTTTAGGTACTCTTTCTGTGTGTCACAGTTGTAGCACTTTATGTTGTATTTTCCTATTTGGTTGTCTGTCTGCCCCACTAGATTGAGAGGCCCTTAAGGTTAGGCTTTATCTTACTCGTATTTGAACCCCCAGCTCCTAATGCATTGCCTAGCATGGCACAGTCACTCAGCACGTGTTTGCCAAGTGAGATTATACAAAGCCTGGACCCTAACACCAGGCTTCCAGAACATAATGCCAGAGAGTCTGATATGGGCAGTATGTAGGATGGTTTGGGAAAAGGAAAAAAAAAAAAGGCAGGGAACCATCAGAAAAGAGTCTAGTATCCTGGATGAGAGGCTGCAAGCCTAGAATAAGAGCTCTGGATACAAAAACAAGGAGGAAGTAGTGATTCTAAGGGAAGCAAGAAAGGGAAACAAAACTTGTGATCACATATTATTTTTTGGTAAAGGCAGGGACATTTTTAGAGAACGTCCTGCATTCATTCAATAAACAGCTACACACAGCATGATATCAGGGGAATATGTTTATAGATTCATGAACTATTTTTAGTTAGGAGTTAAAGTTCTATACCTGAAACTTCAGGGACACTGCTGTAAAAGGTATTTATTATACTGTGGCAAACATGACCTCTTATATTTGGGGAAATCTCCACCAAAGGCGGAAACGAGAATTCAGTGTCCCAGTTTCCCTTGAAGTCAGGGCACAGGAATTGACCTAGACTGTGCCAGTCAGACTTTGTTCCTGGCTGTGTGGTCCCTGGACTAATTCTCTGCCTGTTCTGGAACTACTGTAAGCTACCTAATATCCTTTTCTGTTTAAACACTGTAGTGAATTCAGCTGTTTGCAATTAAAAACCCTGAGTGATAAGATTGCTAACATATGATAAAGTCTAAGATGTTTAGAAGAATTGTTGTGATCAAAACTGAAAACAGGGCTTCCCTGGTGGCACAGTGGTTGGGAATCCACCTGCCAATTCAGGGGACATGGGTTTGAGCCCTGGTCTGGGAAGATCCCACATGCCGTGGAGCAACTAAGCCCATCTGCCAGAGCTACTGAGCCTGCGCTCTAGAGCCTGCGAGCCACAACTACTGAAGCCTGCGTGCCACAACTAGTGAAGCCCGTGCGCCTAGAGCCCGTGCTCCACAACAAGAGAAGCCCCCGCAATGAGAAGCCCGTGCACCGCAACGAAGAGTAGCCCCTGCTCGCCTCAACTAGAGAAAGCCCGCGTGCAGCAATAAAGACCCAATGCAGCCAAAAATAAAATAAATAAAAATAAATAAATTTATTTTAAAAAAGAACACCCTGAAAACAAAGGGCAGGCTCTAGTGTAACAAACAAATATACAATAGAGAGCTATACAAATAGAGAGCTCATTCTTAATATCAAACAACATGGAATTCAGGCTAAAAAAAACCCCTATTGAGTAAGGGCACTTTATAATGCTAATAGGTGTAATTACAAGAAGATATAATAGTAATGGGGATTTGTGCACTGGATAACATGGCAACTCCGTTCATAAAGTAGAAATTGCAAGCAATATAAGAAGTCTACATTTACTACTACTAGTCCGCACAATTAAGTAAGGCAAATCTAACTGATAGATATTGATAGAACTCTGTATTCTGGAAACAGAGAATGTACCTTCTTCACAAGTGCCCATGTAACACTGTGAATTACAGATATTCCAAGAATATAAATAGTGCAGAAAATATTCAGTGATCATCACGCTGTAAAACCAAACATTAATAATAAAGCCAGAAACAAAATGGCCCTTCCACTGGGGAATTAAAAATCTCTCCGTTTACACGCTGAAATATTTACAGAGGAAATGATAAGATGTCTGGGATTTGGGGTAAGATGAACCCAGATTTGTCATATATTGATTATTATGGGAGGTAGGTGATGGGTACATAGGAATTCATTATTACTATTCTCTGTACTTTGGTATGTTTGGGACTTCCCATTAAAGAATTTTAAAATCCCTTTATTAAATATTCTTGATATAAAGAAGATATAGAAATCAAAATTGTAAAATTTCTAGATAACAGCAATAATGAAACCTATAGAGCACAGATAAACCTGAGTTCATGGGAGAATTTATAGTCTTAAATATTTAAATCAATCCAAAAAGAAAGAAAGAAGTCGGGAATTCCCTGGCAGTCCGGTGGTTAGGACTCTGTGCTCTCACTGCCGAGGGCCTGTGCTCAATCCCTGGTCGGGGAACTAAGATCCTGCAAGCCACACAGCACAGCCAAAAAAAAAGAAAAAGAGAAAGAAGTGAATTATGCATTCAACTCAAAAAAAGTTTTAAGTAAAGAACAATAAAACAAGCCAAACAAAGCCAAAGGAAGCAATGGAACACAGATAAAAAGCAGAAATTAATGAAGCAGAAAATGAAAGAAGGTAGTGCCAAATCCCAAAGCTGGTTCTTTGGTAAAATGTAAACCACTAGAGCCAATCTAGGAATAATCAAAATAATCTAATGTTTGATCGGAATCACAGAGTAATCATTAGAATAAAAGGATTCAAATCAATTGGGTCACAGGCTTATTAAAAATAATACTATGATACACAGTCTTTTTACCCAAAGACTTCTGCAATTTGCAAAGGCAGATCTGATTCAGCTGTCACGCAAAAGGAAAAGTATTTGCAGAGGAATTTTGAAAAGCTGACATGAAACAGTTGTGTCGTAACTGATTTTCACAGGTAATTTCTGCCTAAAATTGAAATGCGTCACGTGCAGAACATTTTCCTCACGATGATGATTTTGGCCTGGGTGACCTCTCTCCACGCTTGCTCCTGGTTTTAGCCAACACTCCCTCCACTCAGTGTCACAACTAGATGCAAGCAGTGATTACAGCCTTCTCCACACCTGGGACCTGCAGCAATCTCAAATGCGTTTTAGATAAAGTTCTAGCCAGAAATTGAGCCAGTTCATTTTGGCCTTTCATCCCCTTCATCTCCAATCACCTCCACTCCTGCGTTCAACCTTCTTTCCCCCTTGTGCTTCCTCAGGTGAAGTCACCATGACCCTGTGACTCAGCATCTTCCATTCTGCCCTGTTCGTGCTAAGTCCTCCGCGCCCAGACCCTGTCTGAGGAGACCACTTCCTGTTGAGCTGCTCATTCGTTCACACCCCAAGGCTTGCCTACTGCAAGGCCATGAACTACCTTGTCTCAGCTCTGCTTCCACATCACCATAGATGTGATCCCATAAACGTAACACTGGGGCTTCAATGCATCTGCATGTTGACCTCTTCACCTATGTGCTTTTCTGTCTCCACTCAGCCTCCAGTTGCAGTGCTCCGCCTTGGGTCTCATTATCCTTGGAAAATTCCACCCGTGAAAGAGTCCAAATGCCTCTGACCATAATCCAGCCTTTCCTAGACCTTCCAGCTCTCTCATTAAACATTCCACAAAAATTTAATTAGCACCTACTATGCTCTAGGAACTGCACAAGGCACTGGGATACAGTGATGAACCAAGTAGACAGGGTCCCTTCTCATGTAGCCTGTACCTGCTGCAGGAGAATAGCCATCAAAGAAGGACCTCATTCAGTCTTAATTAAACTGAGGCAAATGCTGTGAAGAGAAGCACCCCCACCCATCCCCTCGTGACAACTAGTTCTTGTCTCTTCCACATTTTTCAGGCGTAATGAGCCCCTTCTCTTTGCCACCCGGACTCCATGGTGCATCATTTCAACCACCCTGTAGCAGCTCTCTCAATGCCCTTGTCTCTTTTCTTTGGCAGACCAACACGCACGATGTCAATTCAGCTTTACATTTTTCTCCTTAAACCAGGGACCCAAGTAATGCTGATAAATCCCGAATCAGCATTCCTCTTTTTTGACATCCAACCCCAACTGCACCCTCAAGACTGCTTAGCAAAGCTCTTTCACCTGCTTCTCGTCACCCCCCGCCGCCCCATGTCATCATCCCAGGCTTGCTTCACACCACCTCCATGCCACCTGACACGCTTTTCTCTGGAGATATCCTGGTATCTTACTTCACAAAGAAAATAGCTACCACTAAAAGGAGCTCTCTCTCCCTCCACTCTCTCCCCTTCCACTCTCTCCCCCTCCACTCTCTCCCC
>NW_020174712.1:2551211-2617823 GCF_003031525.2 Neophocaena asiaeorientalis asiaeorientalis | reverse complement strand
CCCCCCGCCACTCTCTCCCCCTTCCCCTTCATGCACCCATATTCCATTCATTCTTCCTCCTTCGCCCCATCACTCTGACAAGGAGTTCCTCCTTCTCTCAGAGGCTAATTTCTCCTTATTTCAAGCCTCCCTGCCTCCATCCTCTCTCCCTGTTATGCCAACCTCCAAAAAGGGTCCAGAAATATCTTTTTGTCCCACAAATCAGATAACGTTGCCTTCCTCATCAGAATTTGCCAGTGGCTCCGCACTGGCTCTAGGACAAAGCTTAAAGGCTCTTCCGTGGCACCCAAGTCTTTCACAGAGGTCCCAGCTGGGCTGCTCTCAGCCTCGCTCTCTCTGCTCTCGCAACACCGACCTGCTTGCTGTGTTCTCTGCTGAGAACACCCGTCCTCTCTACAGCCCTGCAGCAACTGCTTTCCATAGGGACTCAGCTCGGATGTGCCTTCTGAGAGGCACCCAGGAGATGCTCGGCATACCTCTCTCACTGCCCTTTGGTCATACCTCCAATATGGTAATTATCTTGTAGTATCATCACACAGATGCAAGTCTGACAGTAAACTCCTTGACAGCAGTTACCACATCTGTTCCCATCCATATCCAGGTTTCTAATGCAGTGCCTGGCACCTAGCTTATGCTCAGCAGGTATTTGCTGGGATTATTGTGACCCCTAAACCCCTTAGTAGCTGTTCCCTCTTTTTCTGTTGCAAATGCAGCTTCCATGTCAGGGTCGCAGAGTAGCTGTCTCACATCACAGATCTGTTCCTCTCCCTTCTCATCTCTTTATTACCCACCTTTCTTCCCTCCAGTCTCTCTGTTCAGAGAAAACTATCCTCTCTGTCATATCTTGAATTTTCCTTCATTTTCTATCCTCTTGACACCTACCTTGCCCTGTGAAAATGGACTCTGAAGCCCTTTGACCAGGTCCCAGCTCTCGTGACGGGCCAGAAGAGGAACCTGACACCAGGACTGTGACGTTTTCTGGCCTGGTTCTGCTCTCCTTACTGGCTTCATCTCAGCTTTTGTTTTCCAGTTCCAACTCTTGCACTATTTCCTTTTCTAGTCTTGGCTTCAAGTTCCTTCTTCAGACATTTACTTACCAGGAAGAAAAGGGGGA
Source organism: Neophocaena asiaeorientalis asiaeorientalis (assembly GCF_003031525.2). Lineage (NCBI taxonomy): Eukaryota > Metazoa > Chordata > Mammalia > Artiodactyla > Phocoenidae > Neophocaena > Neophocaena asiaeorientalis. Next base: position 2,616,709 of record NW_020174712.1, on the reverse strand, counting down.
GAGACATATTTCTGCTAAAAATGAAATTATTATGAAATCATGGTGCCCTTCCTGTCAGTGGTGTGGCACCTACAGGGAGACCGGTGGGATGTACCTCCGGCCCATTCCTGCTTTTACCCTCATACCCTGGCCTTCTCTTCAGACGTCAGTGCCCTCCTACATACCCCCCTGCCCAAGTTTCCATCAGCCTCTGTTTATCTCCACTGGTTAGTGAGATTTTCTGATCCCCAAACTGGGATGCTTGACAAAGGAGATTTTCTCATTTGTGGATTTATTTGCTTGATAAGCCTTAAGAAACATTGCAATTACATTGCATTAAAGTGATCTCTTTACCAGTTTTATTGAAAAGTTACACTAAATTTGAATTGTTCCAGAAAATATGGACTGAAAGTTTGCTGAGGCAAGTGAAGCAGTTGTAGAAAAATAAGAGGAATAGAAAAGGGGGGAAATTATATACTCTATTTTAGCCAGGTTTTTCAGTAAGAGACTTTATTTACAAAGCTTAATTTAACCAAAACTGCTTTTGTATTAGTCAAGCATGTTGGTCTGTACGATTTATCACTTAAAAATATTTTCAGATGACTTAGAAAAAGAGAAAGGACAAGGGACATGAGAGAGAAATGCCTAAAATATAACTGTCATTGACCATAAGTGCCTGGGCGGTGAGGGCAAAGACGGTGTTAAAATTGTGTCTTCCAAAAAGATGTGTTGAAGTCCTAACCCCCGAGTACTGACGTTATTTGGAAACAAGGTCACTGCAGATATAATTAATTAACATGAGTCAAACTGGTGGGCCCTTAATTCAACATGACTGTTGTCCTTATAAGAAGATGGTATGAAGACACAGAGAGGAAGACATGTAACAGCAGAGGCAGAGGTTGGAGTCACGCAGCTGCAGGCCCAGGACAGCAGGCAACAGGTAGAGCAGATTAGAGCACGGCCTTGCTGACACCTCGATTTTGGACTTCTAGCCTCCAGAACTGAGAGAATTAATTTCTGTTGTCTTACCCAGTGTGTGGTAATTTGTAACGGCAGTCCTAGGAAACTAGTATGGGCAGAAAATTAATATCTGAGGCCACATTCTTCTGATAAGGGTGACACGGGGGCTCAGTTTTGGCCTTTTCCATGGCTGTGTCTCATTAATTTTTCAGTAGTTCAGCTCCCGCCATGTGAAGGAGGCATTAATAATAACTAATGCGCTAGAACTCAGGGCTGAAATGGGGGCAAATTGTAAATTATGGTCAATTCATACAAAAAATGATTGGTCTTTTGCCAGTGATGCCCCGCTGTAATCAGTTATCTCTTGTTTGTAAGAGATGGAGTGGATTTTGGTTGATTTTAGGTAAATGTAATAAAAGCTGATTGACTAAAATTTGACTTTGTGGAAATGAAACTTGGCTAATGATGAATTCATTGAATTGACCACATTTGCGGATTTACCAAATTTATCATTCATATTGAATAAGAATGACTTTAATAGCAGAGTTTTCTGGAAAGATTCAGTTAACTGGTTTCAGTTTTGTCTAGCGGTATTGAAAGTAATGTTCAATTTCTTGAAAGCTAACAATCATAGGGTAATATAGTCCTCTTATGAATAAATATACTTAGGATCCAGTAAATCATACTCTATCACCAGGGACCCAAATTTCAGTGTTTTATATGAAAGCTTTTCTGCTAGAATATCAATTTTTATTTGACTTTCTTTGGATAGTAGTTTTAGGATTCTTTTTCCAATTTCTTAAGTACTCTATCAAACTTCATTGGTAATTTCTAACCACTAAGCCAAATTTTATTATATTATATAGTTTTTCCTATTCCTAGATGTTTTTATTGTATCCACATTTATTTTACCTTTTTACTTTTTATTCTTCATTCACATTTTTGTAATAATGGTGTAGACATGTTAAATTTTAAAATTTATTTATTTATTTGGCTGCGTGAGGCCTTAGTTGCAGCACGCAGGATCTTTGTTGCCACGTGTGAGATCTTTAGTTGTGGCACACGAGATCTTTAGCTGCAGCGTGCAAACTCTTAGTTGTGGCAGATGGGATCTAGTTCCCTGATGGGATTGAACTTGGGCCTCCTGCATTGGGAGTGTGGAGGCTTTAGCCACTGGACCACCAGGGAAGTCCCTAGATATATTTGAAGCACTCATCATACATTCTTTTGTAGTAATACCTTAGGGCACCACTACTTTGAAAGATTTTACCATTCACATTGGATCTTTCTGAAAACCACCACCAAATCTATATATCTCTATTGTTCCCCGTTAGAAACCAAAATGCTAGCATTTAAAAACATTTGCTTCATTTGCAAATATTTTCTCCCATTCTGAGGGTTGTCTTTTCATCTTGTTTATGGTTTCCTTTGTTGTTCAAAAGCTTTTAAGTTTCATTAGGTCTGATTTGTTTATTTTTGTTTTTACTTCCATTTCTCTAGGAGGTCATTCAAAAAGAATCTTGCTGTAATTTATGCCATAGAGTGTTCTGCCTATGTTTTCCTCTAAGGGTTTTATAGTGGCTGGCGTTACATTTAGGTCTTTAATCCATTTTGAGTTTGTTTTTGTGTATGGTGTTAGGGAGTGTTCTAATTTCATTCTTTTACATGTAGCTGTCCAGTTTTCCCAGCACCACTTATTGAAGAGGCTGTCTTTTCTTCATTGTATATTCTTGCCTCCTTTACCAAAGATAAGGTGACCACATGTGCATGGGTTTATCTCTGGGCTTTCTATCCTGTTCCATTGATCTATATTTCTGTTTTTGTGCCAGTACCATACTGTCTTGATTACTGTAGCTTTGTAGTATAGTCTGAAGTCCAGGAGTAAAATTTTTTAAGCATTTGTAAAAATGCAATAAATATAGCAGTTTATAAAGTCAACAATAAATTGTGGTGCTTTTGCTACTGTAACAAATCACCACAAGCTTAGTGGAATAAAACAACACAGGTTCATTCTTTATAGTTCTGGAGGTCAGAAGTCTGAAATCATTTTCACTGGGCTGATGTCAAGGTCTGGGTCCTTCTGAAGCCTCCAGGGGAGTATCTGTCTCCTCATCATTTTCAGCCTCTAGTGGCCAGTTGTATTCCGGGACTTGCAGCCCCTTCTTCTGACCTCATTGCTATCTTAGTGCCTTCTCCTCTTCTGTAGTCAGATCTTGCTCTGCTTTCCTCTTACAAGGATACTTGTGACCCTACATGTAGGGTCCACCCAGATAATCCAGGCATCAATTTTGGTGCCCAACATGGGGCCGACTTGGGGACAGTCCTGGGGTAGAGGGACGTCCCCTGGCTTCATTGGATGCTTCAAGCCTTTCTCCATGTCAGCCCCTTTCGAGAGAGTAGAGGTTTGGAGAATTCCTTTAGAAGCCAGATCGCTTGGGACCCTTGCCTGGAAAGGCCGAGCTCCAGTCATACCCCATCTGCCATCCAGGTAGCTGGAACTCCAAGGCAGGAGTAGACAGCAGGAGAGGGACTGCCCTGGCAGCTGCCGAGGCCCTCTTTGCCTTGAGGACATTCTTCTATTCCTCCCGCCTGGGCCACCCTGGACTTCACACTCTGAGGAATTATTTTGGGCAAGCAGAAAAGATAGCATCTGGCATTGCAACACGTCTGTCAGAATCTGGATAAGTCCCCTGGCGTGCACTCCAAGGCCCCTTCGACTTTGTCCCCCTGAAGAACTTTTGGTTCCATCTGGGGAACATTCGGTTCCCATCTGTGATTTTCCTTTTTGGAAATCCGATCTGTGAGGCGCCGCTTGGACTAAGGTAATGGGCTAAGTGGGACTTGGAAGCAGCCACTCTGAGCTTTGTGCTGTTTTTTCTGGCGTAAGCCTTCCGGCTGCTGGCAAGGGTTCTGGTTTGTTTTCAATCCACACGTGAGTGTTTTTCGATTGAATATGGGACGTGCTTCTTTAATTCCATCTGATAGCCCCCGCCCCCCACCCCGCCCCCGGCAAGGCAAACTGGTCGACCTATAGCTATAAACCTGTGACTAAGAAAAAGGAATGAGATTCTATTATAATCTTGTCTGGCCAATGCACGTTCTTGAAAATGGGAAAGGCAGTCTTTCATTGGTAGCCTAAATTATTATACTATTCTCCAGCTAGAGCTGTTTTGTCACAGGAATAGAAAGACTGGGAATTCTCTCCAGTCCATCTGGGCTAGCCAATCTGGGCTCCCTGAGAACCAGCTCTGGATTTGTTCTCTTTCAAGAACTGAGCCAATCTGTTTGGAGGCCTATGTCTGGGAATGGAAGTGGAATTTTTAGACTATACCTCCTCTGATTTTCTGTCTGTGTGACTATAGCTTATCTGTCATTTGTGTTTTTGTGTGTATTGTTTTGGGGTGAGCCACTCTGGCTTGGGCAGGGTGGGAAAATTCTGCCTGTTCGCTTTGAGCCGCTTTGAGTCCTCTGTCTGGGAGTGGAAATGAAACCTTTGGGCTCCACCTTGTCTGATATTTTGTTTGTGGGACCATGTCTGTGGTTTGTATGTATGTGTGTCAGTACTTCCATTGACTGGTTGAGACGTCTTTGATAAATAAGAGGGATTTGCTTTCTCCCTCCAAAGTTTTTTTGCAATACTGCTTTTGATAACAGCTTGTAAGTTTCTTTACCTTCCAAGTGATCTGTTCTATATTGCCTTTGAAATCTTTAATTGTCACTTCAGCTAAGTGAATAACTATTGTCTCACAGTGACCTATGTATGTCCTAGTAAAATATTATGTCATAATTCTGGCTATTTTAAAATGTTGCATGTCACAGTAATAACTAAGTTTCTCTTGTCAATTACACTGTGATCAAATGTTTAACCATGACTCTTTAAGCCTTTCCTTGATTTATAGACAGTTACTGTTGTACTCTGATGCTTTTGCAAAGGTCTTCATCTTCAAGAAAATTTATGCAAATGACCTGTTGACAAATACAAGTCTCTGATAAATTTCATATGCTGCTGAACTGGGTATGAAATTTAAAAAAAATCTTAACGGAGAATCTGATGGCTTCATAAAAAGTTAACAAAAGGATTAGTTACTGGGTGAACTGGTAAATAATGTTTATGGTTTTCCAGATGTACTTAGGCTACTTAGGACTTAGAGCAATTGGGTAAATTACACCTCTGTATGTAAAATTGAAATATTTTTCTTTTCTCTCTGCCTGGTCCCTCCAGAAACTGGAGACTCTTGAGTTATGGAGATGAGGATACTTTTAGAAAAAAAGGTTATGTTTCAATAGATATGAAATTCTAGTTCTGTTAATTGAAGTCTGCAATTATGAAAGTTACTGTGTTAACCACATTTTTGCCCTGATGTTTAGGAGGAAAGGAAAATTACCTAGTGAAGTTATTAGAGTGTAATTACTCATGATGTATCACTGTTTGCTTTAGGTCTACTGCTAAAGCACATGTACAATGCTTGTGTGACAACTGGATATAAATGATAAAATATATGGCCTATGAAGCATTTCCTCATAAACATACCACTGAGTTTGTTCATGATACCTGATCAGTTTTCCCCCAGTGTGGATTAACTAAGCAAATATAAAGGAGGCCTAGCACTGAGGAACATTATTGACACCTGGGGCAAACAGCTGACTCACCCTGGCGTCAAGGGACAGATATTTGGATCATCAGTGTTTTCTATTGAATTATTTGCAATCAAAAGGGAAAATGATGAAAAATGTGCATGTATCGAGGTATGAGGAAGTCACTCTGGCCTATATATGGTTTAACTTTTTAAAAAAGCAGCCTGTGCAGTGGTTGGGAGTCCGCCTGCCGATGCAGGGGACACGGGTTCATGCCCCGGTCCAGGAAGATCCCACATGCCGCGGAGCGGCTGGGGCCAGGAGCCATGGCCGCTGAGCCTGTGCGTCCGGAGCCTGTGCTCCGCAACGGGAGAGGCCACAACAGTGAGAGGGCCGTGTACCGCAAAAAAAACCCAAAAATCAAAAAACAAAAACAGCAGCCTGTTTTGTGGTCTTTTAGACATGCATTTTACATCTGCTTTGACATTGAGGAGGGGAATGCATTTGAAAGTCTAAATGGAGTAATTATGGTAAGACTAGGTGACCACTGTGGATGTGATTTCAGACACATTCTTATTGTGAACTTGAATTTTCTGAGGTATGTCAGACTTGGGATGCCACAAGGATTTAAAAATTCTCCCACCCTCTTCAATGAGATTTTGGCTAAAGATTTAAGAGGATTACACCTGGTTCAAGTTTGAGTAGAGGCCTTTCCAACCAGAACAGAAAAAGCATCAGAAGTGACAAAAGCCCTTCTTAAGGACATTATTCCTAGGTATGGCCTTCCCTCTACTATTCAGAGTGACAATGGACCTGCTTTCATTGCAGACATAAGACAAACAGTAAACAAAGCTTTAGGTATAAAATGGAAACTTCACTCAGCATGGAGACCCCAGTCTACGGGAAAGGCTGAGAAGATGAATCACACTCTGAAGAAAACTCGCGGCAAAGCTATGCCAAGAAACACGTCTAAAACGGAGCAAGATCTTGCCAGTTGCTCTCCTCTGTATACAGGTGGCCCCTAGAAGCGGGCTAGGATTGAGCCCTACGAAATTATATACGAGAGACCATTCTTCACTCTTAAGAGTAACCAAAGAGAAGAGAAACACTTCTAACACAGGAGGTAAAAATTACACAGTATATACAACAGATTGGTCAAGTGTTAACTGCTATGCATGAATTTGTGTCCCACAGGTCTCTCCCTTGCCTGGAAGCTCTCTTGCATACCTTCAGCTGCAGCTGCTGCTGAAAGTATGACAAGAGCAAGGACCTGAGCAGCAGCTTGAAGAGAAATGGAAGGGGTCTTGTAATGTACTTCTTAAAACCCATGCCTCTCTAAAATTGCATGGAGAACTTCCCTGGTGGAACAGTGCAGGGGACACGGGTTCGATCCCTGGTCTGGGAAGATCCCACATGCTGTGGAGCAACTAAGCCTGTGCACCACAACAACTGAAGCCTGTGTGCCTAGAGCCCGTGCTCCACAACAAGAGAAGACACCACAGTGAGGAACACGCGCACCGCAACAAAGAGTAGCCCTGGCTCACCGCAACTAGGGAGAGCCACGCACAGCAATGAAGACCCAACGCAGCCAAAAATAAATAAATAAAAAATAAATTAATTTAAAAAATAAATTTGGATGGAGCAAAACCTCAGGTACCTCACCCTAGAGTAAGAAGATTACCAGAGACTGATCAGCCAAGCCTGCCTATAGCCAGCAAGCAGACTCGCGAGAAGTGGGCATCTTACCCTTTGGGAGACCTTAAGTATTTTTTCTGACAAGCAAAATGAGAATTCTGTTCTCTTATCCTTTCTCATACATTTTACCTTTCCCCATGAAACTATGGGTTCATATGCTGATTCTTTCGATAATTCTAACTGCTGGATATATGATCAACTTCCTACTTCAGGGTCTTGAGGATTGCCTTGGTGGGTCTTCCCCTTATAGGGAATGGTTTGAAAACAACTGGCTACCAGTCTGTCTGAAGTGCCAGGTCCGGAATCGTTTCAAGCTTATTCCTAAGGGATTGAGATCTTAATCATATAAGACTCGGATCCAGGACTTGGAACTCAAATATTTCTAATTCAGTATCTATTCCCTGAAATTTAGACAGGACTATGCCCCATTTCAGCAGGAAGTAGTCAGAGTGGTTGTTACCCTGTTCCCTGAAAGACACGGGGAAGCATAAACCTGAAGTGGGGATTCAAACCAAGTTTTTTCCCCAAAAAACTTGGGGTAGCCCCTGTTCACTGCAATTAGAGAAAGCCTGCACGCAGCAATGAAGACCCAACGCAGCCAAAAATAAATAAATAAAATAAGTAAATTTATAAAAATAAAAAAGAAGAATATTGCCTGAGACAAGATTAAAGGAATGTAGGCCCTGCACACACCCTAACCTTATCAGCAACCTCACCCTTGACCCTTTGCCATAAAACTCCTCACCAAACTCCCCTGGGTTGGAACACATAGTTTTCGAGGGCAGGAGCCCGCTATGTCCCCCTTTGCCTGGCAAAGCAATAAAGCTATTCTTTTGTACTTCACCCCAAATCCTGTCTCTGAGATTCAATTTGGCACCAGTGTACGGTGGCTGAGCTTTCAGCATCAAGACTATCCTGTCTCTGCTCAGAAGGTGAACTGCTTCCAGTTGTGGGCTGGGACTTGAGCCGATCTGAGAAAGAGGCTACAGTCTGAAGGCTGAGGCAAGTAGGGGCAAAACCAGGAAGTGAGTAAAAGCTTGCATGCACTCTAAAAATATTGATTAAGTGCTTCCCACGTGCCAGACACTGTTGTAGGGCCCCGGGCACCACAGGGAGCAAAACATCAAGGCCTTGCCCTCCTGAAGCTTCCACACTAGAGGGGAGACAGGTAAACAATATAGAGTGTTGAAGGTAATAGAGCTGAGCAAAGGGAACCAGGAGTGGGACCATTGCCTAAATTATAGGGTGGTCAGCGAGTGCCTCTGTGAAGATGACATTTGAGTGGAGACTTGAAGGAGAAGGTGTGAGTCAGGCGGATTATGGGAGATGATCATTCCAGGCAGCCTGTGCGTGGGTCCAAGGCAGGAGGGTGACTGCCGGGTTCAGGGACCAGGACGGAGGCCATCAGTGTGGTTGGAGGAGAGTCAGGGAGGAGGAGAGTGAAAAAGAGATGAGGCTGGTCAAACTGACCTCTTTCCAATATGCAAAACCTCAGGGAAGAAATTCAGCAGTAATTAATTCTTCACGTTCAAAAACAATATTTAAAATGTTTTAAATGGAATATTTTGTACTTGGCTCAAGCTTCCAGAAGAAGGGGCCTTTGTCTTTGATCAGATTCTGTATCCAAGAAACAAATAGCCTCCTAAGAGTTGTCCCTTCCCTCTCCTGGGGACCACCTCTCTCTTCTGCTCTCTCAAGGGCATCTGGGGGTCTGCTTGTGATTAATGCATGCACAGAGTGATGACTTTAAACATATGTCACAGTTTTATGCTGTATTATATGACTCCTGTGATCATTAATGTGGAAACCAGACTCTCTACCATTGGATGTGTGGGGTTATGAATACCATGAGTTTCTTGCTATTCAGAACAGCTTTTCCTTGCAGTGGACTGTTTTGACTCTGCAACTAACTAGCTCTATGATCTTGATCCAGTCACTTAGGGCAATTGGAGTTTGTTGGCCTGGAAGTAGGTGGTTGTGGACTAGATAATCTGTAAGTTCCCTTTCCATCTGAAAAGCCCATGCTCTACCTGCTCTTAGCAAACAACATTCCTTTTCCTCAGTTTATCTCCTCTCAGAGGTCAAACCAGCAATTACCTAACCCTAATCCTAACCACCCTCCCACCCCCTTAGGCCTGTGCGTAAGACATGAATAATTCATAAGTGGGCTTGTAAAATGGGAATGGAGGACCCTTTGGCCCCTTCTCCTATGACCTACATGACTAGTGCTTAGTACCAGAAAGGTTACCAAGGACAGAGGCTAGTTTTCTTCCGCCTTCAGCCTCTAGCCCCCAAGAGGTCTAAATAATTATCCATTGCATGATTATATATCATACAGTTAAGTAATTTTAAAGCTGGAAGGAACCCTAAAGATCCTGTAGTTCAACCTTGCTAAGGAAACTGAGGCTCAGAGAGGTCAGTGACTTGCCCTACACTCACTGGGACAGAGCAGGGACCAGAATCCTGTCCCCTGAACACTGGCTGAGGCTCTCTCTCTCTTGTTGCCTCTGTTTTTGCTCTGCCCCCCAAATTATGAGATGCCTGAAAATACTTTGGGGGGGATGACAAAGAGCTTTGAAAGTAAGAGTTTTGTTTTGTTTTAAAATATACGCTCATGGACCCAATGCAGTGGAAAGGGTGACCAATGACAATTTCCCTAGAAATGCCAGATTTTAAAAATGTGGTGAGGCTCTGACCTGTAGCATTCCATCTTAAGTGATACAATTTACAAATCCTAAAAAAAAACAAAAAAAAAGGAAAGACTCAAAAGAATATTCTTAACCTCAAAGGGTACAAAGTTTCAGTTATGCAAGATGAATAAGTCTTGAGATCTAACGTACAGCGTGGTGGTTATAGTTAACAATTACTGTTTTGTATAATTGAAATTTGCTAACAGAGTAGATCTTGCATTAAGTCTTCTCACCGCACACACACAAACACCCTCCCCACTCCCCAACCCCCCCCAAAAAAAACCCAAAAGAAAATGGTAGTGATGAGGAAAATCATAAATTATCTATGGCAGGACAATCAAACTAAGACAGAAAGAAAATCAAACAAATAAACAAAAAAAAACAAATGCCATGCCCCCTTTGTGGCAGGTCTTTCCCAATGTGCAATGTGTACCTACATTATACATTAACCAGACCTCCTCAAAGCATGAAGATGAAATCAAACCTTGAGAAAAAGTTGGCCCCTTTCTTCAGACGCCAGCATTGTAATTCTATGATTAATATATTTCTTTTTCATCTCATACAAGGGGTTGCATTGACCAAAAGCTTGTCTCTACATGCATAATTGGAAAAAAAATCTTTGATGAACTGTGTACACAATGCTAACCTGTCAGTATGATACATAACTTCTTTGTCTCTAAAATGTACAAATCCCCATCTCTAACTCCTGATCAATAGAGCAGTTCTCAGAGCTTCTGAGAATCTGTTTCTGGGTTATAATCCTCAGTTTGACTTGAATAAAGTTCTCTTTTCTTTCTTCTTAGCTTGAATGTTATTTGATATTTTTGTCGACAGTAGCTATATGGAGACAATGGATATATTAATTAGCTTGATTTGGTGATTGTTTCATGATGTACTGTGTCAAAAGATCAAGTTGTACACTTTAAATGTATTCAGTGTTTGTATGTCAGTCATACCTCAGTAAAGCTGTTAAAAAAAAAAAAAGACTATTCTTAACCCCTCCTTGCTGTATTTCATCACTCTCATGACTAGGTGTCCCCCTGGCTAGCAAGCTCCATCTAGGGTGCTGCTTCCCTGCACTTCCTTTTTGGAATAAAGGTAAAGAGCTGAACAAATAGGATGCTTTCCTGTCTCACGAGGAGGGGCTGAAGTAGGGGGAGGGAGGGGCTTTCTGAAGGGGCCTTGTGTTCTGGGGGAACCATCTGTTTAATACAGAGAAAGAGTCATCATTGAGCTGTTGGTCTGGTTGTCATTAGAATCAACAGATTAAATGTGAAAGGAACACTGTCAAAACCTAATTTCCACCATGGGAAATGAACGTGGCTGAGAATAGATACGGAGCACGATTAACCCCAGGTGGGCCTCTGGAGAGAGGGCGAGTTGACACACATCTGGCAAGGAGCTGCCCCAGACCCACACGTGGGCCCAATCTGTGGAGGATCCTTTGCAGATGTTGGAGAGAAACAGATGATACATTTCTTTTTGGATGGATTCCTACCTAAGCAAGCCAAAGTCGCTTTTATTCTGGGGTTTCCTGGGAGCTGCAGTCCCCACTGCCCCGCCGTACTTAATCACAGGTCCATCGGCTGGATCACCAGGGTCCTGGAGGTCTCTGCTTTGTTGGTAGACTTTGAGGGCACTTAGAATGCACTTGGTGAGCAACAGATCAAGCTCAGATGGAAAGAAACTGCGTCCAACCAATCAGAAGCCACTACAAGTGAAATGTCTCCCTGAGTTTTCTGACCCAGCCAGCATCCTTCTCCTTCCCACAGCCACCCTTAAACTCTAGCAAGTTCCTCAAGGACACCTGCCTGGAGCAGAATCCACTCCACCACTGTCGGATAGGAAAGGACACATTCTGGAGCTGCTGCTTCGCCAGTGCGGTAGCTGAGTCCAGGCCTTGGGCCCGTGGCTTAGCCTCTCGGAGGCTCCTGTGCTGTAGAATCTAGTTTCCTATAAAATGTAGTACTGCCTCTGTCTGCATAGCATGGTAGTGAGGATTTGCTGAAACAATGAGGGAAGTGTCTGGTGCAGAATCTGACCCCTAGTATAAATGCTTCATAAGAGATGTCTAGGATTAAGAGGCTCTTTGGACAAGGGGTCACTACCCTTGTACCTCTTCAGTGGTTATAAAGAATCACTTTTCTCGAGCCCTGTCTCAGCCGTAATGGAACTGCTCAAATCTGTATGGACGAGAACTGCCTCCACTCTGTGCTAGACGGTGTGCCCTGGGCGTGAGTTACCTGCCCCCTGCCCCCCAGGAGGTTATAATCTAGTGGGACACACACACACACACACAGAGGCACACATGAAAATGAAAAATTATTTAAGGACTCTAAGAGGTGTAGCTGCTGGGGAGTTGGGAATGTTTCATAGGAGGGTCTCAAAGGGTGAGTGAGTGTACCAGATGGATAGCGGGTGTGTGCCAGGCAGAGGGAACATGAGGTGGGCGCTTGCACGAGGTCAGGGCCTGGAGCACAGCTCAGTGTGGCTGTGAGTTGGGAGTCTGGGGGCTGGCAGGAGAAAGGACTTTCAGGTCAGCCTGGAGGGCAGACACTGAAAGGCTTTGTTCACCCCTCTGCAGAGTTTCAGTTTGATCTTTTGAAAGCTTTTAAGCAGATCTGTCTCAAGAAGAATGGCTCTTAGACAAGGTGGAGGTGGGAGGGGTGGAGCCTGGAGGCAGGGGGACCAGTTGGAGGATTGCTGCAGTGAGCCTGTGGGAGGAGGAACCCGGAAACAGACGGGGGCAGTGGAGCGGTGTTTCTTACCCAGCAACTACAGGCTTGGGGGCCAGGCGGCCGGGGATGAAGGGGAGCAGAGAGGAGGGATGCCTCTGAGCTCCCAGCTTGGGGGGGTTACACAGGTGCTTCTGAGGGAGATGAGAGGCCAGAGTTGAGGCAAGTGAGCTGGAGATGCTTGTGGGAGACCCAGGTGGGGTGTCCAGGGAACCGTGGAAGCGGCGAGGTGGAGCTTAGGCTCTGCAAGAGATGTGGGGAATTACTGGGGGCTGTGGAGTAGCTGAAGCTCTCATATTGGGTTAAATCATTCAAATCGCTCAGACCTTTTAAAAACTGTGTGAGTTTTTTCAAGTTTGAACTGCGTACCGGATCTTAGCACCTCTGTGCAAGGTATAATAAGGTGCAATAGATTGCAAAGAATGGTCATAAGTACAGTACTTACCATCTGCTTCGTAAGGCTGATGGGATGTCCTTTTACTAATCTCTAAAATTTCAACTAAAATCCAAACTTTTCAGCTTATGGAACCAAATACTCTGCGCAATATGTACTACACCTCCACAGGACAGAGGCCAACGTGCACAGTTTCTAGAGTCCGTCATTAGAATCAGCCTGGACACCTGTGTCCTCTGCAGCCCTGGGCTGGTATCCTCAGGGTGTCTCTGCGAGGACCTCATAAACCGTCCGAATCAACAGAGGAAGACTGAACAACGTCCAGGAAATTTCAGCATCAACGATCATTTTTTTTGCCTTGAAGCTCATGGAAGATCGGTGACCTCTTTCTCCAATCCCTTCCAGTCCTCAATACCCTGATTACAGTCTGTGTCTGAAGGGCATGATGGATCCTGTAACTGGAAGATGAACTCGTTCAGAGCCTCCTGTTCTGCAATCACGTTGTGTTACATATTATATAGCTAAACCAAAGATGCCACATTTTACTGGTAAAATAAATACCAGTCTGAATATTAAACATCTTTCGATGGCAATGGACATCAGGGGAGTATGCATATAAAATACCACATGTATAGTCGATCACATTTCAGCTAATCCCTTCAAAGGTCTGACACTGATTGCTGAGTTGCTAAGGGACCAGGCAGATGATAGACTCACAAAATACTTTTGTGGCCCCCATTTAGAAACCCCTTTAACAGAGCATTAGGTTTTCCAGACTATCGCCTTCCTTTTTCCCCCATTATTATGAATTCACTCTCCTCTGTGCAACCCGAGGGGCACCGCTGGTGGCTCACAGTGTGTGCTGAGGGCAGGGACAGCACTGGGTGTGGGAAAACGAGTGTGTACACAAGGCACCCCTCTAGTGCTGTGTGCGTCCCAACGCCCTGCTCCAGTACACACCCCGTGCTGCTTCTTCCAGTGTCTGTTCACCATATTGGCTGTGTCACCAGTGAAATATGTTATCTCTACAATCGTTGACAGGTCTTGTCATTTTGGGAGACTGCTTGTGTAGGACAAGAGCCACATCTCCTTTCCTGCCCCAGATGTGCTTCTGCCTGTCAGATAACTTAGACATCCTGACGCAGAGGAATGAGAGGCCTTCTGCCCAGTTCGGCTCAGCTGACGTTGGAAGAGCAGAACCAGGGAGGCTGTGGTCCAGGGGGACAGGGTGGAACTGAGGCAGTGTGAGCAAATGGCCCCCACTCATATCCCACCCACACCCCAACCCCAAGGGTGTCCCGATTCTCCTAGGGATGGGAGGTGACTGTTGTGCTCTGTTGCCTTGTCCTGGAGAGACTACGAGGCAAGGTCACAGCCTGTGGGCAGAGCTGGTCTTCTCTGAGGAAGGGGGCTTTTCCAATGTTATCATCTGGGGAAGACCCATGACCTCTGTCAGAAACGAAGCTCTGAAGGTGGGTGTTGACCTTGGCCGGGTTAGGAAAGGGAGCCTCTCCCTCCCTCTCTCTCTTTTTTTTTAATTTTTAAAAATTAATTAATTTTTTAAAATTTATTTTGCTTTTGGCTGCGTTGGGTCTTCGTTGCTGTGTGCAGGTTTTTCTCTGGTTGCGGCCAGCAGGGGCTACTCTTCGTTGTAGTGCGTGAGCTTCTCATTGCGGTGGCTTCTCTTGTTGCAGAACACAGGCTCTAGGGGTGTGGGCTTCAGTAGTTGTGGCTCGTGGGGTCCAGAGCACAGGGTCAGTAGGTGTAGCACATGGGCTTAGTTGCTCCGCAGCATGTGGGATCTTCCTGGACCAGGGCTCGAACCCATGTCTCCTGCATTGGCAGGTAGATTCTCAACCACTGCACCACCAGGGAAGCCCTCCCTCCCTCTCTCTTGAGGATTCTGACCATGTGCCCAGGGGTTGGGGACTGATGGCCCCTGTTGTGGGGAAGGCAGGCTGGGAGCTGGGCAGGGAGGTGCCTCTGGGGGACTCCACGCTGATATGACTAAGGTATACCTTTTAAACCAGATCGTCCAGGTGCATCTGTTCGTGTTTCCCTTTTAGCAAAGCCTGGCTTCGGTGGGGATGAAGGAGAGCATTGTGTGTACAGCTGCTGATCTCCACATGCTTCCCCTCTCTCCACCCAGCCCTCTGACACACCTGGACGTGGATGGCACCAGTATTTAGGAGGAGATTCCAAGGGCAAGGTCAGTTTTCAAAGATAAGTGCTGAGACTTGGAATAAAAGATAAAAGAGAGAGATCATAAAAAAGACAATAAGGACTTCCCTGGCAGCACGGTGGTTAAGACTCCACGCTCCCATTGCAGGGGGCCCAGGTTCGATCCCTGGTCAGGGAACTAGATCCCACATACATGCCACAACTAAGAGTTTGCATGCTACAACTAAGGAGCCAGCGAGCTGCAACTAAGGAGCCCACCTGCCACAACTAAGGAGCCTGCCTAGCGCAGCTAAGGAGCCTGCCTAGCGCAACGAAGACCCGGTGCAACCAACTAAATAAATTAATTTTTTAAAAAAAGAGGGCTTCCCTGGTGGCGTAGTGGTTGAGAGTCCGCCTGCTGATGCAGGGGACACGGGTTCGTGCCCCGGTCCGGGAGGATCCCACATGCCGCGGAGCGGCTGGGCCCGTGAGCCATGGCCGCTGAGCCTGCGCGTCCGGAGCCTGTGCTCCGCAACGGGAGAGGCCACAGCAGTGAGAGGCCCGCGTACCAAAAAAAAAAAAAAAAAAAAAAGATTATCAAGATTCTCCTTCCAGTGATGACCATGGATGAGCGAGGCTTCTAGAGAGGAAAGTCCTAGCAGTAAACAAGGCAGAAGCCCAGACAGGTAGGAAGACAGACAGCCTAGGAGGGTCGGAGGTAGATGCAGGTGAATAGAGCGTGGTACCTGAAGCCCTGGCATCCAACCTGCCAAGGCGCTGAGTGCAGGATTCCAGTCCCCAGAGGGCTGTGTCGAGTAGGGCAGGCGCCCAGGAGCAGGGGGAGAGAATCCAGCGAGTGCACAGAGGCAGGTACTCCAGCACCAGGAGCAAAACAGAATCCTGTGTCCTGACCCTGGAGTAGGAGGCAGAGAGTAATCAGGCCTGGGCCCTGCAGTGAGGCCGACTGGACGCTGGTGCCATTGCTCCTGCAGTGAGGGACCAGATGTGCTCTAGAGTTGTGCTGGCCCACATGGTAGCCACTAGCCTCACGTGGCTATTTAAATTTAATTGTTAATTAACTAAATTTAAAATGCGCATACACTTTGACCCAGTGAGTCTGCTTCTGGAAATCTATCCAAAGGATAAACTCATAGCTATTCAAAGAGACCTGTAGAAGGGACTCTCTGCATGACACTATTACTTTTGGGAGGTCATATTTATTGCCGGTATCGTTTACATACCATAAAATTTACTCTTATTGGGTATACAGCTGGATGAGTTATGTCAATGTATATAGTCCTATAAACACCAGCACAACCAAAAGTTTTTCCATCATTCCAAGAAGTTCACCTGTGCTGCCCCTTGTCATCAGTTCCCTCCCGTAAGCCCCAGCCCCTGGCAACCGCTGATGTGCTTTTCATCCTATAGTTTTGCCTTTCCATGAAGATCATATAAGTGGAATCACACAAGTGCGTAGCCTTTTCTGTCTGGCTACTTCCACTTAGCATGGTGTTTCTGAGATGCATCCACGGTATTGTGCCCATCAGTCGTTTGTTCCTTTGTGTTGCTGGGTAGTATCCCACCATATGGATGTACCATAGTTTGTTTATCCATGTTCCTGTTGTTGTGCATTTGGGTTGTTTCTAGTGTTTGGCAGACACTAGGAATAAAGCTGCTACAAACATTCATGTACAAGACTTTGTGTGGACAGCAGGGCATTATTCACGAAGCAAGCTGTCAGAAATAACCTCAGTGTCTGATACCTAACACCTAATACTCCTTAGAGTGAAGGGACTAAGTGCAGCCACTGAAACCATGTTTTGAAAGAATTATTTGTGGTATGGAGATATTTCACTTGTTTAATATTAAAATAATGGAACACAAAATAGGTTTTCAGGATGAGAGTGAACAGTGATCACCCCTGGCTCATGGAGGAGTTTTGTTTTGTTCTTTGTTGTACATTTCTCTGTTGACCTCTCTGAGCTTCTAAGAACTGGAAGGATGAGGTTTACTGTGAGGAACTGTGGGGCAATACGGAAGACAGGAGCCTTGTCCGCAGGGGAGACTGGAATGGGGACCTTGGGGGTGGGATGGAGGCAGTTGCCTGCTCAGAGGTCTGCAGAGGCAGCAGGTTGCTGCCCTCAGACATCCATCTGCCCCTCCCTGTCTTCGTCTCTCATCCTGTCAGTCAATCCAGACTCTCACTGGATAACTTCCATGTGCCAGGCCCTGTTTCTCTCCAGACAGAATACAAACGTGGTCCCTTCCCTCATGAAGCTAGGAGTCTAACGTTGCCTTAGTCTCTCTCTTTCTTCTCCTACCACCAGCTAAACTCCGCCTGTTCGCCTGCATTGTCCTCCGTGCCTCCTGTCTGTGTGCGAGTCCGCTGCCTCCAGCTTTTGCTTCCTTCCTTCTTTCTCCGAATGTCCTCAGACTAATGTTCCTCCTACACACTTTCCACTCCTGTGTGCCTCCCATTTAAACTCCCCAAGAGAGGACCTGATGGGCTCAGTGAGTCACGGTGAAACCAGGGGAAGGCTTTCACAGGAGCCCACCCGGTGGACCATGGCCAGCCCGTGGTTTGGCTGCCCTTGAGCCCGGTATCCACCGTGGTCCAGCCAGCCGTGGCCGGGGTGGGGGCGGAGGGCAGAGCCACACGACACACAGCACGGCCAGCTGTGGGTAAGGAACCCCTAGGAATGGCTGTGAATGTGGCAGGCCCCCCAAACACAACAGAGTGTTCCCCAATATAATTTGTAAACTTTAGAAATTTGTTGTAATGGGTACCTGTTACTTTTTTAATCGGAGGAAAGGGGGAGTAGAAAATAATATTGTATAGAAAGAAAACTATTTTCTAAGAAGGGGAATATTCTACTGTGTCCCAACTGATTATATATAAGCAGAGGTTAATTCGTCCACATTGGCTGCCTACCAAGGAGCAAAGGGCAAGGCCTGAGCAAACGGACTTAACGAATTTGGTCTTTGGAAAGAGATAGAGACAGAGAAAGAGATATACAGATAGAGAGAGAGAGAGAGAAGGAGAGAGAGAGAGAGATAAAGACATAGAGATAGAGATAGGGGAGAGAGATAGGTAGAGATAGAGAGAGAGAGATAGGGAGAGAGAGAGAGAGATTAAAGAGAGAGATAGAGATAGACAGAGAGAGATGGAGAGAAAGAGACAGAGACAGAGACAGAGATAGAGAGAGCGCGGGAGAGAGAGGAGCACGGGGAGCCCTGAGTCGGGCAAAGCTAGGCAAGAGGGCTGGGGCATAAATGTACATTCTTCTTTTGCCTGAGACAGCCCTGAACACGTGAACCCCAGGGAAAATGTGGTCACACTGTCCCTAACAGAGGCCATATCAACTAGATTTGCTATTTAAAAAAGAAAAATCTTTCTATGGAGACTTACACCTCACACCTCTCCTAAACACAAAGAATCTTTTTGCTTGAAAACGCCAGCTATTGACATAACTCTATTATTTTTCATTCTTATCACTGTCTAAACATGACTTTCCATGGCAGCATTCAATGATCGTGTGTGCCTTTGTTCTTTTTATTCCCGTGCACCTTCCGTGTGTTGACACAGTCCATATATTTACCGTTTTAATGGCTCTATGTTCTTTCAGATGAATGTATGACAGTACCCCAAAGGTTATGCATTTGGATTGTTTACCATTTTTTTGCTATTATGTAAAGTATACCTTGAAATAATTAAGAATTTGGCTTTTTTTTTTTTTTGGTCAGTAGTAATATCTATCTTTATTCTTTTTAAGACCATTTTATTATGTTTTGTTCCCTATTTACAAAACTAGAACATATTCATTGTAGATGTTTTAGAAAAAATAAGCTACTCGGGGTGTTTATGACCCACCTGGTGTGCAGTCACAGACTTCCCTTTTATTTTTCCAGTTAATGGAAACCTTGCTCATAGTGGTTGGGCCTCCCTGCCCCTCAATTGTCTAATAATCCCAGGGGTCCGGAAGGCTCGGTTCTTATTCTAAATGCAAAGCTGGAGACGATGATGGAGAGGCTACACGGCCCTCCAGATCCTGGGTGATTCACTGGCTTTGTTCTCTTACCAGCCATAGTGCCCTTGTAGAAAATTGGTTTGCCTCTTGTGTGCTAGATTGCCACACAAGCAACAGTGATGCCTACAATCAGATTTCCAAGTTCATAAGCTTATGCTCATAAACTTAACCACTGCTTCCAAAAGAGGGTGCTAAGTCTGTAAGGGAGCCCCGCTGGAGCCACACCCTGGGTTAGTGTCAGCCATATATCATGGAACTACTTGCTGAGCCCACATCAATGATCTAACTTCTTCCCCAATGAATTGGAGCAGTCCTGATTTCACCCAGAATGTTCTAGTAATGTTAATCCTTAAAAGGGAGCCTCAGTGGCTCCTATGCAGATTTTCCTTCTCTCCAACCTGGCACCCTGGAGCTTTATACACTCTAAACTCACCCTAAAGCTCTCTCCTTCCTAGTTGTTCAGCTAGAGCTAGATAAGGGACCCAGTTCTAACCCAGGAAACATTAGAGAAAGTTTACTGTGGAGATTTCTGGGAAAGTTTTTCTTTCCTGATGAAAAGAGAGAGAAAATGCAATTCTTCTTTCCCTTTTTCCCTACCTTAAACACAGACATGATGTCTGGAGCTGCAGTAGCCATTATGTAACCATCAGGTGATGGGCATAAGAAAACAGTAAGAGGGTTTCAGAGAGCCTTTAACCCAACATCAATAACCACCTACATCTGAACTCCTTATGTTTAAGCCACTTTAAGTTGGGTTTTCTGTTCATTGCAGCTGAACATTTTTGTTATTAGAAGCAAGGTTGCACAAAACAACTTGTGAAATTTTTACATACATTCTTCATTATTTTTATAGGATAAATTCACATAAGAAAACTTGGGAGATGTTAGGGACTGAATTGTGTCCTCCCAAAATTTATAAGTTGAAGTCCTAACCTCTAGTACCTCAGAATGTAACTGTATTTGGAGATAAATCATTTAACGAGGTAACTAAGTTAAAATGAGGTCTCTAGGGTGAGCCCTAATATGATGACTGGTGTCCTTATAATAAGAAGGAATTTGGACACAGATATGCACATGCACAGAGGAAAACCACGTGAAGACGCAACGAGAAGGTGGCCATCGGCAAGCTAAACTAGTACAGGGGACCAAAAATATTTTTCTCATGTGTAAAATAAGAATCTGAACAATTATATTTGCTTCTAAAGTAGTTACAGGATTAAGTAGAGTGATGCATGTAAAACATTTAGTTTGGTGTCTCACATGGGTATTATTATCATGAAGCCTGACAACAGAATTTTCTGGACAAATCTCTCCAGAGAATTAGCCAAAGACCTTACTGATCTCAAAGAGGATCACCGAGCTCAAGGTATCTGTGATGTTATTATAGCTGAGACAATGCTATGCGATCATCAAACCATTTTCTTTTCCTCCTGGCACACAGGAAGGGTATGTTCCCCCCTTGCACGTGGTGTCATATGACTGGTTCTTACCAATGGAATGTGGACAGAAGTGAAATGTCATTTCCAGTCTGAGGCTGTTTAGATCAGGGTTCCTTCTCTGCTTTTTCTCTCTCTGCCATTTACACGCATGGCTAGAAGAAAAGGACTCCAAGACAGTGGAATCACAAGAAGGAAGGTGACTCTGAGTCACCTTTTGGAGGAGCGCCATGCAGGAGAGCCACCTGACTTACAAGGGCAAGAAATAAATCTTAGCTGTATTAAGCTATCGGGATTTAAGGATTTGTCCTTAGGGCAGTTACCTTTGCTTATTCTGACCAATACAATCAACTGTTATTTCCAATAGCATATGACAGCAGCAACACTATTACTAATAAATATGTGGTCAGAGGAAATGTAAACTAAGGGTTAGATTTCAGTCAGCCCGGTAGAAATTGATATTGTTGGGGGCCAAATGGGAGGAATGGGCTATCCTCCAGTGGGTACTATTAACATTATCACATGTAGAATGCTTGATTTCCTTGACTGTCCCTTCTTTGGAGCAAAAAGCAAGCTTATAACATCTGCAGAGGATGGACGAGAGGTGGATACGGTAGTCACCTTTATATATTAATCCATCTGAGGCTTGGCCAAGAGCTTTTGAATCTGATTATTGATGCTGGTGTTACTTATGTCTGTAAACGGACGTTGGCAAATATAACACAAAGGTCAGGGGCTGGAGGGAGGACTCAGTGGGAAAGGTGAGTGTTTAATGGGATAGAGTTTCAGTTTGAGAAGATGAAAGTTCTGAAGATGGATGGTATTGACGGTTGCACAACAATGTGGATATGCTTCATGCCTCAGATTGTATACTTAAAAATGGCTAAACTGGTAAATTTTATGTTGTGTATATTTTACCACAGTTTTTCAAAAAGCACTTGCAAAGACTCTCTTAGGAGGAGGAGAGTGGTCTGGAGGGTTAGAGGAACATGATAGGTAACACAGGGACACAGAGAAGGGCCAGGTAGTCCTGCCACTGAGTGCTGTCTTGTTTGGTGGGGGAGAGATGGATTCAACCACACTACCAGACAAAATGCAAATACAGTGGGAGGGAAAGAAGGAAGCAGTGTAAGAATTCAGAGGAGGAAGCAGTCCGGGTCAGGCAGGAATCGTGAAGAAGGGCCACCCCACCTGGGCCCAAAAAGTCTGGTAGGATCTTGAGTATTGAAAGGAGGTGGGAGTGAGGCCGAGCTCCGCATGGTAGGGGCTCAGAGCACAGTGCTTGCTGGGGGTTGGGTGGTGAGTCCCTGGAAGACCCAGCGAGGTAGAGTGGAGGGTTCCAGTTGAGAGCGGTGGGAGATGGGGTTAGATGTCAGACTAATGAGCTGGTGGTGTAGACGGTGGGAGTTGTTGGACTTTCCTTTTTTATTTGAATAAATTTTAAATTTTAGAATAGTTTTAGATTTACCAAAAAGTTGCAAAGATAATACAAAGAGTTCCCATATAGCCCTCACCCAGTTTCCCCTGATGTTAAGATGTTATATTACTATGGTGTATTTGTCACAATTAGTGAGCCAACACTGATGTTATTTTTAACTGAAGTCCACTCTTTACTCAGATTTCCCCTAATGCCCCTTTTCTCATCCATGATTCATTCCATCATGATACCCATCCAAATCTGTACCCATCCAAAAGCTCAAAGATAGTACAGAGGGTTTCCACAAACTTGACATTGTTTCCCTGATTACTGATATCTTATGTTAGTATGGTACACTTATTATAATTAATGAACAAATATTGATACATTACTGTTAACTGAAGTCCCTGCTGTATTCAGAGTTCCTTAATTTTTACCTAATGTCCTTTTCCTACTCCAGAATCGTATCAGGACACATTACATTTAGATGTCATATCTCCTTAAGTGCCTCTTGGTTGTGACAGTTTCTCAGACTTCCCTTGAGATTGGTGACGCAGACAGTTCTGAGGAGTACTGGTCAGGTATTTTGTAGACGGTCCCTTAATTTGGGTTTGTCTGATATTTTCCTCGTGGTTACACTGGGGATATGGGTTTTTGGAGGGAGACCACAGAGGTAAAACGCCCTGTAATCTCACCCTATTAGGGGCCACATACTGTCAACGTGACCTCACGGTTGATGTTATTCTTGACCCCCTGGCCAAGCTACTCTTTGTCAGGTTTCTTCACCATAAAATTATTTTTTCCTGCCTTCCAAACTCTACTCTTTGAAAGCAAATGTTGGACATTTTTGAGTAAGGACAGTGACTTAATGAAAGTGGTGCTTTGAAATGGAAAGTTCATCCATGGCTGGTGTACTAGGTGGGAGAATCTTAACCGTAAATAGTGTTTCATGCATCATGACATTTAATCCTCACGTCGACCCCCATTTTACAGAGGAGGAAACTGAGGCACCAAGAGGTTAAATAGTTTGTTAAAGATCACAAAACCAGTAAGTGATCAACCTGGGATCTGAACCCAAGGAGCGTGTGACTCCAAAGTCTGTGTCATCACCATGACATCCTGGATGAGTTCAGAATATGATTGAGTGTCAGGCTTTCAGTTTGAAGGCAGATGCCACTGTCCCACCTCCAAAGCTTCCATTTTAGTCAGGCTGCAGTGGGGTCCAGGCCTCCGTGTTCTAACAAGTTCCCTGGGAGACTCGGGAGGCCCAATCCATGGGCCCATAGGTTAAAGAATGGAGAGGATGGAGGTGACACCATTCAGGATGTGCTGGTGATGGGGGGTCATTGGGTCACAGAGGTCTCGCCCAGGGTCTGCAGTGGAAGGAGAGGGTAGACAAGAGGGGCTGCAGAGGAAGACTGGGAAGGCCTGTCACTGATGGCAGGGGCACAGGTCGGAGGCAGGTGACTTTCAGCCTGGATGATGAGGGAATATTAGCATCAGTGACAGAAATACAGGATTCCACAGGGGAAGGTTGTTGGAGGACAGATGAAGAAGTAAGCTTTGAACTTGAGTCTGAGGTGATGGGGCACACTGGGAGGAAGTACTCAGCAGATGTGGGATGGAGCCCCCGCAGGTGGTGTAAATGGGGGGAGGGGCACCAAAGAAGTCCCGAGTATATGAGCCTTCTGTGTGACAAACAGGGCAAAGGATACACAATTCGGAAGTGCCCCATTTCAGTGGAGAGAGGGGGAAAGAGGTGGTGAGGGAACCCCAGTGTCAGTTCACTTCTCCCTCAAAACAACAAACAGCAAACCAAATCAAACTCCCCAATTGTTTACCTGCTGGGCTGTACCCCATCACTAATGGGGAAAGACCAGGTGGGAGCACAAGACTTTGATAACGTGCACAGCGACAAGAAGAGTTTCCCCGAGTCCCATAATGATGTCACGTACCTGGGGTGACCCCTCGTGCCTTCAGACTCTCAAGCCCAGGGGGGTGGTCTGGCTCCATCCTGTCCTGAGGCAGCTAAGGAGAAGGTGTCCTTGACAAGGTGTGCCCGGGGCAGCTTCGCCACTTCGGACTCTGGAATGGGGCCCTCATGCCAGCACTTGTAGGGAAAGCTAAATTCCCAGCCGAGTCATGGCCGGCCACGAGGTCCTCATGACCTGGAGGACAAGTTTCTTTGCGCTAGAAATCATCTCCTTTGGTTAGCACATACTCTGTACCTGCTAAGACCAAGCCAGTGCCAGGACTTGTTTTGGCACCTGACTGCTCAGGGACCTGGAAGAACCTTTGCCCCTGTTCCCAGAACCTTCTTGTCCCTGGGGTAGGGCTGCTCCTTGCTTGCAGGACAAAGGAGGCACCTCCTCTTCCAGCCTATGGTTCTAAAAGGAGCCTACCCATTATGCTAAGTGGATTAAACCAGACAGAGAAAGACAGATACTGTATGATACCACTTATGTGTGGAATTTAAAAAATACAACAAACTACTGAATGTAACAAAAAAGAAGCAGACTCACAGATATAGAGAACAAACTAGTGGTTGCCAGTGGGGAGAGGGAAGGGGGGAGGGGCAATATAGGGGTAGGGGATTAAGTACAAACTATTAGGTATAAAATAAGCTACAAGGATATATTGTACAACACAGGGAGCATAGCCACTATTGTCAGTTGATTTTCCCCCAAGAATCAGCTTCCAAACGGTTAGTATCAGCACTTTGACTTGGTTTTAGTATGTACTTCAAGTCATAGATTTGAAGCCACAGAGTAGCAGAAAGTTGGTTGTTGAGAATGAACAAGTATTTTTTGACAACTTGCCCTTAAGCAGTGACACGTTCCCTGGCACTTCATCCTGCTTAGTCAGTCAGTAAACATTTACTGAATGCCTGCTGTGTGCTGGGCATATGGTGCTGGGTGTAAAATGGTAAACAAAATTGTACCTGATCCTGGATCTCTTAGTATTTTGCACCCAGAGCAAATGGGGGCTATTATTCAAATAATCACACAAATAAACATGTACAGTCCTCCCTTGGTATCCGTGGGGAATTGGTTCCAGGTCGCCCTTGGTACCAAAACCCACAGATGCTCAAGCCCCTTATGTAAAATGGGGTGGTCCAGTAGGCCATCTGTACCCAAGAAGGTTGAGTCTGCAGATGCAGAACTCACAGGTATGGAGGCCAACTGTAATTATATCCCTTTACAGATTGAGATAAGGCCTCAGGATGAAAGGGACACAATTTCATGAAAAAAAGAACCTAGCTTAGAGTAGGGCTCAGGAAGACGTTGGGTATTTTTATACCTTGAGTGGGAACTGGGATACTCGGGCAAAAAAAACGAGAAACTAAACAATAGAGCTACTTTTCAATTAGTAAAGCTTCATTGTAAGCATAGTGATATTTAAATACCAGCATAAATTAAGATTCCTGTCATTTCTATCCCCAGCAGGTCCTGGGGTGAATGGAAATTAACACTCTAAGTAACTCACAGACTGAGACTTAGAAATAACCAGCTGTTCTCAAAGCACAGACTCATCTGTGTAGGGCCCTGCCAGTTGAAGTCACCCCCAACTATTTCTGAAATGGATCCAGGTGACACGTGCTGAGCATGGGCCCAGTTTTGGCAGCAAGTCATGCCTGGGAAGCAGTGGGCAGAACTAGTAATAGTGCGAATGCTGACTGCTAACTAGGTAAAAGGTCAGAATATTGTCCTTCGCTCAAGGTTTTCTGAAAGGAGGCAGGCGCCTAGCTGCAGTCAGAGTTAACTGTTCACCACTGGCTAAAGGGAGGCATACAGTCTTTGCTGAAATCCATTTATAGTAGATATTAGGGACTAAGGCAGGGGTATTAATTAAATTCAACCAATGCCATGAGAATATATTATTGGGCTTCCCTGGTGGCGCAGTGGTTAAGAATCCGCCTGCCAATGCAGGGGACACGGGTTCGAGCCCTGGTCTGGGAAGATCCCACATGCCGCGGAGCAACTAAGCCCGTGCTCCACAACTACTGAGTCTACGTGCCACAACTACTGAAGCCCACACACCTAGAGCCTGTGCTCCACAACAAGAGAAGCTACTGCAACAAGAAGCCCGCACAACAGAAGGAAGAGTAGACCCCGCTCACTGCAACTAAGAGAAAGCCCGCGCACAGCAACAAAGACCCAACGCAGCCGAAAATAAATAAATAAAATAAAATGAATAAAATCTCTTAAATAAAAGGAATATATTATTGCATGAGTATTACGCTCAGTTTAATATTAAATTAAAATCTGACTCTCAACTATTTACTCCCCAGGTATTTCACTGAGTCAAATGCATAGACACAAAGAAGTTTAGAGCAGGAGGGAAACTAAAGTTTAGTTAACCTAACAGTTTCCAGATACTTGGATTTCACAGACTGATAAAATTCCTAAAAAGGATGTGGAAGACCTGTACAGAGTTGCCAACTTTTAATTTATTCAAATAAAATAATTTAAAGCACCTATTATTCACTGTCACCTTCATGTTACATTATATATTATAATTACATTACATACTATAATTATATATTAAACGAAATATAACTTAGTGTTTTGATAGAAATAAATTAGCTTTATGAAAAACTCATTAGATTTTTAGGGGGTGTTTTCTCATTTCTACATGGACCTGTGAAAAACGAAGACTTCTTCCCAGTCCAGAGCCAGTTCTGGAGCTGGGATTTGAGAACCACTGATTTAACTCACACCCCTCCCCCCATTTTACAAGTGAGGAACCCGAAGCCCCACATGACCACGAGCATGAACCAATCACAGGAACCAGCTCACAGCTGGGAACAGCCCTGCTTAGGGCCAAAGTTTTGTTTTGTTTTCTTTAACTGAAATATAGTTGTTTTACAATGTTGTGTTAATTTCTTCTGTACAGCAAAGTGACTCAGTTATACATATATACACATTCTTTTCTACATTCTTTTCCATTTATGTTTTATCCCAGATTAGATATAATTCCCTGTGCTCTACAGTAGGACCTTGTTGTTTATCCATTCTAAATGTAATAGTTTGCATCTACCAACCCCAAACTCCCAGTCCCTCCCTCCCCCTCTCTGCCCCCTCTTGGCAACCACAAGTCTGTTCTCTATGTCTGTGAGCCTGTTTCTGTTCTGTAGACAGGATCATTTGTGCCACATTTTAGATTCCACATATAAGTGATATCATATGGTATTTGTCTTTCTCTTTCTGACTTATTTCACTTAGTATGATAATCTCTAGTTGCGTCCACGTTGCTGCAGATGGCATTATTTCATTCTTTTTATGGCTGAGTAGTATTCCATTGTATATATGTACCACATCTTCCTTATCCATTCATCTGTCAATGGACATTTAGGTTGTTTCCTTGTCTTAGCTATTATGAATAGTGCTGCTATGAACTTAGGGGTGCATATATCTTTTTGAATTATAGTTTTGTCTGGATGTATACCCAGGAGTGGGATTGCTGGATCATATGGTAATTTTATTTTTAGTTTTCTGAGGAACCTCCATACTGTTTTCCATAGTGGCTGCATAGGGCCAAAGGTTTTGAATGCAAGTCCTATGCATCGCTCTCTGCCTTGTTCCCACGAGTCCCTGCAGGGGCCAGCAAGGGCCCCACTGCTCTTTTTATACTGATGGGTAATGTACTGCCCTGGGAACACTGGGAGAGGATGGATGAGGGAGAAAGAAGGAAAACCAGGAGCCTCTTCCTTCTTGATCTTCCCTCTGGGTCCTGCATGCCCTGGTCTAGGAGCTTCCTACTGTCTGGCACTCTCGGAGTTCTAGGTATCTTTGTTAGGTACATGGATTCCTCAGACCACTGGGAAATATTTTGTGCACTACAGATTCTTTATAATGTCCATTCCTCTGCCTCTCCTCTCCTCCATAAAGACCTGCGCTTTAGGAAACATAGGCTTACTGCTGATGTTTTTAGAGAATTGAGTATCAATTTAAAAGCACCCTGGTATGTTCCATGTTTTGTGTCAAAATGAGGGTTTAATCTAAAATAAAACAAAGGTGGGACTTCCCTGGTGGTTCAGTGGTTAAGACTTCGCCTTCCAATGCAGAGGGTGCTGGTTCGATCTCTGGTCTAGGAGCTAAGATCCCACATGGCTTGGGGCCAAAAAAACCGAAACATAAAACAGAAGCAATATTGTAACAAATTCAATGAAAGACTTTAAAAATGGTCCACATCAAAAAATCTTTACAGAATAAAATAAAACAAAACGAAGATTTTCTTGTACACAACACTGTGTATAATGCAAATAGAATACTTCATTTGGGAATTTTAGCTTTAAGTAGCAGGAAGTGACTCTGGTTTATTTTACTAGAAAGGGATTTTCTGAAAAAGGATATTGAATAGCTGATAGAATGGCCAGGAGGGCTGGAGAATTAGGCTTGGGGACTGCACAGCCAGGAACAACTGCCGAAAGCACACGCAGAAACCCTGCTGCCGCTGGTAGGACTAGAGGCTACCAGGCGCGCTGGCTGGTGCTCCTAGAGCTCCTGCGGCTGCCTCCACCCAGCATCACCGCGGGTGCTGCCTCCGCCTCTTCCTTCACATCAGTAGCTTCTAGTGGAAAACCTGGGCTGGGGCCCTCTGATGGGCAGAGACTAGGTCACTGCCTGACCTTCAAGGGAGTCTGGGGAAGTGAGTCTCTGGTATTTTCTTCCTTTGTCGTGTGAGGCAAACTTTGCCTCAGTAAGGGGGTGGGGTGGGGAGGTTGCTGAAATGCAAAGTTTAGATGCTGGGCAGACAAGCAGAATAACAGTGAATTTCCTTACAAAACTTCTCAGGAAGTTGGGGCAGCAGACAGTCTTTTTAATGGTAGTAAACAAAATCTATCAGCTTAGGTCCAGGTTTGATCGGCACTCAAATATTTTTTCTTGCTTAACAGAATCCTATCTTAAGAGAACTGTTATGACCACTTTAGGGTAATTCATAGCGACATCTTGGAATTCTGTTTTTCTTGGGTGAGTGTGTTGGACTCCAGAGCCCCACTGAGGCCTACCAAGAGCTGATGAGGGCCTGGGCATTCCCGGGCCAGACGGGTATGCAGCACACTCTTCCGGGGGAGGGCCTGTAAACCACACTGGGGAATTCTCCTTGGGAGATTTCTTCGCAGCACAAAAAGTAGTTCTTTTTTTCCTTCCTCCTGTGTAAACTCCCTTTACAGTCCCTGTAATCACAATGCGTACCCGGGGAGAATATTATGCTGTTCAACAGTGTGTGTTTCCCAGGTGTCTGGGTGGGTCCTTCATCCAGGAGGGCTTCAACCTGGGACTTCCTTGAAACAGGCAGTTCCAGCCAAAGCTACAACTGGATGGGGATTCCCAAACCTTTCCATAAAAACGCTCCTGAGGGCTGAGAGCCAGAGAACAAATAATCCAAAAAGGAAGGAGAGTGTAGCCAGAGGGAAGACTAAAATTTCTTTGAACTCAAGTTTGCACTGTCAAATCCGTGCAAATTTTGATCACACACCAGTGTCTCCCTGTGTGCAAACAGGTGCTTATAGAGCCTGGCTAGTTTACTCTCTGCCATTTAAAAGTTGCCAGCAGTTTTCTGCACCGGAAGCTGAGGCTCTACATACCCTGGAGAGACTTTTCTGTTTTGAGAAAATCATTCCAGAGGGGCCTTTGGGTCACAGAACCATGAAGCACGCACAAGCTCAGTGTTCTCAGGGAGCCCCCGATGCCCTGAGGGCAGTTGTTAGTACCAGCCAACTGCACCCCTGAAGAGTTAGAAGAAAAATTTTTTCTCTCCAAATGTGGATTTAGCCTGAGCAGGAAAAATCTCTTGTTCTTGGGAAATGGTTGTATGCCTTTCAGTCCAGTCATGCTCACAGGAGAGCTGGGCTCTGCCCCGAGGGCCTGGTCTCCATGTCACCTCACGCCGGAAGGAAACCAGTGGCAAGAACTGGCCGACTGGCACAGTGCAAGCTGAGCTGATTCTTTTTTTTAAATTGTGGTAAAATATACATAACATAAAAATTATCATTTTATTGGGAGATTGGGATTGACATATATACGCTAATATGTATAAAATGGCTAACTAATAGGAACCTGCTGTATAAAAAAATAAATAAAATTCCAAAAAAAATTATCTTTTTAACCGTTTTTGAAAATGTGGCATTAAGTACATTCACGTTATTTGCAGCCATCCCCGCCATTCGGAACAGCTTTAGCTCCTCCCAGTGAAACTCTCATGCCCATTACATCTTAACTCCTCATTTCGCCTCCCCCAGCCCCTGGCCACCCTCATTCTATTCTCTGTCCCTAGGAATTTGACCACTCTAGGTACCTTGTATGTGAAATCACACAATATTTGTCCTCTTGGTCTGATTCTTGACTGTGCCAGAAACTGACTGGGCTGGATTTTGTGAAATGCATTGTTAGTTACTCTACTGAGTGGTATTGGCCGGTGGTGACCAGACCTTGTGGGTGGGAGCAAGTGTTTTCTTCTGAACAAATGGACGTTCCTACTGTTGGTCATCCTGAAAAAAGTTTAATCCCAGCGTAGGAAAAGAGGGGGACTGAGACTGGGGGAAGTAGGATTTTTTTCCTCTGGGGTTTATTTGGCCTCGATTCCAAGGTATGGAGCTACATGGGGATTCTAACTGGTGGGCTGTGAGCAGTGGGTGGTGATATGGCGCCCTGTGCCCCACGAAGCCTGCAGAGGGCAGAATGGTGATCATGAGGGTGACCAAGACGGCGTGGGGGGGCGACCACTAAACGCTTCCAGTGCAGGTGCATCACCTCTGTGTGGCCCTTCAGTTATCCCTAGGCTCACAGCACACCAGCTCAGTTGAGCTGCAGGGAGTGAGAGAGGGGACTGTCCTTTCCATGAGGCTCAGTGTGGGTGGCAGTGGTGGTCACCAGCTAAGGACAGCTGGGCCCAAAGGGGCAGATATCTCCCGGAACTGTAGAGATCAGAGATTCCATTATGGCAACAACTTGAAGAAACAAAGGGTAAGGGTAGCAAAAGCAAAGTAATATGTCCTAGAGTATGTGAGGCAGTGCCGTTGGGAATTCTTAGAAATTCCAGTGAGCAGCCTGGTGTGAGCTCATGACACTGTAATTTTAGTATTAAAAGAGGATTAGAATTTCCTTTTTAGACACAGGCTTGTGAGACCAAAGATACCAAGTTAAGCATGTTTGACTTAATATGACAATGAGATTTAAAGTTCCTTTCCATGAACCAGAGCTGATGCTCATGGAAGACGTGCCGCGTGTGGCCCTCCACCCACCCACTCCTCATGGGCCAGTTGGAGACCCAGAGCCCTGGGCTGATCACAAATTACGGATTTGATCTTGCCCTCAAAATATGAGAAATTTGATTTTAAAGTGTGCCATGTATTCCATTTTTATGTAGCTTAAGTCAGAGCAGGGATCTTGGGTCGCTATTCTCCTGTGTGCCCAGGCCACCCCAAGCAGTGAGTCAGGGGCTGCTTGGAAGGAGATACAGGGATCTAAGCCAGTGGTGAATATTAAATCTATATAGTGGAAGATAAAACCATAAAAACTGGGTTTAGTATCCATGGAATCTGATGGGTTTGAAGGTAAGGCGCCCACAGGGAGTTCATAGCTTCAAGACTCTCCATGGTGCAGTTACAGAGAGATTTCCAATTGTGAGCTGTAAAAATCCTAAAGATCATACTTAATAATAGCCTTCTTCCAACTATTCTTTATTATCCTAACCATCTTCCCAGCTATCAGCTCCTTTTTCCGCTTACCCTATGCCCATGGAAGAGGTTGACGTAAGTTATTATCCCTCTTTTATGAGTGAAGAAATTAAAGCTCAGAGAGATTAAATGATATGCCCAAGGCCCTAAAATTAATCTGTGGCTAAGGCAAGGTGAGAGCTTGTGTCCCCTGCTTTTTCTCCAAGGTTGTGCTTCTCCTTTTAAAATTTTATTTATTTATTAAAATTTTTTTCTTCCAGCTTTATTGAGATCTAATTGACATACAGCACTGGTTAAGTTTAAGGTGAATAACATAATGATTTGACTTGCATACATCATGAAGTAATTACCACAATAAGTTTAGTGAACATCCATCATCTCTTATAGATATAAAATTCAAGAAAAAGAAAAGAAATTTTCTTCCTTGTTATGAGAACTCATAGGATTTGCTCTCTTAACAATTTTCATATATAACATACAGCAGTGTTAATTACATTTATCATTTGTAGATTACATCCCTGCCTTTCCTCCAAGGTTGTGCTTCTCCTTTGACAGCTGCAGGTATCAAACCTCTCTAGGTTTGAACATCTTTGCCAACCTCATCAACAACCTAAAAATCTTTATAAAGCCCACTGGGGTACTGGTTTCCATCTCTCAAATCAACACATCTTCTGAGCGCTGTCTCAGAACCGTCTTCCAAGAAGCTTCTTTATCCACTTCAGCCCAGGCTGATCCCCATCCTTTGAAAACTTCCACTGCACTTAGGATCAGCACCACACTGTGGGGCACATAATTGCACATTTTCTGGAACTGTTTGCTGTTTGCTTGCCAGTGACATTCTTTGCTGAAGAATAAGCAGCCAGCTGCATTCCACACTTCTTTGGTGTCATTCATGGCCTCTAGAAGCAATCGGGCCAGGACAAGTGTCTAATACAATTTGCTCTTTGGACACTGTGGTGTACACGTGCTAGGTGAGTCGATAGTCTTTCAGCTGGAAGGCTCGACTGCTCGTTCCAACCCTTCTCTGTCCCTCGGCTTCATTTCTTTTTCTACGCGGTAGTTATCACTTAGTATTGTATGGTGCTATTTAACTATTTATTTATGTATTTTTGGCTGTCTCCCCCACGAGAGTGTAAACTCCAGAGAGCAGGGCCCTTCTTGCTTCTCCACCTCCTAAAACATATAGGAGGTGCTCAATAAATGTTTGTTTTATACATAAACAAAGGTCTAAATCGATGCTCCATTTGGTGTGGTTGCCAGCCCACTTGTATCAGAATCACTCAAGTTGCTTCTTAGAGATGCAGGTTCTTGGCCTCATCTCAGAAGAACCAAATTAGAGTCGCTGGAGGTGGGACCCAGAACATAGTAATGTCAATTTTCATGTACATTAAAGTTGAGAAGTGGCACTCATTTTTTAGATGAGAAAATTGAGCCTCCAAGATATAAAGGGATTTGCTCAAGGTCACCAGATAGATTATAGCCAAAATGTTAGTAGAATCCAGACTTCAAACTCTCAATCCAGAGCTCTACTACATCAGGCTGCCTAATTTATAGACACCATAACGTTTTCAGAAGGATTAGTCTATCATTCATTTGATGATATTTGAGCATACTGGCAGCCAGGCCTTTGTCCTCCAGGTATGAGACTGGAAAAGTCCTCTGGGAATCTGACCAGCCCAAGAAGCAAGTCTTAGAGATACTGATGATGAGTTTCCCAATGAAACAACTCAGCCAGACCACTCTAGGGTGAAGTTCACTGTTGATAAGCCCCTGCCACATATCACTCTTATGAGCATATGGTCAAGATTTACCACATGTGAGGAGAACCCTGATGTGAAAGATCCAGACCAAGACAAACCAACATCATGAAAGCAACATGAAAACAACAGAGATATTCAAAAAAAAAAAAAGCAGGGTTGGTTAGTATCTTCCAGGATACAAGAAAAGATATTTCAACCTTGAAACAGTAGTCGAATGGTATAAAACCAGAACTTTTGAAGAAAAATGAGCTTTAAACAAATTCAGAAGCACGATAATAGAAATTTTATAAATTGGAAGATAAAACTGAGGAACTCTTCCAAAAAGTAGAGCAAAAACCCAAAAGCTATGTGAAAGAGAAAAAGTAAAAAATAGAAAACTAATCCAGGAGGTCACATTATCTAAATAATAAGAGATTCAGAAAGAGAGAACAGGCAAACTGGAGTGGAAGAAATCATTGACAAAATAATCCAAAACTGTTTTTCAGGTTAGAATGGTACGTTTCCAGGTTGACACGCAGGGAGGAAAACAGACACAAACCAAGATGTGTCATGGTGAGACCTTAGAACTCCTGGGATAAAGAGAAGATCTTAGATGATTAAAGGATGGATGGGTCAGATTAGAAGGGCATCTGGTTTCTCGGCAGTAATACCAGAGGCTAGAAGACAATAAAGCAATGCCTTCAAAACTCTGAAGAAACATGGCTCCTACCTTAGAATTCTATGCATAGGCACAACATCAATTATGCATGAGGACTGAATAAGGACATTTCTAGAAAGACAATGTTTCAAAACTTGTATTTCCCACGTGTCTTTATGAGGAAGCTACTAAAGGATATGTTTTGCCAAAACAAGGGAGTAAACCAAGGAAGAAGACACAAGATCCAGGAAACAGGAGATCCAACACAAGAGTGAAGTGAAGGGAACCCCCAGGAAGATGGTGAAGGAAAATCCCCGGATGGTGGTTCTACCCCAGTTGTTGGGAACAAACAGTTCAGACTGGAGCCTGTCAGAGAGTGAGGGAGATATTTCTTCAAGAAGGCCAAATGGATGAAATATGTGATGTTCCAAATGTCTTGAGAGGGTGGATGCTTATGTAATTCAGTGAGACTTTGTGTTTGAATTTGTGATAAGCACTAATCACCATCATCATCATAACAAAGTTACTATCCAGGGAAATAAAAAGCTGTTCAGGAGAGGAAAAGTCATTGTAGTTTATTACAAGACTTTGCTCAGTGTAGCATTTACGTGATTGTAAAGATATAAACACCGAATAAAGATCTAACAAAAATTACGATATTACTGTGTTGGAAAGATAAGGGGATGGGAAGGGTGTATGTGTTCCATGGGCGTCTGGGGAGGAGAGAGAGTCAAATCTCTTCCTAGCTTGCAAAGTGGTAAGTCAATAGATAATGCCTAAAAGTGAAAAATCAGGGAAACTGTGTGGGAAGAAAAATAATGTTTCCTCTACTCTTCTGAGTTGTTATCTAAGACCTCTTTTCTAAAAGATGAACAAAGAAAAACAAATAGAAGTTTATTAATATGTGTACCTCATGTTTGCGTGGAAGATATACAGGGAAACTGAGAAACTCCCCAAGTGCCTTAGAATTCAAACTTAACTGCCATCTTCATAGGGAAAGGGGAGGGGTGATGTGGGCCTCTGAGGGGAGAGTAAGTGATATTTAGGACAATGAATGGGCAGACGGAAGGTGCGATGACGTGTGTCTGGGTGTGGTGTCAACTTCTAGTCTCCTTTCTGGTGACAAGAGTCCCTCTTTCCTGGTTGATGAAACTCCTGGAGGGGATCTGTGACCATTGGTTCTTTTTGGAGGATCTGTCTTTAGGCAGATAAGGGAGTTCAGAGAAAGCCCCTCCCTTCATTGCTGTTTTTCAAGTGTTTACATCTCAAAATAACAAATACACCAAAGCAGCATATTTTGGGGCGTTTTATCCTACTACCCTTCAAAAGCAATACGTGAGCATCTTATTTAGAGATGTAGAGGTCAATACCAAAAGCTTCAGCTCAGACGCTCGAAAGTGTTTCTTCTGGAGAAGAGTTTGTGGGGGAATTACTGTTTGTCAAAACAAATGTTGTAGAACTCTTTAAAATTCATGCTTTTATTACTTTAATAAAAAGTTTAGAAATGTAAACAAACAGCAAAAGGCCCACATGGCATGCCTCTCTGAGCTATAATAGTAAAGGAAATTAAGTGATAAGTATTTTAAAGCTCAGTTCCCACCAACATCATTTGAGGCACTTTGAGCTCAGAGTCAGAAATTTCCATTTTTAAATGTGAAGAGAAGCTTAGCACTGGTGTGATAGACACAGAGAGAATGGGAAGCAGCACCTTCCCAGAGGCGGAAGAAGGCACACGCCAGAGTTGAAATTCCATTTTTATTGGTGACTAAACACCAGCTGGGGATTTCAGTTTTTAATGTTTATATGTCATGATGCTGAGAAAGAAATCTTGAGAACTACGAAAAGATGATTGGACATCAAAAGATTTTTCTTAAAAGCTGTTTAAACTTCAGCGTTTAAACTTTCTGATGTGGAACCAAGCCAAAAATAACATGAAGAAAATACCTGAGCACAACAGTGGTGACTTGAAATTCACAGTTGTTGATCTATCAGTCACCTGTCCCACTGATTCAGCTCTGGTTGCCTATCCTCTAGTCTTATCCTGTTGTTGATATACTCAGGTGAGAAAGCATTCCACAGAAGTTAAGCAATGAGTAAATAAACCTGCTGGGAGAGACTCTCAGGGGTGGGGTGCGGTGGAGAGCAAACATGTTACATTCCAAATCTCCCAATGAGTCCAGAGAATCAACTGCTAAATACAGAATGTATACCTGAGTTCTTTCCTTCTCTCTTTTTCTCTCTTTCCTTCCTTCTTTCTTTCTTTCTTTCTTTCCTTTCTTTCTTTCTTTCTTTCTTTCTTTCTTTCTTTCTTTCTTTCTTTCTTTCTTTCTCTCTTTCTCTCTTTCTCTCTTTCTCTCTCTCTCTCTCTCTCTCTCTCTCCCTCCCTCCCTCCCTCCCTCCTTTCTTTCTCTTTCTTCCTTCCTTCCTTTCTTTCTTTCATTTCTCTCTCTCTCTCTCTCTCCCACCCTCCTTCCTTCCTTCCTTTCTTTTTTTTTCCAAAACTCTCTTTTGGTTTCAGGTTAGCTTTCCCATACCCTGTTCAGACTTTAATTTCATGGTATAATCATTCAAGCTTTGGTAAGCATCCAGCTGTAATTTGAGCTGGCTGGTCAATAAAACAAAAGCCATCAAAGCTTCTCATTTGTATTGTTAAAATCTAAAACACTGAAGAGATTAAATGCATGCAAAGACAACTCTTTACTTAATCACACAGTCTCAGGGAATGTGTTTCCCCTTTGGGTAGTGTCACTATGAACATTTACATTGTGAAAACCAGATGTGTAATTTATGCAAAAGCAATTACAATAGTTTCTTGGAATAGAAATTATAATTTTCTGTCTTTTACTGACAATTTATTTTTTAACGTTTATTTAAAAATTTACAAACAGTAACATTTTTTTGATGTGCAGTTCCATACGTTTTAACACATGTCTAGATTCATGTGAACCCAGAGCAATCAGGATACAGAACAGTCTCATCATCCCCAACTCCCCATTGCTGCCTCCCACGTAATCCCTGGGAACCACTAATCTGTTCTCCACCCCTAAAGTTTTGCCTTTTCCAGAATGTCATATAAATGAAATCATTCAGAATGCATGCAGCCTTTTGTGCCTACCTTCCTTTGCTTAGCATAATGTATTTGAGATTTATCCATGTTATTGTGTGTATCATATATGTGTGTGCATGGATGCATGTGTGTATATATGTGTGTGTATAAACTTTTCATTTTGAAATAGGGTCACAGGAAGTTGCAAAGATAGTGCCAAGGGGTCCCCTATACCCTCAACCAGTTTCCTCCAGTGGTTGCATCTTGCAAAACTATAGTACAAGATCAGAAGCAGGAAACTGACTTGATACAATGTTTGCCATTTTATCACAGGCACAGATTTGTGTAACCACCACCTCAACCAACATACAGAGCTATCCCAACACCACAGAAACCTCCCTAGTGCAGCTCCTTTATAGTCGCCCCCTTCCCCCGCCCCCTCCCACCATTCCTCACCCATGGCAACCACTAACCTGTTCTCCATCTCTACAATTTTGTCATTTCAAGAAGTTGTATAAATTGAGTCATACAGTCTGTGACCTCTGGAGATTAGTTTTTGTTTTGTTTTGTTTTGTTTTTTCCTCTCAGCACAAAGCCCCGGAGAAGTTGTATTTATCAAAACTTCATTCCTTTTTATTACTGGGGTGTATTCCATCGTATGTATTTATGAGAGTTTGTTTATACGTTCACCTGTTGATGGACATTTAGGTTGTTTCCAGTGTTTGGCAATTATCAAGAAAGGTTCTATAAATATTTGCATACGAATTTTTAAAATTAATTTATTTATTTATATTTATTTTTGGCTGTGTTGGGTCTTCATCGCTGTGCGCGGGCTTTCTCTAGTTGCGGCGAGGGGGGGCTACTCTTCATCATGGTGTGCAGCCTTCTCATTGCGGTGGCTTCTCTTGTTGTGGAGCATGGGCTCTAGGCACGCAGGCTTCAGTAGTTGTGGCACACGGGCTCAGTAGTTGTGGCATGCAGGCTCAGTAGTTGTGGCTCACAGGCTTGGTTGTTCCGTGGCATGTGGGATCTTCCTGAACCAGGGCTTGAGCCCGTGTCCCGTGCATTGGCGGGTGGATTCTTAACCACTGAGCCACGAGGGAAGCCCTGAATACGAATTTTTTTGTGAACATAAGTTTATGAAGAAAGGTTCTATAAATGTTTGCATACGAATTTTTACGTGAACGTAAGTTTTTATTTCTCTGGGGTAATACTTAGGAATGGCTGAGTCATATAGTAAGTGAATGTTTATCCTTATGAGAAACTACTAAACTGTTTTCCAAAGAGGCTGCACCATTTGCATTCGCATCAGCAATGTCTGAGTCTTCTAATTAGTGCGCCTCATCCGTGTCAGCACTTGGTATTTGTTGTTGTCCTTAGCCATTCTAGTAGATGCGAAATGGTATCTATGGTATCTCATTGCTTTAATTTGCATTTGCCAGGATAGATTTTGAATTAAAAAAAAAAAAAGAGGGCTTCCCTGGTGGCACAGTGGTTAAGAGTCCGCCTGCCGATGCAGGGGACGCAGGTTTGTGCCCCGGTCCGGGAGGATCCCACGTGCTGCGGAGCGGCTGGGCCTGTGAGCCATGGCTGCTAAGCCTGCGCGTCCAGAGCCTGTGCTCCGCAACGGGAGAGGCCACAACAGTGATACCGCCAAAAAAAAAAAAAGAAAAAGAAGAAATCTCAGTTTGAAGAAACATTACCTTGATTTCCCTACTTTCTGTATTTGTATTATCACTTACCAAAGAGCCTAAAGAGATCACAAAAGTGCCTCGTCCCAATCCCTGCCTCAGGAACCTGAAAAATGCAAATTATGGAGACAGCTAGCTGCTGTTTCAAATGATTGATAACCAGTGTTGCCAACTAGTCCCTGTGGTGAATGAGAATAGTTAATCTAGTCTCTACTGGTTGCCTTAAATAAAAAAGCAAGCTTTCTTCTCACTTCATGAAAAATGTATATTCCAGAAGCATTGTGTGAATACAATTGTGATCCTTGAATTTAATTTCAAGAGCACCGAGAATGCTTAATATTTTGAGGAATTCTCAGAGGAATACATTTGTTAAAAAGGAATCAACAGGGTTTAGAGGAAAGAGTACTGGAATAGGAATTTGGAAGTCCTGTTCTGGAAACAGTTCTACCTGATCCTAAGTGTGTGACCTTGAGCAAGCCTCTGAATCCACATTAAGGCTGCCCCTCTTCCTCTGCTGGAAGAAGGTTTGGACTCACTTCAGCCATATCTCCTGGCATATCATCCACAGAACACTAGCTCTACAGGATTAAGATGTATGGAAGAAGAGAGCGTTCGATATTGAAATTAACGTGGGAAATATTGAGTTAAAGTTCAAGAGGTTTCACTGAGGGAGGATTTTCCAGAGTCTTTAATTTGCTAACATATATTTTTAATCCCTGTGAGAGGGCTGTCATATGTCGTGTCTTCCCAATTCATTTGAGCACAGAAGTCTTTTTCATTGAATAATATATGAACATATATTCCTTTGTTTTTCCTAGAACTCACTTTGGGAAACGCTGGACTGAAATATTGTTAATGTCCCTTCCAAATCTAACTTTTCAATGTTTCCAGTCTCTTTGTAAAAAAATCTCAAACACCTCGTGGTGTATTTGCTTGGAAAGTTTGCATTTCATATGTCAAGTTTTGCGCAGGGTGGTTCCATGGTACTGTACAGTGACATAATCATGGGCAAAACAGCAACGAGCTTGTTTCTCAGGCTTCTGTATTTAAGGTCAGGCTGGTTTAAACCCATATAGAGATCAACCAGGTCTCAGAACTTGGCAGGGCAGGGAGAGCTGTGCTAGAGGCAGACACAGGTACAGAGCAGGCCTGGAGGAGGACCCAGATGTGGGCAGTCAGAGCATGAGTGTCCAGAGTGAGGCCAGAGACATACAGAAGATCAGGGGGTCAGTGGGTCAAAGGTGTCATCTGCTGGGCAATCAAGAGTCCGGGAAACACATAGCCAGGTTCATGCAAGGTCGTGGGTCACAGGACAGACAAGGAAAATATTAGTAGATCCCCAAGAGCACACGGGTCATTCTCTAGGAAACAGACATAGCATATCACTAAGAAGGCATTTTTAATACTGATGTTATCTCACCAGCTATGAAGCCCCACTTCCTCCTGGGACAGCGGCCAAGACCTGGGAAATGCTCTCAGGCCTCCAGCTCAGGACGGTAGGTATGAGATGCCAGGCAGCTGGGGCCAGGCTCAGAGATGGTGACTTTAGAAGAGCTCTTCAGGGGTTAGCACAGAGCAGGGAGAAACCCACCTTGCCTCTCTCCAACTCCCCACCCCTTCCAGAGGACCCACTGGAAGATTTTTCTCCCTCTGTGAGCCTGAAGAGTTTAGAATGAAGAGATTAATTGACCAGAAATGAAAGCTTGAGGCAGTTCACTGCAGTGGAAAGAGTGTGGATTGAGAGTCAAGAGGCCAAGTTCAGCTCTTTGACCTGAGCTGTGGGCTTTGGTTTTCTTCCAGCTCACAAAGTTTTCTTCCAGCTCACAGGTAGCAGGATTCCAGTCACATCTGAGTCTGGGAGGGGGTAGCCCCACTCCAGCCTAGATGACGAGGTGAGAGGGGACCTCCGCTCTTCTCTAGCCAAGGCGGCTGCCGGCCTCTCCTGCCCTCACCCACATCCAGGGTCTGCATGCCCACTGCACTGTTTGCAGGCTTGTTCTCAGGGAGACTGGTGGAGCTGACAGCCTCACAGGGGAGAAACCTCAGCACGGAGCCGACAGGAGCCAGACCCAGGAAGACAGTCTGAAGTCAGGCAGGCCTGTGTCCTGTAGGTCAGCACAGGACTCAGGGCAAACCGGGCGTGGTCAGGAGACACCGGACACAAACAGAAAGTCCTATGTGGTGGGAAAACCGAGACCACATGCCCCTACCATCTTGGGCTGGGGCCTGCCTTTCAGAGGACTCAGAGGAACCGCCGATAATTGGATGGAGGGGAGTGTGTTTTGAAATTAAAATGGGCACAGTAGGTAGAAGTCAATTTAATTAGAGATATGTCCCTTCCTCCTGTGAGACTGAACAGTGTGACTTTCCGAAGAAGGCAGTTCTCACGGTAATGAGGTAAACTTCAGAGGCAGCCAGCAGCACTGTTTGTTGGTGGAGAGACTGGTTTGGAAGTAAGCCCTCCACAGGCCCCATCCTGTTCCTTCGTTACTTCCCAGCCCCCTGGAAGCCAGCAGATGCACACCAGTAGGTGGCCACAGCCCCAGGCGGCTGTGTTTGCCAGATTCCAAAGGGACAGGGCCTCCCTTCACATTAGGGGAGGGGCTGGGTTTCCCCAGAGAAGGTTTTGGCACCTGGGCTGGACGAGATATATCAATACCTGGGGGAGCACAGAAACAGGGTGGCGCTGCAGGAAGAGAGGTCTTTAGGAGAGGCCACCATTCCTTAAAAAATGCTCCTGTTGAGTGCTATGGTGGCCTTCTCTGAGGGCCAGTGACCTTCCCAGGAGCGAGGAGGCGCCCCCCACAGGCAGCAGCATCTGTAGCAGTCTTGCCCTTGTGGTGTTGAAGGCGACGGGGTACATTCAAGTAATCATGTGAGGACCCTAGTTTCAGGCCCAAATTCGATGTGACTTTGTGTATGGGTATTTTTCCTGAGGTCAAAGGCAACTGACACTTCAACACCTTATTTAAAAATAGAGGGAATTCCCTGGTGGTCCAGTGGCTAAGACTATGCACCCTCAATGCAGGGGACCCGGGTTCGATCCCTGGTCGGGGATCTAAGATCCCACATGCCGCAACTAAAGATCCCATGTGCCACAACTAAGAGCTGGTGCAGGCAAATAAATATTTTTGGAAAATAGAATTATCTGTGTATCCCTGTGCATATTCCCTCATGGGTCTTTTCTACTTTCTCCCCTCACAGTGTTTGGTGACTTACTCTGTAAAGGTAGTAAACTCTATTGAAACAGGAGGGGGCTTCCCTGGTGGCGCAGTGGTTGAGAGTCCACCTGCCAATGCAGGGGACGCGGGTTCTATGCCCCGGTCCGGGAAGATCCCCCATGCCGCGGAGCGGCTGGGCCCGTGAGCCATGGCCGCTGAGCCTGTACGTCTGGAGCCTGTGTTCCGGAACGGGAGAGGCCACAACAGTGAGAGGACCGCGTATCGGTTAAAAAAAAAAAAAAAGAAACAGGAGGGAAGGAGGCAGGGCACAACCTTTGAAAGAATGACACAGCCCGAGGACATGACACAGCCCGAGGACATGACCCAAATGGGTCCAAGATGGCGGACAATTCCACTAGACCTTGAGCCTCAGTATTCGCTCACATCAGCAAGCTAAATGACACACCCACAGGAGCCATGACAGTTCCAAGACACCTTAAGGATCAAAAGTGGGCGGTGGCCCAATTCCTGGAAATCCCCGCCCCTTCCTAAAATAGCTGGAACACTCCTCCCACTCATTAGCCTATGGAATTACCCTCTCCTATAAAAACTGACAGCCCCATACCCTGGTGTCTTTCTCACCTTCTGAGATGGCCCATACTGTCTGTGGAGTGTGTTTCTCTCTAAATAAATCCACTTCTTACCTATCACTTGGTCTCTCAGTGAATTCTTTCTGCGATGAGACATCAAGAACCTGAGCTTCATTAAGTCCTGAAACCAGGTGTGTGATCTCAGTTGGAAGACTGGGTGTTGGCCGGGTTCGAGTCCCGCCTGTGTGGGTTCAAGTCCCAGTCTGAGGTGCACGGTTTCACTGTTATTTAACACATACTATGTCCAGGCTCACAACGAGATAACTTTCCTTTGTATCAATTAGTAGATTATTGTGAATTCTTATTATTTCCTTGTGGAGCCTGAAAAGTAGTCAGAACAGAGCCTCGGGATTATTCCCTTCTTGACTTTCAGGTAATGCATCCAAGAAA
This sequence comes from Neophocaena asiaeorientalis asiaeorientalis, assembly GCF_003031525.2. Taxonomy (NCBI): domain Eukaryota; kingdom Metazoa; phylum Chordata; class Mammalia; order Artiodactyla; family Phocoenidae; genus Neophocaena; species Neophocaena asiaeorientalis. The sequence goes on along the minus strand of NW_020174712.1, from coordinate 2,573,623 downwards.
GAGTCATCCACTGAGCTATTTCCCCTCATTCGTCTCCCTTCATCCAAGCTGAGGAAAAGAGACAGCCACCTGGCAAAGGTCTAGTCCAAGGTGCCTTTGAAATGTCCTGCGGAAGCACCTCTGGTTCCTCAGCATTCCTGTTAGAAGATAAGCCGTCTCCAGGTAAGTAATGCTGTTAATAACAATGGCAGTAGCCACTTGGGTCTTGATTTGTGCCCTGGGGAGACGTAGGCTCCAGGGCAAGGGAGCTGGGAGGCTAAGGCTAGAGATCCACCACAGCCCTCAGCCTGTTCTTTGTCCTTGAATTTCCTTTTCACTTTAATCATTCCTGGAATCCTGGAGAGAAGTTTACAGGTTTCTACAACCCAGCTCTCTGGATTTGGATAAGTCTTAACAGAACCAGCCAGGTCTTAACATTCTTCAAAGAATAAAGATCCCGTCACCACCTAGAGGGACCTGAGCTCAGAAATCGGTTGCTGCGGATCAAGGCTTGTCTTACTAGTATGCAAACAATTCTGAGTGTTCCTCAAATCAACTTTCAATCTGGCGTTTTCCATGGCTATCAGGTGGAATTTACTCCTGAATGAAGGTCCTCACCTTGCATTGAATTCTAGTGAGTTTTGTTTTGTTTTACAAAGTGACCGGCACCGTCTTTGGGGACCACTTGATTGATTGATCCCCCGCAATGTCGACTTAAAAAATACACACAACCTAAAAGCTGAGAGTTATATTTTATTTGGTGGTAATTCTTAGGACTTCAAGCCCAGGAGGCAGCATCTCAAGTAACTCTGAGAGACTGCTCCGAGGAGGTGAGGGGGGAGCCAGGTTATGTAGGAGTTTTGCAGCAAAGGGCAGGTAGTTGGAACATCAAAAGATTATTGTTAATTAAAGAAAACCAGATATCCCAAGTTAAGGAATTTAGCACTTTTGTATGTATGGGAAGACGCTAGAGTCTGGGCTCACTGAAATCATTCCTTTGATAAGTATCTCAGCTATCTGGGCCAGTATCCTGTGTTTTCACCTCCTGCGTTTCCTCAGGGCTCATGGTAAGGAGTGGCTGCAGTCTGATGGCTGCTAGATAGCAGGTATTCTTTCCTTCCTGAATTCCCTCAGGGCTTACCAGCTCACATTGGAGGGCTGCAGTCGCTGATGACTGACATCCTTTGTTTACTGATAGGGTAGGAAATAATCCATTTCTCAGAAGCCTTCTCTTATTCACATTGCAGATTTTAATTTTTCTCCTTAAGGGAGGACCCCAGCCCATAGGACAGTTCTGCCTGAGAAGTAGGAATGTTTTTCCCCAGTGACTGGAGCAAAGGCAGCAAAATTCCACATTTTATGGGTTCCGGGGTCACGGCTACTCCGAAGGTTGGTGTGATTCTAGCCATTACCAAGGGTATATTCTAGACTTTGCCCAGTTCTCAGTCGCCTCCTCTATACAGAGTCCTTCCACATGCCAGGAGTCCCCAGGGAAGCCGGGACAGGCCCACAGCAGTCCCAAACCTGAGTCATCCTGTGGCCAACACCTTCCCAGGGAAGCCCTCCAGCCAGGGCCCGCCTGCTGGACGGCCTCATTTCAGACAGCGTCCCACAGGCCCCCTTTGCCTCTTCCAGGCACAGGTGTTTGTATCCCGAAGCAGCACCTGCTGAGCCCCCAGCCCACCCACTGTGCCAGTCAGGGTTCTGAGCAGCCCTGTCTTCAAGGTGGATGAGAGCTGACTCTATTTTAAGGAAATGAAGTGCGTCTTTGAGTCAAAGCATGTGATACAAATGACCTTTCCGTGGCAACATGATTAAAAATAGGCAGTTACAGGAAATTTTTCAACTCTTGAGACATTATTGGATGTAGATGTAAAAAAATAGACTAACTTCCCTCATCTTCCCATTAGTGATGTGTGTGGGCAGACAGGGCTACTTTTTGCCGCCCTGACAGACCGAATACTGCCTGTGCGTGGGACAGGAGCATTTCTAGGCTAGCCATTCCCCCAATGTGAGGTTGTGGAATTTGTATGGTACTTACCGACTGACTGGCTCACCCAAATCTGAGTGTGTTTCATTCTTTGGGTTTGGTGGCTGGATTTTTGCATGAACAGCAAGGAGTAGCTGAATTCTCCCTTTCAGTTTGCACCCTCTAGATCAAGGGACAGCAAACTTTTTCTGTAAAGAACCAGATAGTATATATTTTAGGCTTTGTTGACCATACACTTTCCGTAGCAACTGCTCAACTCTGCTGGTATAGTGTGTGGGTAAGCAGCCACAGGTAGTATGCAAACAAATGGGCTTGGCCATGGTTACAGTAAACCTTTATTTGCAAAATCAGGTGGCAGGCTTGATTTGGGCCTGAAGGCTCTAGGTTGCCCAGCCCTGCTCTGGAGTCAAAGAGGTGAGGATATTCACCCTCCTTCCCTGTTTTCAAGGGATGCCTGAGAATTATGCGTTCGTTGATTCGCGCATCCATTCAGCAAATGCTTACCCAGCGGTCTGCTGCCATGCCAAGCTCCATAACGTTAGTTTAGGATGCAACAGAGAACAGCACATACCAAGCTCCCTGCCTCACAGAGCTTACACCGTAGAAAAGAGGGGCGCATTCTCGGGTGCGAGGACGATGTTAGTGGCAGGGGAATGAGCTCAGGGAGCTCACGGGAACCGATCTTAGTGTCTGACATGGAAGCAATCGTAAAGACTTTGGCTTTTCCTTGGTGTGAAATGAGGAACGATTGGAGAACTTTGAACAGAGAAGTGACATGATCTAACTTATGTGTTGAAAATAAATGTAAACTGTGTCAATGGTAGACTAAAGGATGGATGCAGGGATACCCAGGAGGAGGATGTAGCTGTAGCAGTGCTTGAGGAGAGAGAGGGTGGTAGCATGAACTAGAGCGGTAACAGGGAAGGGAGTGCGAAGTGTTTAGATCCGTGGTATATTTTGAAGGTAGAGCCAACACGACTTCCTAATGGCTGCGTGATGTGTGTGAGATAAAGGAATCAAGAATATATTTGGCAGGGGGCTTCCCTGGTGGGGTCCAGTGGTTAAGAATCCACCTTCCAATGCAGGGGATATTGGTTTGATCCCTGGTCGGGGAACTAAGATCCCACATGCCGTGGGACAGCTGAGCCCGCGCGCCACAACTAAGACCTGACACAGCCAAAAATAAAAAGAATAAAAGAATGTATTTTGCATTTGGAACATGGAGTTGCCACTAACTGGGATGTGGGAATGCTAAGGGTGGAAGCAGTGTTAAACACGTGAACTTTGAAATTTCTCCTTGACATCCAAGTGGATACATCTCAGCTTGGCATTTAGGAGAGAGGTCTGAGCTGGAGATATACATTTGGATGCTGTCAGCATAGGGAAAATGCACGGTATTTAAAGCCACGGATTATGTGAGATCACCAAGGAAATGAGAATATAGAGAAAGAAGGAGAACCAAGACCCTTGGGCAGTCCAGTATTGAGACGCTGGGGAGAGGAGGAAGAACCCGGAAGTCAGAGCGTTAAGTGACCTCACCTTACTTGCCGGGAAAATATACATGAGAACATTGCATAGTAAATGAACTTAATTTTTAAAAATCTTTAATTTTTCATTCTATATCCAAGGGACAGCTATGACTCTTTTGACTTAAGGAGGTATTTGTATTTCTTAAGTGGATTCAAGTAGGCTGGTGATACTAGTCTTATTATGTAGAGTTTTTTCCCCTAAATAAAGAAAATAATTTGCTTGAGATCTTCCAGACCGTGTTATAGGTTCACCTAATTCAAAATTGTTTAAGGAGTCTGCTTTGCACACATGTCTTCCTCTGTTTGTGCTCTGTGTCCAATGTCTAAAGGCGTATGTAACCTGGTTCGCTTATTGCCAAATAAAGTCTAAGCCAGCTCCTGGGCTGCCCCCGCTCAGATGAAAGTGTGCACTTCAGACTGGGACTTGAACCCACGTGCTGGGACTCAAACCCGACCAGAACTCAGATTGGAACTCGAACGCATGCAGCTGGGACTCAAAGCCGGCCAAAACCCACAGTCTTCCAACTGAGATCACACACCTGGTTTCAGGACTTAATGAAGCTCAGGTTCTTGATGTCTCATCGCAGAAAGAATTCACTGAGAGACCAAGTGATAGGTAAGAAGTGGATTTATTTAGAGAGAAACACACTCCACAGACAGAGTGTGGGCCATCTCAGAAGGTGAGAAAGGCACCAGGGTATGGGGCTGTCAGTTTTTATAGGAGAGGGTAATTTCATAGGCTAATGAGTGGGAGGAGTGTTCCAGCTATTTTAGGAAGGGGCGGGGATTTCCAGGAATTGGGCCACCGCCCACTTTTGATCCTTATGGTGTCTTGGAACTGTCATGGCTCCTGTGGGTATGTCATTTAGCTTGCTGATGTGAGCGAATACTGAGGCTCAAGGTCTAGTGGAATTGTCCGCCATCTTGGACCCATTTGGGTCTAATCAGTTTATGTCATGTCCTCGGGCTGTGTCATTCTTTCAAAGGTTGTGCCCTGCCTCCTTCCCTCCTGTTTCACAGATACTTAATTCCTATGGATCAATCTCTGCATTTTAGTTTCTGATTCTGATATTCAGAGGATGGTAGTTTGTTCAAGATCTGTGAGAATCTCAACCATCTTGTGTTTGACTTAAGTTGTAAAAATAATTTGGGGGTTTCCCGTTTTGTTTTTTACTTGCAAAATTTTGGTTAACACTTTTTAAAATGAACGATCTTAGAGGTTTTTAAAAAATATCTGTAGACTGTATCAAATATTACAAAGGACTTTTAAAGCAACCTTGTGAAGTATGTTATAATTCCCATCTTATTGATGATGTGTCTGAGGTTCGGATGAGAATGTCATGCAGTAAGAGAAGGCCAGGACTCTCATTCTCAGCCCAGTGCTCTTAGCACAATGAAACACCTTTTTTCTAGAAGCATCATACAGGTCAAGAGCTCAGGCTAATGTGCTAGCCAGATCGCCATCTTAGAAAAGCATGTGTCTTGGCTCTTCCAGTTTTTTGTTTTCTGTGACCCCATTTCATTTAGGACTCATACTCAGAACATTAGTTGGACCACTCTATGGCATTTAAAAGAAGGAGATAAGTTGGTATAGTTGAAGAGATACCCACATTAAACAGTTCTTTCACAGGCATGGGTCTTTGGGCAAGTCAGATACAAAATGTGAGAGAGCTTGAGCTCCCTTGAAAACCACAGAGACGGCAATCACTTTTAGGGTGGGGAAGTGTAGGGTTTGCCATCCCTGTGTGCCCTGTTTACTGGCCTGGTCTCTAGGCTATCACTTAGTTTTCAAGGTGGAAATTACCCTCTTCAACCTACTGTCCGTTTATGTAAAAAGTCAGATGATAAGCTACAGATTCAAATTCTGTATTCATGGGAAAGGCTGGGAACATTTCACAGAGGACTGCTGGTTGCCTTGGCAACCTAACAGCCCTCTAGGACAGGAGGAGAGGACAGCAAGGCCAGGCCGATGTCTGTAGGAAGACGGCTTTCTGTGATTAAGCCTTCCCTGACAACGTTTATATCTGAAACATGAAAGCCCCAAGGCTATGTTCAGGAAGGCTGCCTGACAGTCAACAGGAGACCTAAACAGATCTGGTGTGATCGCCTGAGTAGAAGAACACATATTCCTGTTTTCCCTTTCACAGCTCCACCATTTGGATGACTCCAGAAGAAAAAGGCGCATGGAGTCATAGCTCTCGTCCAGTTAGCTTACCACCCTCCTGAAAATTATGACTTAGAAAATGGGACATGATGTTTTAAACAAACACACCAGAATTTACCTCTTCACGTGATGGCTTTCCTTCAAAGACGTGGGGTGGAGAGGGGGCACGACTACTGCCCAAAATATAAGTGGTTCTGAATGTGCTCCTTTTGGGGGAGTACCTTCATGGGAATTTGCTAGACATACAAGACAATCAATCTGGTTAGATTTGGGGGGGCGGGCGGTCACACTCCAAGTCTGGTAGTTTTTAACTAAAAAATGAACTATATATCGATGTGTCTCTCCCTAGTGCCCAGCACATACTGGTAGTTCATGAAATGTTTTGATGAATCTTCAGTTAACCGTCCATCTCCATCACTGGATTTTCCCCAAATCAAATCCACCTTTAAAGACTCACCAGCACCAGTAAGTCAAAAGGATATTCAGTAGAGTCTAGCTGGATTTCCAAAAGGGCACCCTAGAAAGCTGTAAGCAAGGACGGCAGCACTGGGTCAGTTATGTGGTATCCCAATGGAGACAGTATTCAGTTGGTGTCCCCTTTGAAGGGGGCAATATTCGCTAGGTGCGGTGGGTTTGTTTGTTTTTTTGAAATATAGTTGATTTACAACGTTGTGTTAACTTCTGCTGTACAGCAAAGTGATTCAGATACATATATATATATATATATATACACACATATATTTTTTATATTCTTTTCCATTATGGTTTATCACAGGATATTGAATGTAGTTCCCTGTGCTACACAGTAGGACCTCGTTGTTTATCCATTCTATATATCATTGTTGCAGTGGTTTTAAATCATGGCCACAACTTCTTTGATACTTTCCCCGTGAAAGATGGGGTTTGTGTCCCCTACCTTGAAAGTGAGTAGTCCTGTGACTTCTCTGACCAACAGAATTCAATGGAAGTGGTACTATGTGACTACCAAGGCCAGGTCCTAAAGGGCATATGCCATTCCTGCCTTGTTGACTGGATACGCATTTTTAGAGCCTTGAGCAGCCATGTAAGAAGCATGATTACCCTGGTTCCACCATGTTATGAGGAAGCCCAGCACACAAGGAGAGGTCAAGTGTAGATGCACTAGTCAACAGCCCAGCCTTTGAGGCATTCCAGCTCAGGCATCCGACATATGAGCAAAGACATTTCAGATGATTTTAGTGCCCACCTGTTCCAAGTTGCTCCCAGGTATTTGAGTCTCCCCGACTGAGGCCCGAGACATTGTGGAGCAGAGACAGGCAACCCCTGCCATACTCTGTCTAAATTCCAGAGCCTCCAAATTTGTGAGCATAACAAAATAGCGTGCTGCTAAATTTAAGCTAGTTGTAAAACAGTAGGTAAGTTGAGCACTTAGTATGACAAGTACTGGATAGCTATTAAAGTAAGTCCTGTTATTTTAAAATCATACCTCTCCTATCTGCTGCAGATAAACCAAACAAAGATTGTAAAAAACAGGGCACTCATTTTACCATGATTGCACCAAATGGTGAATCTAAGTTTTAGATCTCATGGTACTGGTGTCTCCTGTTAAGGCTGCCATGAGTGAGGGGTGGGTCTTTCTGGGCCTTTGTTTCTTTATCTATAAGATGAGCGATAGGTAATCCCTAACGATTTCAGGATTCTAAGGTGTCAGGCATGAACTGGGTGCAAAAAGTATTATTTAGCATTTAGTAGTATTTAGCATTATTCACACTAGCCAAACACAATAAGATAAACAAAATGTGACATAGACATACAACAGAATAGTATTCGGCCCAAAAGAGGAATGAAGTACTGACACATGCTACATACAGCATGGATGAATCTTGAAAACATCCTGAGTGAAATAAGCCAGACACAAAAGGAAAAATATTATATGACTCCAATTGAAGGGGGTACCTAGAATAGGCAAACTCATAGACACAGAGAGTGGAACGGAGGTTATGAGGGGCTGAGAGAAGGGACAGGGGAGTTCGTGTTGATTGGGTACAGAGTTTCAGCATGAGAGGGTGAAACAATTCTGTACATGGTTGAGCAACACTGTTCATGGATTTATGCCACTGAATTATACACTTAAAAATGGTTAAGGGCTTCCCTGGTGGCACAGTGGTTAAGAATCCGTCTGCCAACGCAGGGGCACAGGTTCGAGCCCTGGTCCGGGAAGATCCCACATGCCGCAGAGCAACTAAGCCCGTGCGCCACAACTACTGAGCCTGCACTCTAGAGCCTGTGTGCCACAACTACTGAGCCCACGTGCCACAACTACTGAAGCCCGCACACCTAGAGCCCATGCTCCACAACAAGAGAAGCCACTGCAGTGAGAAGCCCGCTCACCACAGCAAACAGTAGCCCCCGCTCGCCACAACTAGAGAAAGCCCGTGTGCAGCAACGAAGACCCAATGCAGCCAAAAATAAATAAATAAAATAAATCCATTTTAAAAAATAATAAATAAAAATGGTTAAAATGCTTTTATGGCATGTATATTTTACCACAATAAAAACAATTTAAAAAAAAGTTTTATTCCCATAAGCTTTGGCACTGGAGCCCTAGGCCTCTCATTGTTGTGAGGAATGAGGATGTGTACCCTTGCTCACCTTCATGCAGTCACCTACGGGGAGCTGGAAATGTCCTCAGCCTTCTCAGTGGTCCCAAGAGACAACCCGGTCATTCACCAACAGAGATTTCCAGATGCTGAAAAGAGCCTCCAAAATTAGGTGGCTCAACACCCTCACTTTGCAAGTGAGGAAAGAGGAAATATAACTTAAGGAACCACCTTCTGTGGGGAAAAAAGTAATCCAGCTAGATACCTTCAAGTTATAAATAAACCAAATTTGGCATTCTTCTTTTTAGGGTAATAGTCTACTTTCCTCTAAAAGTCCTATGTTTAACTTGCTTGTCATTTTTGTGTTCATCATTAGGCCAAGGAAGTTATAAAACCCAGAATAGGACTCTAGTGAGATTATTCTGTTGAAGCTCTAATTTGAAATCTCCTTCTCAACATATTCATCCAGGCAGCCACTACGAATTCATTAGAGTTGGCATGAAAGGTGGAGTCTCTTTGCTGTTCCTGTTACAATGTGCCTTATTGTGACATGGTGGCAGGGACACAGAACTTGAAGTCCAATGACCTGAATTTAAATCTAGACTCTGCCATGACCTGGGGAAATCATTAAACCTCTCTGTTCTTCAATTTGCTTCATCCGTAAATAAAGAAACTGGAGGAGATAAACACTAAAATGCCCACTATCTTCTATGACTCTGTAATTCTCTGATTATATATTTATGTTTGTTTGTGCTTTGAAAATAAGGAAGTGACCTAAATACTTGAAAGTTATGCATTGATCACTTCTACTGTGTTTTCCACACTTAGATAGAATTTGCCTTGGTGGGTGGGTGGTCTCATTGTAGCGGATGCTTCATTGCGTGGCTCAGATCTTCACGCCAGAGTGAAGGACTTGCTCCTGCAGCTGCTGGGGTGTTGCCTGCAGACAGCTCTCCAGTGTCAGCCCCTCTCAGGGACTTGTTCTTGGCTGAAGAGCCCCACTTTGCCAGAGGCATCCTGCCTTCCCCGGTGCAGCCTGTATCCGTTGACCGACCCGTGTCGGGTACAAAGGTCTAGGCCCTCTACCCCAACTTGGGACAGCTCTGAAAGGTTCTACGAGGTTCAGAGCTCCTTGTGGGGTTGGCTGAGGCCTTTGAAGAGACTACATCACAATCCAGCGTCTCCCTGTGTCCAGACTCGCTTCCTCGTCGTCCCTCACCTGAGCTGATTCTGGGAGCAGCCCCCAATCGAAGCCCTGCACGCTAATCTCCATTCCGACTCTGTTTCCCAGGTAGTCAACCCGCTCATTCACTTAACCCTCCCAAGGACATTACGAGGTAGATACAAATATTAGGGAACTTGTGGAGTAAGTTTCCACAGTAACCTTTCTAGGAAAGGGTAGAGCCAGGATTTACACCCAGGCTTCCTGGCTCCACCATCCCTGTTCTAAGTTACTATTATATTTTGCCCCCTTGATTTCTCATTCATTTCTTAGATTTTTATACAAGTTTCCTCAAGCGTACATTTATGAATCACTGCTTAACTACACACATATTTTCCAAGTATTGCATATGTTTTCATGTTAGTTTACAAAAGTGAATGGAAGTTTTAAAATAGACCCCCAGGGCTTCCCTGGTGGCGCAGTGGTTAAGAATCCGCCTGCCAATGCAGGGGACACGGGTTCGAGCCCTGGTCCAGGAAGATCCCACATGCCACGGAGCAACAGAGCCCGTGCGCCACAACTACTGAGCTCACATGCCAGAACTACTGAAGCCCGCGTGCCTAAAGCCCGTGCTCTACAACAAAAAGAAGCCATCACAATGAGAAGCCTGTGCACCACAACAAAGAGTAGCCCCCGCTCACCGCAACTAGAGAAAGCCCGCACGCAGCAACGAAGACCCAACGCAGCCAAAAATAAATAAATTAAATAAATAAAATTTTAAAATAAATAAATAAAATAGACCCCCCAAAATGACTTTCAAAATAAGTTACCTTACATATACACAGTACTATACATAAAATAGACAAACAAGGACCTACTGTATAGCAGAGGGAACTATAGCTCAATATTTTGTAATAACCTATATGAGAAAAGAATCTGAAAAAGAATATGTATAACATATATATATATATCTGAATCACTTTGCTGAAACTAACACAACATTGTAAATCAACTATATGTCAATAAAAAATTAATTAATTAAAAAAAATAGAGTTCCTAGAGTTAGGAACCTAGGAAAAAATCCATCAGGCCTACATCCAGCCCCTGCAACAGTTCTTCCGAAGATAGCAGTGAGGACAAGAAAGGAATCCTGTTGACATCCTGCAGGTGGAGAGAACTGAAGAAAGAAAGTCCCCCAGGGCAGCCCCTGTGGGATGATGCAGACAAGAGAGGTCGCTCTTCACACACCTGGATTATGATTCATGGTTCCCACCTGTGCTGGGGCACTGCCAAGCCTGGGACCATGACCGATCCCAGGTGAGCCCTGTGCTGCCTGGACCCTCTCTCCCACCATGTCTACCCACACCGGTGGTCTATGCCACTTTCAGCGACCATCAGCTGCAGATAGGGATTTTCTGTTCGGAGAGGGGATAAACCTGATCATCCCCATACACCAGGGGAGCCCATCAGAGTGGCTGTGTAGCCTGACATCTGGGGTAGTGACAGTAGACAAGGTTCCGGCCTCAGCTCTGCTCCCACCATACTCGGTGTTTTAGAGCAGCTGCAGACCTCATCCTGCTTCCGTTTTCTCATCAGTCAAATGAGAATAATAATATTTGTTCTTCCTTCATAGAAAGCAATTGTAAGAAGCAAATGTGACAGTCGCCTAGCATTGCTTGGAGGTTACAAGTAGAGTTTCCAAAACCCATTGTTGTGTCCACTGGAAATAGAAGTGGAGAATCAAGATTACTGTTTGTTAATTCTGAATTTTAAAAATATTTCATATCCTTTTCTTTCTTCCCACAGATGATTCAGAGATTACCCATATTGCTAAATGGCTTCACATTTTTCTTTCTTGTGTGAGGTCTTGTTGTGGATCTATATTAGCTTAATAGTTATCTAATCCCTGGTCTAAAGGTCTCAGGTTGGAGGGGTCAATGGAATACATTCAGCTTACAAACAGAGTGGATTTTGACTCCCATAATGTTGTGGTTGTTTTTTAAACTTGAATTAGCTGACAACAAAAATCCAGATTTCCAGCTTTGTTAAAAAATATCAGAAGGTCTGACCTCTTTCCCACTTTGCAACGATAGGCTGGTGCAGAATAGCAGCTGCCCAGCCTTAGGCAGGGCATGTGGGCTCTGGTCTGCCACAGTCTCCACTGTTCCCTATTTCGGCCCTTTCACCGGGGCCTAGTGTCAGCTGTAGTTCATCATCGCACTTACAAATCCATTCTGCTCCTTAAATTTGCCTGGCCCCCAGAGTCTTTTGAACCTGTCATCTCTTATTCTCAAAAATGCCACATTTAAGTCCTGGCCAGTGGCCAGGGCCCCAAAAGTACACTTTTTTTAGGTGGTGTGGATTTGTGGTAACCCTGGTGCTCTTAACTGTTCAGGTTGGTTTAGCAACTGGGATTTGTGAGCCTAGAGGATTGATAGGCTATTTTCAGGCTGTACAACTCAGCTTTGAGACATCCTCAGATATGCTCGGATACACGGGTCACTTCTGTTGGTGGATCGTGCCTTAAAGCATTCTTTATAGCCTTCCCCTGAGTGTCTCTGAGACCAATTCCATCTTAGAATAGTCTCTAAAGTCTTGTTCTGTTTCCTCATTCCTATGGCTATGGGTTATAATTAACACCCTCATCTTATATTATATCACTGTCTCATTTCTTTCTTCTGCAGTCTATGTGCTTTACTGGAGCATTGTTCATCTTCCAACAGAACATATATAGTCAGCTCTCTCCTCCACTTATAAACCCCTACTGGTTCCTGCTTCCTAAAGGATAAAGTCTGAGCTTCTTATAAAAGGCCCTCCCCCATCTAACCCGAAACCGCTGCTCTGACCCCATCATCCACCCCATGCTGGACTCCTCCCACTTCTCCACAAGCGCCCTGGTATTTCTCAGCAGGCCGGCCTCTGCATTATCAATTCCCTCAGCCTGGACTATGGTTACCCACCTTTTCAGGTCTTGGAATTTCAAAGACCAGTACATTTTTTTTTTTAATGTGGGTAATGTGTTTTTTTGTTTGTTTGTTTGTTTTGCATGATAAAGTCTGAGCTTCTTATAAAAGGCCCTCCCCCATCTAACCCGAAACCGCTGCTCTGACCCCATCATCCACCCCATGCTGGACTCCTCCCACTTCTCCACAAGCGCCCTGGTATTTCTCAGCAGGCCGGCCTCTGCATTATCAATTCCCTCAGCCTGGACTATGGTTACCCACCTTTTCAGGTCTTGGAATTTCAAAGACCAGTACATTTTTTTTTTTAATGTGGGTAATGTGTTTGTTTGTTTGTTTTGCGTATGCGGGCCTCTCACTATTGTGGCCTCTCCCGTTGCGGAGCACAGGCTCCGGATGCGCAGGCTCAGCGGCCATGGCTCACGGGCCTAGCCGCTCCGCGGCATGTGGGATCTTCCCGGACCGGGGCACAAACCCGCGTCCCCTGCATCGGCAGGCGGACTCTCAACCACTGCGCCACCAGGGAAGCCCTAATGTGTGTTTTCTTTATTGGGCCAAATAAGAGATGCTTGAAATCATAATGATATAATTTGTTACCGTCTTGATTTCATAAGAAAAAGAAAAACTGCAACACTCCAAAAGTAGGAAGAAACCTCATCTCAAACTAAAATTTCTTTAAATTGAATAAATCTACATTTTGAAAAACTTACTACCTTGCCCTTATTTTTCTCATTTTCCCTGGGCCAGTGAAAAAATTAATCACCAGCATCTGTCCTGAGCTTGCTTTTGAGACCCACTTCTGTACCCATCTTCTTCTTTCTAGAAAATTCCCACCCACCCTACAGGATCAAATTTGAAAGCTGCTTCTTGAGTCTTTCCTGACTCCCCATGTCAGAGGTAGGCCCTGTCCCCTTGTTTATATCTTTGTTACAGCGTAAAATACATGGATTTTTAATGGCAGTTTCTTGGGCCTGTGGAAGAGGGAGTAATACCACAGATCACTAAAGCCCCTTAAAACCCTTCTGAGAAACCTAGGCCTCTCCGAACAGAAAATCCCTATCTGCAGCTGATGGTCGCTGAAAGTGGCATAGACCACCGGTGTGGGTAGACATGGTGGGAGAGAGGGTCCAGGCAGCACAGGGCTCACCTGGGATCGGTCATGGTCCCAGGCTTGGCAGTGCCCCAGCACAGGTGGGAACTGCGAATCATAAAAGCCATACTCTCTTCTCCCAAATTTCCATTCCCTATGGCAGCTGTGCCCCCCTCAGTCTCTCTTCCTTTTTTAATAATTTGCTAAAAATAATTTTTAATTGAGGTAAGATCGACATATAACATTACATTAATTTTAGTGCACATGATGATTCAATATTTGTATATATTGTGAAGTGACCACCACAAGGTCTCGTTAATATCCATCACCATACATAGGTATAATTTTTTTTCCTGTGATGAGAACTTTTAAGATCTACTACTAGCAGCTTTCAAATGTGCACTACATAGGGCTTCTCTGGTGGCGCAGTGGTTGAGAGTCCGCCTGCCGATGCAAGGGACGGGGGTTCGTGCCCCAGTCCGGGAGGATCCCACATGCTGCAGAGTGGCTGGGCCCCTGAGCCATGGCCGCTGAGCCTGCGCGTCCGGAGCCTATGCTCCACAACGGGAGAGGCCACGGCCGTGAGAGGCCCGCGTACTGCAAAAAAAAAAAAAAAAAATGTGCACTACATATTATTAGCTATAGTTGCCAAGCTGTACCTTATATCCCTGTTTCTTATTTATTTTATAACTGGAAGTTTGTACTTCTGACAATTTTCATCCAAAAAACCCAGCTCTGCATCTATGAGCTGGGGTTTTTTTGCTTTCTGTTTTCTTTTTTCTAAATATCCCATATAAGTGAGGTCATACGGATTTGTCTTCACAAATTTCACTTCACATAATGTCCTTGAGGTCCATCCACGTTGTTGCAAATGACAGGATTTCATCCTTTTTTAGGGCTGACCTCACTCTTTTTAAAACGTCTCTTTCAGCCTTTCTAGGCCCCTTCTCCATCTGCATTACCTAAAACTGCACTGGAACAGAGTTTAGTAAAGCCTAACTCTGTCTTCAGCCCAAAGGTAAGCTACTGTGCCTTAAGCATTCCTTTAATCCAGCTCGCCACTTATCCATCTACTTAAAGTCTTGCAGCCTCAAGTAAACTGGTAAACAGGGCAGAAAGAAGTCACCTTTGCACGCTGTGCCTCACGCACACACACCCGCACACGCACGCAAACACATGCATGCGTGCACACACACACATGCACACGCATGTACACAATTTAGAAAAATAAAATAATGAGTGAATGAGTGAATGAATGAATGAATACAAGTTCTGTAGCCAATACTGACACAGTAGATGCCACTGTTCAGTCCTTGGGGACACCCCTGCTACCTTCTCCACTTGCTACATGTCTTGTTCCTATAACCACAGTCTCTTCTCTAGAATGAGGAATAAAACCTTTTCAAGACATCAGGGTAACTCCACTAGGACACCAACATCTGGCAACCCACCAACATCTGGCAACCCAGGGGTTATGGGAGACGTGATGCTGAAACATGGGGGAAAGCCATGCTCTCTCCTGAGTGCCAGTCAAAGGCAGGGGTCTTGAATGGTGGAACGGAATGGATCCTGATGTGCTTGTAAATGGGCTCCACGCGCACCAGCTTATATCAACTGCATTAGGTGCTTGTTCCCATGACCCCTTTGGCCAACTTCTGGGCCCTGGCTGTCAGTCCAGTTTGAGAAGTCAGAGAGCAGAGGCCCCACGTGGGCATTGGTATGGGGAGAAATTAACACAATAAGTGTACACCTGGAGTTTCTAGAAACTGCCTGTGGCTCAGCCAGGCCTGCTGTAGGTAGGGTCTCATGCCAGCTGTGCAGTTTGGCTAATGAGCAATGAAATTCTGGGATGAAATCATGCCCTCTGTGCTCTTTCCTCTCTTGCAAACTGTTGGCACTGTTGGTTTAACATGTCCCTTATCTGACTGGGGAGAGGGCTGCCCAAGCCATGGCTTGTAACACTGTGGTCAGACCAGTTGGGAGCAGAGTATGTGTGGCATGTTCGAAGGCTTCTGTTCACTTGATTCTTCCTTGTGTGTCTTGCTGCTTATTGGCAATTCTTACACAGAAGGCAGTCTGTTTTCAAGGTGCTTGAGAAAAGAAGTACACTTACCCCCCCTTAAAGAATACATTATTTCTCCCCTTGGGCTGTTTGTTCAAATCCACATTGAAATAGGAACATCATGTAATCTTCCCAAAGAAATGACATGATAACCCAATGATGAAAACATGGAGGACGATGGGTGTCTTTTCTTGTGAAGGTAGCACTCAGGTGGCGGTGATCTGGGTGACAGAAATTGGTAGCCGTTGAAAGAGATTTTCTCCTTGCAGAAGAGTCTAGATCAGACCTTTCATATACCTCATTGCTATTATTGTCTTTTACTTTGCTTTTGTTTATTTGGATGGATAAAGGGGCAGGTGGAGCAGAGAGCAGAAGGATGCTTAGTTTTTATCAAGATCACACCTGGTTCAACATTTAACCTCTGAAAGAAGCAATATCCTTCGTCCAGCTTCTCTGAGGATAAGGGAAAGCGTGGTGATGGGAGACATGGGTCTTTCGCAAATAAGCAAGCTGATGCCCCTGCAGCTCTGACTGTCTCACAGCCCTTGGTGCCCCCAGTGAGGCCAGCTTCCTCCTGACTCTTGAGCTGCTCACGTGGTCCAGCTGCCCATGACTTCTGGTGGTCCTGGGGTGTCTGTTCTCCCCTCACCTGCTCCACCCCTGCTAGCTTTCAGCTGTCTCCAGCCTGTGGGAAGACCCTTCCACTGCTCCAGTCTAGCCTTTTGAGCAGCTTGCTTATCCCGGTGATTTAAGCTCCCAAGAAGATCGTCCTTTAATTTAGTTTAGTTACTTCTTTACAAGTACTCTCCTTCCTGGGGTGCCTGTGCCCCACCTTAGGAATGAGGCAGGGCGCATCACCCATGACCTTGAGAGAGTCAGAGCCCAAGGCCCATTCTGCTGCTGAGTCTGGCTCTTTCAACCCTCCTCCCTCACCTGTGCGGAGGTAGTCTCCTGGGGACCCGGTGCTCGGACCTCGTGTCTGTCAGGGCCCACCGAGCCCATCAGATTTTCTGCATATGCACTGGGATCCCAGCTCTGGACAGGATACAAGTTCCTTCCCATGGAGCTTCTGGCAAATCAAGGGTGTGGCTAGAGGATTGCTCATGTGTCCTTTAACATCCCTTGATTTTTAAGGAGCTTGGCCTGTCCCCGGCACCTGGACTGTCTCTGCATCTCCCCATTTCAGTGTATCTGAGTCTTTGGCACAATCAAAACTCTGTTGCTGGAGTTTCTATGTTTATGTGACAGGAGAAACTGCCACCCTCTCCCCGCCTTTTATATGAAATGGCTCTGGAGTCATTTATATGAAATGGCTGCTAGGGGATGAGAGAGCAGCTGTTACTGGGGAAAAAGACCCTTTCGTGATTCCAGCAAGAGATTCCTTAGAAGAACATCTGAAACCAAACTCTCCTCCATTTCAGGCTGGAGACCACTAGCCCTAGGAGCCGAGCGAGTGCCTTGCTAATCGAGGAGCTCCTCAGTGGGTTCAACTCCACTGTCTCCAGGGGGAATCATCATTTGTCTCTAAGAGGTGTGTTTGCTTACTAGATCAGCTAGAAAAATCCCAACTGGCCTGCAGCCCTCTTGGTGCCCTGAGTGGGAAGAAGAACCCATGAACGAGGGTGCACCCTATGGGAAGGAGTGGAGTTTTTCAGAGGGTGGGGTGAACTTATGAACAGAGACACTGGCAGCACTGGGGGCTTGTGTTGGAATGAGAGGATCATGGATGCAAACTGAGGATGAGAAAATCAGGTTTGCAGGGGTAGGAAGGGCCCTGGGCATCCCCCCCCCGCCGGAGACTAGGTCGCCAGGGGCCCCAAGGATGACTGTCCATGTGTAGAACCTTAACACTCACTCTCTCACATTGTAATTCTTCTTTTTTTCAAAGCCTCTTTTTTTTTTGTAATAAAGTATACATAACATAACATTTACCATTTTCACCCTTGCTAGGTGTAGAATTCAGTGGCATTAAGTATACTCACACTGTTGTGCAACCATCATCACTGTCCATCTCCAGAGCGTTTTCATCATCCCAAACAGAAACTCTGTACCCGTTAAACGACAACTCGCCAGTCCTCCTTTCCCCAGCCCCTGGTAATCTCTGTTCTGCTGTCTGTCACTATGAATTTGCCCCTTCCAGGTATCTTCTCATATAAACGGAATCGTACAGCATTTGTCCACTTGTGTCTGGCTTTTTTCACTTAGCATACTTAGCATAATGTCTTTAAGGTTCATGTGTGTTGTAGCCTGTATCAGAACTTCACTCCTTTTAAGGATGAATAATATGCGGTTGTAAGTATATGCCACATTTTATGCATTCATCTGTTGACGGACGTGTGGGTTGTTTACGCCTTTTGGCTATTGTGAATAGTGCTGCTATGAACATTGGTGGGCAAGTCATTGTAATTCCTTTTTACAGTTGCCCTCACCTTGCAGTCTGGTGGGCTACTCTGGTGGAGATGAAAAGGGTCAGGTGGCATAGAGGAGGTCCTAGCCCTCTACTCTCACCTAGAACCTCTGCCCAGGCTCCAGCTGGAAGGACCACAGCTCAGAGTCCCACACAGCAACATGGGCAATGGTAGAAACCCATGATGGCAGAGGGTCATCCAGCAGGGACATTTGCAGGAGAGAAAGTGTGGCCAGTTTCCAATTACTTCTCTGTGTAGAGAATGCTGCCCAACCCCCCCCCCCAGAGGAGATGGGGGGGCCCATCCCACACCTGTTTGGTGATTGCATTCATAGTACATAATCTGGAAAGATATGAACCAAAATGTTTGCAGTGCTTATTTTGGAGGATGGCATTATTGGTGATATTTACTTTCATATTACACAAAAATAGGACTATTTCTGTTTTTAAAAAATAAATGCCAGGTTGATTACTCAGATTAAAAAAATAACAAAGTATTCTATTTTAGTGCTTGTTTCAAATACATTGTTAACATTCCAGTTCAACTGTCCCTTCTTCTAGCTTTGTCTAGCAGGAAGTTTTTCTACATCAGAATTGTCACAAATTTTATTAAGGTTTGTTTTTTAATGTCAATCTTAAAGACAGTGAATTTGTGGCATTAATTGAGCATCTATTGTGTGCATAATGCTGTGTTAGAAAACTACAAATAAGATGAGTAAATATTTATTCTCTTGAGTTGTTGTAATAAATCCATATAATATACCTAAAAATATAAGATCTAAAATCGAATTTCCACCAACCTCAATAGAAATGCTTTTATCACATGCTGCATGTGTTTGGAAGGTAGAAAGCTTTATGCACACCCACAGGGCCAGTGTTCTTGGGGTGAAGTTTTAGGGAGATCCAGAAGGCCCTGCTGCTCCTTCACCGCCCCAGAGAGCACAGGAGCATGTTGTCACCTCAGATGCTTCCATGGCAGGAACTTAGGTGAGTGAAGCAGGCAGGGTATAGGTGGTGACCATATCATTGGTCTTCCAGATGTAAACACTTTTAAGGGTGAAAAGGGGAGCTATTACTAATTGCGCAGGGATAACCAGCGTCAACTGGGACCATCCAGGTAAATCAGGATATATGCTCCCCCTTGGATATAAGGCATATGGAATGAGGGGACTCTAGCTCCAGCTAGAGAGCTGGTCCTTATCTAGAGGCAGTGAGATACAGCAGTCTTTAAAATAGGGCTCACACCAAACACACAGCCACTGATTTACAATATTTGAAAGCAGATCCATCCTTAGCAGCGCCCCCCCAAGGGGGTTAAAGCAGGGCGTCCGGGCACACGCCTCCTTTTAGATATGCCACAGAAGCTCAGCCAGTGACACACGTACACATGACTCTCCCTTCTGTTACACTTGAAACTGGACACAGCGGAAATGTTCAATAATATGAAATGATGGGGGAAATCATGGTCCAGTCATATTAGCTTTTACTGATACTGTCCTTAAAGATTTTTCAGTGAGATGAACAAAAATGTCATGATATAATGTTGAATCCCAAAAAGACTATGAGATGACATACATAATATGAACCCAATTATGTGATATATATATAAATACACACATATACACATATATGAAAGTAGGAAAGAGGTATGTAAAAGTACAATTTGCCCCTGGGAGATGGATGAGGAATGATTTTTGTTTTCTAAATTTTCCTTGAGGTATTTTTTTAAACTGTAAGTATATATTGCAAAATAGGGGGGAAAAGCTCTTTATATATGTGTGCGAAAGCTTAATATATATGTAGGTGTGTGTATACATATATGTTTTCTCATGTGGTCTGTCCAGCACCAGTCCATCTGGCCAGAGAACCCCGAGTCATCTTACACTCGGCCTTGGCTGGTAGCCTGTGTCAGGATCGTGCAGGGCCCACGGAAGAGCCAAAAGGAATCCTCAGAAAATATCTGCTCCCTGAATTCTCTGCCCAGCCTGGTGCCAGGAAGGCGAGTGGGTGTAATCTTGTTAAAGATTAGCAGGAGTATCTGTGTACCTATTTGCAGTGAAAAATTTGCCTATTATTACATGATCCTTAAAAATGGGCTTTCCTCTGCTGAGTCTGTTTTCTCAGTTATCTCCTCTCTTCCCTGCCCCACGCCCACGAAAAGGAAGGTTTTTGTTGTTGTCGTTTGTTTGTGCTAAAAGCTAAAAAAAAAAAAAAAAAAAAAAAAAAAAAAAAAAAAAAAAAAAAAGATTAGCAGGAGTAGCTGTGTACCTATTTGCAGTGAAAATTTTGCCTATTATTACATGATCCTTAAAAATGGGCTTTCCTCTGCTGAGTCTGTTTTCTCAGTTATCTCCTCTCTTCCCTGCCCCACGCCCACGAAAAGGAAGGTTTTTGTTGTTGTCGTTTGTTTGTGCTAAAAGCAGTTCTGTTGGTGAGGTTGGATCCCATATCCCGCCACAAAGGGGGGACCCGTTTAAGACCTCTGCCCCTCCGCGTGTTCCATGGGCAGGGAGCTGGGTCTGAGGGCTGTCACCACACAGTCTAGGGAGAGACCCTTACCTTCTCTGTTTTGCTGCTGGTTCTTTGGATTAAAAAGTATCACAGAAGCTGGCAAAGTTGCCATGTTTTCCTCTTTGGATTCAGTGGCAGGATATCGTATCTTCATGTGCAGTTTGTACTTCATTAGAAAGGCTTTGAGATGGCATAGCAGCGTTTGTATTCTTAGGTTTGATTTTACTTATTACATTTGTATTTTGGGGTTTACCAAAATTTATACCTCCATAAAATTTTTTAAAATAAGGAAAGAAATCAGAGCAAAGGGAAAATAAAAGTAGAGGAGGAGGAGACTAGATGGGAAATTCATGCACAGGATGCCTGTGGTGAGGTCATGCTGAGTTACAAAGGTTGAGTGGGACACTGAGCCGTGAGCTCCCTCATGCTTAAAGAGAATCCCAAACAGAAGAGCCGCCTTATAACTGATTCAGTGAGGAGTCTTCTTTATGGTTCTAATCATTTGAAAGCACTATCAACAGGTAGCTGATACTGCGTGGAAACTGGTGGTGAAGACGGCGGAGCTAAAAGATGGGGAAAAGACCGAGAGCCTGAGTCCCCGCCTGCAGGAAAGCTGCCCACCTTCCAAGAATTTATATTAAGCATTTGGGAGCTTGTATGTTACAGCAGTCAACCTGCCCTAACACACCCAAGAAGAGAAATCACTATTGCACACTTTGGTGTCATTACCTTTTTATATGTTTGGGTTCCCTCTCTTAAGCTGCAAATTCCTTTGGAACCCACCTTTTATTGTTTTTTTAACTAAAGAAAAAATTTTTTATAACCCCAGAGAGTCTAGCATAGAGCCGTGCACACGATGAGCCTTCAGTAAATGCTGAATGATAGATTCAGCGAGCTCCTAATGGGCTGAAACTGAGCCTTTGCCTTTTGTTTCCAATAGTACTTGGGATAGGATTATGTGCTTTTAGTCACTTTTAATTAAGGTTCTTACTAGTAAGGAACTTGAGACCCAATATTCTTATAAAGAGTGGAGATCTAGAGGAAAGAGATAAAATAGATATGCCCGAAAATCCATTTGGAATTTCTCTGAGAGATGTTTCTCTCTTTAATCCCTGCAGTTATTGAATGTAACGGAAGCTTCAGTAGAACTTGAACAACCTGTGAGTCGAGAGCTTGGGGTCTCTTGGCTTAGCTCCGCCACAAGTTGTGACCTTCAGTTTCTTGCCTGTAAGATGAATAGTGGTTCCTAAGTGAAATTCTATAGATTAATGGAACATTGGCTACCATTCAGTTACATATCTGTGTCTCTATGTCTATATAGTCTCCATGTGATTTTGATGCACAACCTGATTTGGGAACCACTGGACAAAGTGATCTTAACCTATGAGTCCATCTTTTATAACATGGAAACATAAAGTTGCTTTCCTGACCTGAGGTTGTAGAACTTAGAACTGGAAAGAGACAGAGGACTGAATTAATCCATCTCTTTGTGGGAGTAGGGGGAAATGAACAGTAATAACCAAAAACCACTTTTAGCTAGTCCAAGGATGAAATGGAAAGATTAAAATGTTTTAAGATGATTTGGTAGAAGAGATATTTTCTTTGACAGGATATTAGAGAATTCGTCAAGAGTTATTAAACAAGGAAGTCAGAGGTTCCATTGCAGGAACTTAAATATTTGTTGATTAATCCGTTGATGTGCTAGTTCAAGCAGAGAAGGAATTTTGTTGCTGTTATAAAGTCAAGGTTTCTAATTGTCCATTCAGGGAAAAAAAACAAAAAAAACTTTGTGTTGCCCTAAGCAACCTAAATTATCTATTCCATTATTCCAATAAGCACCAAAGAGCATTTAATGTATCCTTTGGCAACCGAAGCTAGAACTCCCACTCAAGCTTCTTTCAGGCAGATATTCATGGTTACTTTTAGTTATTGAGAAATATCACATGATCCATACCCTGAACTTGAGAAGTAGACTTCAA
>NW_020174712.1:2484693-2544987 GCF_003031525.2 Neophocaena asiaeorientalis asiaeorientalis | reverse complement strand
AGAACACCTTATCCTTTAGTGGTGGCTTCATTCCCTGCCCCTGGGTGTTTACCGTGATTCTGAGTGAAGCCCAAATGATAATGGCAGAGCTTTTCAAAATAGAAAAGGATCCAAGGTCTTTTCAAAAGTGCAGCAATCAGAAGAACTCTTGATTCTGAAATTGAGCAATTTCCAGGGGGACCAAAGAATTGGCATATCATAGTAATTAGAGCATGTCTTCTCTTCAACACATTCCAAATGATTTTCCATTCAAACATATTCAAAATATATTTTAATCCAATGTATTCAGAATGTTCCTTCTTCAAACAGTATCTCCCGATTAGCCAGCATCCCTCCTCCCCCCAGCCAGTTGTTCCCACCTTTATTCTACTCGGAGGGCTTAGCGGCCCCTTGAATGCTCTTTGCTCTGAGTTGCTCTCATTGAAACAATGCACTTAAATTTCATGTGAATTTGAATTATGCAAATTTTAAATCATGCTGTGTAAAATAGTAATAAAATATTTGAAATAGTGCAAATTCCTTCAGATTTGTACGATCGATCCAGAAGGGCATAACAAATCCAGAACACCAATTTAGGGAATATCCCTTGTCTGGGGGCCAACCCACGTTAGCGGTAAACAGAAACCCCCAAGGGCCTTGTCTCTGTGAATCAAACACAGAGGGTTTTGTGAGTGATTTTGGTGACTATAGTGATGTTATTTTAACATTCATCGTTTTGAGAGTTTGACATCTTTTCTATCCTATGATAGTACCATCTAAACTTTTATAAGGTACTGTGGGTGAAAATGTGCTGTAAATTACTAAGAAACGAAGTTAGATGCAAGAGATAAAGAAGGCCCTGGCAGTGATCCACAGTGCTGTTAATTTGGGAGAAAGACTGCAAACTAAAAGGGATATATTACCAAGACATTGTTTTAAAGCATCATTAAAGCAAAAATATGTTACTATGATTATAGATTTGTGTACTCTGAGAACGTATTGCCCCCCACCCATTTTGTGATTATAACTATAAGAAAATTATACTTGAATTAGACAAGTTTTGAATGATGTAGTTCTTCAGGAATGCAGTTGTCTTTAAGGCATCTTGTGAATATAGTTTGTACTCCTCCTAGATTACAGTCTCTTTAAGAGGAAGCAGAAACCACCTGCTATTTGCATATAGTCCACACTCCAAATACCTACTAATAATCATGGTGTCTTTGCTGTAGAAGTTCTCTGTTTACAAAGCTAATTGTCTCAGTTTGCCCTCATAATGACCCTATGAGGTAAGTTTTCTTATTTTCCCCATTTTACCAGAACCCAGGGGTCTAGGTTCCTTGATTTGCTGTCACTTAGCAAGGCGTGGTAGGTAAGGAAACTGTCAGATTGGCCACTGAAATGGGAACCTACGGGCATCTGAATGGACTTTTAATATTCACCTCATTTGAAGTCCTAAGTCTGATTCCTCCCTCTGTACATAGGCATGTTCTAGCAACAGGGAGGATGAGAACCTCTCTCTGTTGGTTTACAAACTGACCCCTGTACTCAACAGGGCAAGGAGAGACTGAAGAAAGAGGCAGACACTCCATATCTGTGGGTGACAGGTTTAATAATTAAGGGGAGGGGCTTCCCTGGTGGCACAGTGGTTAAGAGTCCACCTGCAATGCAGGGGACACGGGTTCGAGCCCTGGTCCAGGAAGATCCCACATGCTACAGAGCAACTAAGCCTGTGCGCCACAACTACTGAGCCCACGTGCCACAACTACTGAAGCTCGCATGCCTAGAGCCCATGCTCTGCAATAAGAGAAGCCACCGCAATGAGAAGCCTGCGAACTGCAACGAAGAGTAGCCCTCGCTCGCCGCAACTAGACAAAGCCCGCGCAGCAACGAAGATCCAATGCAGACAAAAATAAAAAGGAAATTAAAAAAAAAAAAGAAAGAGAAAAGAAAATAAGCAAGGGCACTGACAAAGGACGCTTGTCTTGGGCCCTGAAAGACAGTAGGTCTCCACACCCATTGCCAGATCTTAGAAGTTTATATAGAAGCCTTCACTGGGCTCAGTCACATATGTCATCCAGATGGTCTCAACCCACATCATTATCTCAAGGCTGTGTCCTTGGGGCAGCTTCTGGGAGCAGGGATGGCAAGCTGAACGCACATTCTAAGGACGGGGACAGGGTGAGGAGCCTCCAGTCACCTGGGTCCAGGTCATGGGTCCACCGGCAGTCACATCCCCTCCATGAAGTCCTTGCACAGGCCCCTGCGTCCCTCCTGCATTAGCTGTGACTGTGGGCCTGTATCCATTTCCCTGGAGAATCTTTTAGTTCAGGCAACAGTGTCCTCTGGGGCTGGCTCCCTGTGTGCATTGATGTTCAGGGCCTGAAGTGTGTCTCTAGGGAAGGTGAGAAAGGAAGGGGCTCAAGCATGTCAGAGCAGAATTGTCGTAGCTTCAGGTCCCAGCGAGAGCAGCAGAGTCAGGGGACTGAATTGTGTTTCCATTCGGAGCTAATCAAGAGATCACCAGAAAAGCCCTCTCTGAGCCTTAATTTCCTCATTTGCAAAATAAGAGTGACACTTGTCTAAACTGCCTTCCAAGACTGTTGTGAACGAGGGGGATGTTTTCCTTCTTACACTTGCAGCCTAGGAGGGGACAGACCCAGGGGCCTGTGTCTCCACAGGCAGGAAGCCTTCCCAACCTGCCAATATGTCCATCCATCCAGCCCTCCACTGGCTCCCTGGTGGGCACAGGCAGGGTTTTGTTGTTGTTGATTTTGAAAGATAAGCTCAGCTTTTCAGATTCAGAGAACAAATAACAAATATGATAGCTGGCCAAAGAAACTGAAATACATGTTCATAAGCAAACCTACTTTGTTCATTTGTACAGATACGAAATTATGTCTTCTTCTGGTCTATAAACTGAGATCTATAAAATTATTCAGGTGTAAGAAGTAAAATCAGTTCAAAACATTTTATTTTGAAAATGCCCAGAATAGGTCACCTAGATGCATTATTGATGAATCCTTTCCCCTTGCCCTGAAATATGCCTAGGGCAGGGGTTTGCCACACCAAAGACCTGGGAGAGGACTTGTCCTTGTCAAGCAGAAAACAGTGTGTGACTGTGCAGGTAACACAGGCGAGCAGGAGGGGCCAGGTCAGCCAGGCCTGAAAAGGCTCAAAGCTCCTACACACGCAGCCCTGGGGAAGGGGCTGGACAAAAGGCAGCAGCCCCTGTCCTCTCCAGGCCCCCACCAGGTAGCATCTTGTCCTTGGGGGCCAGCCTCTCTTTCCCAGGCTGTCTCTAGCATGCGTGGAATTTCACCTGAGTTCATAGATTTGTGGGAGATGGTTACACACAGTGGGGTTTGCTCCAGGGAAGGAGAGCAATACGTTCCATCTTGCAACAAATTGATCCAGGCTGCCTGGAGGCCACGTTCAAAATGAGTCTCAGGCCAGACCTGGGTGGGGCAGAGAGTGATGAGCACCCTTCACAAGTAGCTGCAGCCTTTCTCCTGAGCCTCAAGCTCCCTTAGGATGGTCGTGGCTATAGCAACTGAACTTCTTTGTTTTATTTTTCTCTTTTTTTTTTTTTTTTTTGCGGTATGCGGGCCTCTCACTGTTGCAGCTTCTCCCGCTGCAGAGCACAGACTCCGGACGCGCAGGCTCAGCGCCCATGGCTCACGGGCCCAGCTGTTCCGCAGCATGTGGGATCCTCCCGGACCGGGGCACGAACCCGTGTCCCCTGAATCGGCAGGTGGACTCTCAACCACTGTGCCACCAGGGAAGCCCTGTTTTATTTTAAACACACCAGAATTGGGCATAAAGCAAGGGTGTTATATTAAAGTTCTTTATAGAGAAAGAATATATGCAGATAATTAAGTAGATAGGTAGGTAGGTAGGTAGGTAGGTAGATAGATAGATAGATAGATAAGAAATGTGTTACAGGAATTGGCTTGTGTGGTTATGGAGGCTGAGAATTGGGGGTCAGTTGGTCCAAAGGCCCAAGAACTAGGGGCACCTATGTCCAAGGGCAGGAGACGATGTCCCTGCTCCATCAGAGACAGCAAATTTGCCCTTCCTGGTGTTTTTTATTGTTCTTGTTCTATTCAGGCCCTCAACAGATGGATCATGCCCAGTGGTGAGGGCAATCTTCTTTACTACAACCTGTTCAAATGCTAGTCTCCTCTGGAGACATACTTGCAGACACACCCAGAAAGAGTGTTTTGCCAGCCATCTGGGCATCCCTAAGCCCAGTCAGGTCGACACATAAAGTTAACCATCACTGTGTGCGTTCGTGTGTTGAGAACAAGGGCCTTCCATCTTATTCATGATATAAATGAATTGTGTAAATGTGGAATTCACAAAATCATCAAATTGCAGATGATCCAGGGGACCTCTAGATACTCTCCCCACCTGCCCCCCATTTTAGCAGCTTTAGTACTTGCCATTTTGAGGTTGAGGAGGGAGGCTCAGGGAGGTCACATGACTTGCCTGGAGCTACTTAGCCAATTAGTAGAAAGCCAGGACTAGAGCCATTTCTCTGTACTGTCCTGTCCGGGGACACGGCTTGCATGACCTGGTTACCTGTCAGATGGGAAGGGGCATGAGGATAAGATCCTGGGACTAGGTGTCCCTACCCGAACGGAACAGGCACCTGGAGAGCACACGGAGAGGCCTTTGCTAAGAGCAGGGACACTCTGCGAAACAGAGTGAGGTCTCTGAAGGCTGTGGCTACAGAAAGAGGTGGTGTAACTGACAACTGTTGGAACCCAACGAGAAGCGGGGAGCAGGTACGGTTGGGAGATCTTGCAGGCAGGTGGAGTTTCGTGCCCTGGGGGCAGGCAGCAGGCCCCAGGCACTGGGCCCATTTTCAAGAACAGGTTTCCTGCTCCTGGGAGGGTGTCTGGCACTAGAAACTCAGAAACTCAGCCCTATAAGGACTGAAGTGGTTGGCAAGACACACACATGGACATTCAAGTTTAAGAAATAGAGCAGGAATCCAACGATCAAGTCCAAGATGGAGTCCATTTGGGGGAGTAAAGCAGGAGCGCACGAAGCAAGGGCCAGAAAAAGGTGCTACGGCCTTGGGCTTAATCCACTAACCTGGGGACAGGATTGACCTGGGGCCAGCCTGAGGTTGAGTCTGCAGATTTAGGATGTGTAAAGGGGGCTGGTGCAGGGACAAAGGTGGAGACTGCTGACCAGGCAGAACTTGGCACTGACCTTTAGCCCAGTGCTCTTTTCTATTAATTATTTATCTGTTAGGAGTTCTGCCGAGCTGGAAACGTTTCATCCTTTACCTAAAAAACAAATGAAAGAAAGGGTAAAGAGATAAGAGGTTCTGATCTGCTCCTGCCAGTTTGGGGAAAAGCAGTGGTATTTACCCAGATTTGGCAATTGCATGTTGGATAACTCAAGCAAGGGAAAGTCACAGCTCTCAGAGTCTCCCTTGGCCAGGTTTCAAGTTCTTCATCCATGCTAGGAAAATGGGCACTTTAACAGTGTAACATAGGTCATCCTTTCAAAAAGTCAAGCAGGGCGTAAAATGTAGGATCAGTCAGTGAGCTGATTGTCATGGATGCTTGTGCAGGAAGAGGGGGATTGAGAGCCGTATCTGAGACAGGATAGAGGCGGGGGAAGAATACTGGTCTTGGAGTCGGAAAACTTGGGTTCTGGTCAGGGCTCTTCCATCGAAATTGCTCTGGCAGTGTCCTCATCTATGACCCGGGGACTGTACACCTCGGCCAGGGATGGGGAGTTCGTGGAGTCACGTCTTCGCAAGTGCCCTGAAGGAAGTTGCAGAGAATCGTTCTCTTGTACTTTCATTTCATAATCCCTTCCTTCTTTCTCTGAGACTCAGATATTCCTGGCTGGGTGAGGAGAGAGGACTCCACTTGATTTGGCCTCTGTAGACTGAGCCTCAGGACCACTCCACTGTCCTGCAGGAGGTTGGTGGCTGGTCCTTCCAGCAACTACTCACCTTGTGTGTGATCACACTTCACTTTCTGAGAGCAAAAGAGAGGCTCGATTTCTCTCACTCTCCACGCACCTACGATGATTGGGATCAAGCCCTATCAAACTAGGAGTGAGGGAGGTTGTCAAGATCCAGGGAAAGAGGAGGCTGAGGTTCCCATGGAGCCCCCGAAGCTCTTTGTGACTCCCCCGTACAAATGCTCTCTCCTTCCTACTTCTCCCAGGGACACATCCATTGTCCACGCCTGTGGGGCAGGTAGCTCATGCTGGCCCCCTGGAATTGGGCAAAGCCAGTAGGCAAGGGACTGGCCATCCTAGAACTGGCGTGGCCCAGCACAGGAGTCAGAGGAGGCCCTTGTGGGCCCTTTCAAGGCATATGACGTTTATTTCCTGGGCACGTTCTGTATGTCTGGCGCTGTGCTATCTGCCATCTATACATATTGAAGAGTGTGTCATCGTAGAGGTGAGTAAGATGAGGAATGTAGGAGTTAAGTGGTTGCTTAATGTTGCCAGCTAGCAGGTAGCAGAGCCAGAATCCAAGCCCAGGTCAGCTACAGAGCAAAGCCATGCTGTTTATATGACACCATGAAACCTCCTTCTCAGAGACGTGCTCATTACCTGGGCTCAGGGGGTAGGCTGTGCACTGGAGCCGGAGAATCAAAGGCTCGCAGCCAATTAGATCAAGGCCAAGAGTCCCACACTGACAACTGAGACCCTCACCCTCCCTTTCCTTCACTCCTTCCCCTCCTCCCTCCTGTTCCTTTACCGGTGGCGGAGACCCCTGGAGAGGTGGGGGGAGCTTGGGCTGGGTCTGGAGGTGCTACCAGAGACTGAGGCTCTGCAGACCAAACCAGTGAACCAGAGCTGTGAATTCAATCCCACAAGGACTCATCGAACGTGTACCACATGTGCTCGATGAGGACAGCTTGCATCTTCATTAGGGAGCAGGACATTCACCCCGAATTGTTCATGACAGGCAGGGCTGTGTCTGACTGGAGGCCAGAAGGAGGGCTGCAGGCCGCAAAGGCTCAGTTGGTGGTTGAGACCAGAGGAGAGCAGTGAGGATGAAGGGAAAGGCTCCCGAGAGGCACAGGGACCCAACGGCAGCCTATGCAGTCTGCCTCAGAGGAGTGTTTGTTGAATGAATAAATGAAAACTAAAGGGTAGTTTGAATTCAGACAGGAAGAAATGAGTTGAGATGACATTCCAAAAATGAGAAAAATACCAAAGAAGTCTTAGGGGCAGGAAGCAGCAGAAAGAGGGAGAAAGGAATGGGGATAACATTGGGTAGTTGTGTGGGACTGAGAAAGGCGGGACTGGGAAAGAAGGCGGGGCTTCAAAGCCCTCGGAAGACTCTGGCCCTGCCACAGGCACGTGCTACTTGCGAGCGTGCTGGCATCTCCTCTGGGAGGCTAATGGCCTCTCGGACTTTACTTGATTCAAGCTGAGCTCTTGTCTTTCTCTGCCAAATCCCCGTTTTCACATCTTAGTCCCATGCTTCCACTTGCTCAGGCCAAAAGTCTTGGAGTCGTTCTTGACCCTTCCCTTCCTCTCACAAACTTTACATCTGGTCCACTAGGGGAGCAGGCAAGCTCTGCCTTCACAGTCTCTAGATTCTAGAACACAGCCCCGTTTCACCCGTCCGTCCACTCAGCACCTCCTGCCGAGATCACCGCAGTGGCCTCTGGGCCGACCTCCCTCTTTCCACCCTTGCTGTCCTAGTCTGTTCTCAGTGCAGCAGCCAAAGGCATTCTTTTAAGCTGTAAGTCAGATCCTGCCACTGCTTTACTCAAAACCTGTCATTGGCTGCCATCTCAGCGAAAGGCCAGCATCCTTACGATGTCCTGGGAGGCTGACGGCTCCGTATACTTCTGTCCACCCCCCACAGCCTCACCTCCCCCTGCCCGTCCCCCTTCACTGCCTCTGCTCCAGCCACGCGGACTCCTTGCTTGTCCTCCATGCTCCAGACACGCTCCGACCTCGGGGCCTTTGTAATTGCTGTTCCTTCTGCCTCGAACGCTCTTCCCCCAGGTGTCGACATGGCCTCCTCGCAGCTCCTTTATGTCGTTGTCCGGTGTCACTTGCTCAGGAAGCTCTTCCCTCACTCTCTAACCTAAAACTCCTCGCCCTTGGCACTCGTTACCCTTCCTTGCTTTATTTTCCTTCATAAAATTTACTATAATCTGACATATTTATGTCTGTCTCTGGCAACTAGAACTAAGCTCCATGAGGGCCAGAGTTGTGTGTTTTGTTTATCGCTGTGTATCTAGCCCCTAGAACAGAGCCTAGCACATGGTAAGAATTCAGTAAATCTATGGTGAATTGATGACTGAAGAACAGGAAACTTGGTAGGGAGGATGCTGAAAGCAGATAACAAGAACAGCTAATAATAAGAAAACTTCTCAGTTTCAGCTTGTATCTGCTTCTTTGTTTAAGCTCCACTGGGGTGTTGTTTCGTTATCTGTCTTCTCCCTGTTCAGCCCTGTCAGATGGTAGTTTCGCAGTTCCGTTGACAGAGGAAAGTGATTAGATTGTGTTGTGAGTTGAATTGTATTTCCCCCCAAAAGAGGTAGGATGTCCTAACCCCCAGTACCTCGGAATGTGGCCTTATTTGGAAATAGGTCCTCTACAGAGGTAATCAAGTTAAAATAAGGGCATTAGGATGGGCCCTATTCCAATATGACTGATGTCTTCATAAAAGGGGAAATTTGGGCATGAGACAGACAGGCACAGAGGGAAGATGATGTGAAGACACACACAGCGGGGTTGGGGGCCGGGGGAAGAGGCCATGTGAAGATGGAAGCAGACACCGGAGTTACACTCCCACAGCCAAGGAACTCCTGGGGCCTCCGGAAGCTGGGAGAGCACCGTGGAGCAGATTCTCATCGCAGCCCCCAGAAGGAACCAACCCTGCTGACACCTGATCTGTCTTGGTCTTCTAGCCTCCAGAACCATGAGACAACACATTTCTGTGGTTTGAAGCCACCTAGTTTGAAGTGCTTTGTTGCAGCAGCCCTGGAAAATTAATACAGATGGGATGCTTCCTCTTCACCAGGCAGTCAGCCTGATTTGGGCAGAAAACAGAAAACCCAGGCCTCGTCTCACCCTGATGCTGACAGGCGGGCGTGGAGATGAACTGGGATAGATGTGGAGGGTGTGGGCCCCGGGTTTTGGTTCCCACCTCGGCCACTCCCATGCCTTATGCTGCAGGCAAAACACTCCACCATCTGGGCCTCCGCATCATCACCTGTCAAACAAACTTTTGGGAGTGAATCTTGTCCCCAGCTCCAGCCAGCTCTCCATGTTCCATTGCTCTACAGCATTCTCAGAGGTCTAAACGACAGCGGAAGGCAAGAGGAGAGAACATTTGATTAAGTGGTGACCTTGAGGAGATTTTCCAAATAACTCTTCATTTGCAGAGCCCAATTAAACAACTTTTTAAAACTTTGTCTGTTACCATTAGCTGGCTTTTCCTCAGTGTTTATTTCCAGCCTGGGCTGATGTCATTGATAAAGTGAATGGAGAGGAGAATCAATGCTTGAGTAGAGTGATAGGTCCTCATGGTAACTCCTACATTAAGCTAGCTGTAGCCTCTAAAGTTCAGTTCAAAAGCAAAAGTGAGGGACTTCCCTGGTGGCGCAGTGGTTAAGAATCCACCTGCCAATGCAGGAGACACGGGTTCGAGCCCTGGTCTGAGAAGATCTCACATGACACGGAGCAGCTAAGCCCGTGCGCCACAGCTACTGAGCCCGTGCTCTGCAACTACTGAAGCCCGTGCACCTAGAGCCTGTGCTATGCAATAAGAGAAGCCACTGCAATGAGAACTGCACCGCAACCAAGAGAAGCCCCCGCTCGCTGCAACTAGAGAAAGCACACGTACAGCAAGGAAGACCCAACGCAGCCAAAAAATAAATAAATAAAAATATATTTTAAAAAGTATAAGCTCTACAAAAATCTCTATAATAAAAGACTATCGGTAAAGGATTAAAAAAAAAAAACAGCAAAAGTGAGAAAAAATCATGGAAAGGGAGAAGCCCAAAGAAAGATCATTTTCTGTCTGTTAGAGAATAGATTTGCACCGAAGGGCCTGAAATACTACATAATTGGCAAGCTTCCTGTCAACTCTGCTACTTTTGTCCCAGCAGAATTATATGTCAGTTGTGTAAACTGCTATAAATAATTATTGGTTTTGCAAAAATTATATCCAGGCAGAAAAGCAAGTGTCATGTGGAGCCATTTCTCTGAAATATCCAGATTTGGAAACAGGATTAACTGCCTCCAAAACCTGCCACCCCAGCTTGCAATCACTTTAAGTGTTGCAGCAACACAAGTGCAAGCACTCCCCTCCCCGCAAAATGGGGGTGGGGGGCGGAGGAGCTGGTGCCAAGTTGGTCTGGACAAGACACAGCTGTTGTCCACGCCAGAAACGGGGACCTTAGAGGTTATTGATGCCACCTCCCACTCACCTCAGGCAAATAGGGTATGATGGAATGAAAGGACCTTTTCTCTGATTCATTCAACATATCCTTATGCGAACCCACTACTTCCCAGCGCCAGACCCTAGAGACACAAGACAGACAATGTTCCTGCTTTACAAAGCCTACAATTTCAGATAAAATACCTGGAAATTATCCGGTATTATCCGGAAAGATCCAGGAAGGAAACAGAAACTAACAAGGACACAACTTTGATAATTGATCTTTGAAAAGGTGAAATTGAGACCTAACAGATGGGGATGTGAAGATTGAGATTAAGGCCATTCCAAGCAGAGGGAACAGCGTTTGCAAAGGTCCTGAGATGAGAAAGTTAAATGTCTGCTATTGAAGTAGAAGGAAATATCTAGATAAAAATCTGCACATCGGACAGAGAATTATGGATCTAGAAGAACTACAGAGAACAATTTGCCAAACACCATTATTTTATGTTTTCTAAAGTTTAGAGAATCTCGTTACCTTCCCTGAAATCTCATAGAGGCCAGTGGACGAGGGGGACTAAGACCCAGCACTCTGGACTATCCTGTTACCAGCCCCTCTCATTAACCAAGCTGAGCAACTGAGTTTACTCCATCCCATTCTTCCAGAATATTAGTAGCTCTGTGTCATACAACAAGTGAATTGCATATTTGGAAGAGATGTAAGAGGTCATTTTATGCAATTGCATTCATTCATCCATTCTTTTTTTGTTTTTTTTTAAGATGGGAAGTTTTCTTTTTTAATATTTATATTTTTAAATGTACTTATTTATTTCTGGCACGTTGGGTCTTTGTCGCTGCGTGCGGGCTTTCTCTAGTTGCGGTGAGCGGGGGCTACTCTTCATTGCCGTGCATGGGCTTCTCATCTCGGTGGCTTCTCTTGTTGCAGAGCACAGGCTATAGGTATGTGCGCTCCAGTAGTTGTGGCACGCAGGCTCAGTAGTTGTGGCATACTGGCTTCGTTGCTCCGCAGCATGTGGGATCTTCCTGGACCTGGGATCAAACCCGTGTCCCCTGCATTGGCAGGCAGATTCTTAACCACTGCGCCACCAGGGAAGCCCCCATTCTTTCTTTCACTCACTTTCAACTGCTCAGTGCTCTCCTCAGGGAAGCCCTTGTACCCGTCTCATTGCTACATTTCTGGCAACTGCACTTCACCATGTTGTTCTTATGTCCTGTGTACTGGTCCAGAGGTCCATGAGGAGGTCAGGATCTATCCCGAGTGCCAGAGAACTCCCAGTGCCTACTTAGCCTGGCACATAAAAGGTGCTCAATTAATATATGCTGAAAGCTGAATGAGTGACTGAATGGATAGATGGAATCAATGAAGGTTGAATATCCTCAGCTCTCTACTGGAATGTTCACCTGTGAGAACGTAGCTCTGTATTCATTCATGCTCTGGTCTTGTCTTCAAACACTGCCAATAGGGAGTTGATAAATTATTAAATGCTTGTCTACCATTAAAGACCATTAAAATCCAGTAGCAAATTTTACAAAGACCATGATAATTTCTCGAATATTTTCTCAGTTTTATTTTTGTTGCTTCCAATAGGTAATATACATGCATAATTCCAAAGTCAAAGCAACATAACAAGGTGACTTTGTGAAGTGTCACTCCCACCTGGCCCCAGTTACTCTGTCCCCCAGACCCCATTCCCACCCCTCTAGGTACAGACTGGTTTGTCTAGGACTGTACCAAGCTGTACCTATTGTCCTGGTACAAATATTAATAGTGACCCCTTTCACTCTCAAAAATATCCCATTTAGGCAAAGAAACAATTTGGTTACCCTAGCTATAGTTAACCATTTTCACTACTTCCTTCAAGCTTTTCTTTATTCAAAGTCAAACAAATAATATCTTAATATATGGCTTATTTAACCATTCTGCTACTGATGGGCAGCTGGCTTATTTCCAATTGTTTGCTATTACAGTCAATGTGGCAATGCTGTATCATTTACACGTGTGGAGTTGTGTCTACAGGAAAATACTTAGAAGCAGGATTGCTGGGTCAAATGGCACATGAATCTGTAATTTTGATAGAAATTGCCGTATTTCCCTCAGTTGGGGTTGTGACATTCTGCAGTCCTAAAACAAGTTAAGATAAATCCTGTTTTCCTATAACCTTCCTCTCAAATGTCACAGACTACATGACTTGATCCAAAATTAGCAACTGGGACCTAGAGAGGAACACTGTTGGTTAATCCCTTCCCCAGAACTTGACCTGGTTCCCTAGACATGCCAAAGAAATGCTAGTGTATTAATATTTTGTTTCAATCAAGTGATGTAAGTTTAAAAAAAAAAATCTTTAAATCAAGGGCTTTCGTCAATACTAAGAACTTTCAGTATTTTCCTATTTTTTTCTTAATAATTAATAGTTTTTCTATTCAATCTCCTAACAATATTATTCTAACCAGTGGTCCTTTAATCTGAGGCATACAAAATTCTAAGAACTATGGAAGATTGTTCTGTCAATGATATGTTAGGGTGCAGTAATCAGGTACGGAGCACTTGGGCAGCACTTCCTCATCATCACAGTTTTCAAACCCTTTGTGCTAATGCAGTTAGTTGAGTTAATTGCCCATATCCTACTGTTAGAGTGTTCTTGCTAGAATAAAGAAAATGAGCCCATCTGGAGCAAAAAATCAGGCTCGTTATGAAGAGTTTCTCAAACTGTGGCCCTTGGGCCACCTACTTCTGAGTCATCTGAAGTGCTTGTTCAAAGGGTAGATTCCTGGACTGGCTTTATATCTACTGAGCTTCGCAATTCCAGGCTTTTCACGTCATTGTTCTGATCATTAACACTATTGTTCATAATTATTGTCAAAAGCCATGTGCAGGACACCAGTCCAGTGCTCTGTAGGAACCTCCTAGCTCCCCTCACCCTGATTTTTAGAGAGGATTTCCTTTTTGGTTTTTTTTTTCACTGTCTCATGATTTTTAAAAAGTATTTTGTTATGAAAAATTTCAAACATAGGTGAAAATAGAGAGAATAGTACAATAACCTCCACGTATCCATGATCAACGTTAGCAGTTATCAACTCATAGCCATTTTGTTTCATCTCTGTCCCTACCAATGGCTCCCCAACACTAGAAACCTTAGACATCTTATTTCATCCGTAAATGTATTTTAGTAAAGTACCGAGAGTTTCTCCTGCCCCCATAGAGGAGCAGCCGGTAGCAGATGGGGCTGGAGAGGCCTGGGGTGGGTGGAGGGAAAGCACTGGAGGGGTGATGGCCCAGCGGCATGTCCAGTGGGTCTCCTCTGGGCTGGCTGTTACCCTGCTATGAGAAGTCTGTACGAGGCACATCCTGAGATTCCCCAGGCTCTAAGATGCGATTCTGTCCCGTCTCCTGAGGGGGCTGTCCCTGCTGGGGAGAAGCTCTCCTGATGTGGACACGCTGAGTATCAGTGGCTGAGTGCAGCTTTGCTATAAGTGAAGTACTTTGTTGCAGCTTGAATATGATGCCAGACCTTTTCCATGCTTCACTAGGTTTGGTTTCTGTATTTCATTAGCATTTTGTCCTCACTCCCTTTCCTTGCACAAGCACGTAATTCCAAAAAGCATTCACTCTTCTGCAATCCTCAATATCCTACCTGAATCGGAAGTGGATTTTTCTCCCCTTTTAAAGAAAAAGATGGCCCTATGCAATATAATAATTTCTGTTCCTGAAGAGAAAACCCAAGCACTTCACTGACTGTGTGATAAAATGCCATTTCATGCTTTTGGAGCTGTGATTGGCTATCACTTGTACAGTAGTCCTCTAAGAGCCTAAAAGCCTTCACTCCATTGTGCTACTGGCCGAGACAAGCATAGCAGACAATGGGGAAACCAAAGCCCGCACCTCTCAGGTCAGTAACACAGGTGGCAAGAATGAACCACAAACCCAAACTGCAGGCACTCCAAAAGAAACCTCTTCCTCATCTCAGAGTTATAAAGTTTCCTACTAAATCCTGAGACGGGATGTGTGGTTAGGGTTAGGCCCTTGATTGACATTTGCCCCCAAAGCAAAGAACTTCTTGCTGTTGGAACTGCTTTTCACATTCTGATTTCTACAGGGTTTGTTCTTTTTTTTTTCTTCTCCAACATATTCCCAATAACAAGGGTCTTTCATCATTTGATAAACTGTTTAAAAAGAGATATATTTCTTCATCCTTAAGACACCATTCTGCAATCTTGTGAAAGACCGTGGTTTCGATGCAAGATGCAAAGGGTTGGGACACGGGCTCAGATTTCTCAGCCTAGTCAGCACCTTGCTGTTTGACTGCTCAGGCACTTGGGACCTAAGGGCACTTGGTGGAAGCCTGTTGGGCAAAGTCAGCCACTGTGCGAGGCACCCTGGAGCAAAGAGGCACCAGGTACCATTTTTCTTCTTGCCTCTTTAACAGCTTGGTAAATTGCACCTTAATAAAAATGTGAAAAAAATGTAAGCAAAAAAAAGTAAAATTATAACAACACTAAGCTACTTTTTCACCCATATAATTGACAAATATTTCAAAGAATCATAATACCCTAAGTTAGCAATGGTGTGGGAAAGGAGGTCGCTGATAATGGGAATTTAAGTTGATACAACTCTTCCGAAGAGAAATTTGGCAGGACCTGTCAAAAACCCTTTCAAATGCACATCTTTTAATCTACTAATCTCTCTCCCAAGAAAATAATCAGACTGAGTTTGAAACTGTCTGCAAAAAATGTTTATGATAAGAGAAAATTAAATGTCCAAGTATGTAGATTGTGTTGTGAGTTGTTATAAATTTGTAAAATGGAAATCTCTGAAGTCCTAAAAAATTATGAGGTAGAGCTATATTTATTGGTATGGAAATATTCCACAGTACATTTTTTTTCTTTTGCATATATTTCTTGTTGCTTTACCCCCCTTCTGTCCCTACAAATGGCTCCCCAACACTAGAAACCTTAGACATCTTATTTCATCCATAAATGTATTTTAGTAAAGTACTGAGACCTTCTTTTGGGAAAAAGTAGCTGAACCGTGTAGTCACAACTCTTATCCTCAGATAATCACCTTCCATCATCCTTGGAGGATTCCATGGAGGGAATATTTCCTTATCTCATATTTTTCTCAAAAAGGTCTTGATGGAAAAGTGAAATTAGTGCAGCTGGAAAATTAGAAATAAATGACAAACTGCTAATTTAATACTGAGGTAGGTAAAAAGGAAGAAGGTCCTTTATTATTTAAAAGTCTTTGAATCTAAAAGGTATGTTTCTAGACATTACTTGCAAAGGGACCAAAACGGAGAGCAAACATTGAGGTGGGTGGAGAAAATGCTTAACAACAATTAGAAATTTGGTCGAAATTCTCCCCAAACGATGCAAAGTTTGTTTTTAAATTTACAAATTTGTTCATTAAACATTTATCAAGCACCTGTTGTGTGGCAGCTCAGATATATAAAGATGAACAAATAGGCTCTTCTCAAAAAGCTCCCAGGCAGGGCTTCCCTGGTGGCGCAGTGGTTGAGAGTCCGCCTGCCGATGCAGGGGGCACGGGTTTGTGCCCTGGTCCAGGAAGATCCCACATGCCGCGGAGCAGCTGGGCCCGTGAGCCATGGCCACTGAGCCTGCGCGTCCGGAGCCTTTGCTCTGCAACAGGAGAGGCCACAACAGTGAGAGGCCCGCGTACCGGGAAAAAAAAAAAAAAAATGCTCCCAGTCAAACTGTCCTGGATTTGGTCAGGGACTACACCATGTTTCAGTTCTGGTCTATGTGGGCAAGTCCCCTTCTGCATAACCACCAGTGACCCATTCCACTCATTTTTTCACATGTTTAAACTAATTTAACTAACTGGTTGTTTCAGTGTCACACAGATATAACCTGTCTCCATATGTTGGGGTGTCCTAGCTCTCAGTCCTGGGCCCTATTCTCTTCTTTGTACACATTATTTCCCTAGTTGATCTCATCTAGTCTTACTTATGGCTTTAATTACCATCCAAATATGATGACTCCAAATTTGTGTCTCCAGCCCCTACCTTTCCCGAGTTCCACAGTCAAATTTGCAGTGGCCTATTTGGCATCCCACTTGGACATCTAACACACATCTCAGATCTCTCTGGGGACAATGGCACAGATTCTGTGCTCTGGTTGGCCAGCCCTGCTGTAGCAGGTGCTAAACTCTGCCGATGCTGGCACTCCACACAAGAGCAGGAAGGAGGAGGGGCCTACCTCTCTTGGTTGTTCACTTGGCAACTTGCTTATTTCCTCGGTTACTTCTGGTCCTTGTTCCCTTGACTGTGAGCTTGGAATTCTGCCAGAAGCTCCCCTGACCCCATAGCTACCTTCTGAATGTGTTTTGGTTTAGGGTTTCCTCGGTTAATATGATCCCTTCTGCTTTTTATCATTCATGAATTTTTTCAAAGTCTTAAGTTTCTGGTTGTGCCTCTTATTTTCTCTCTCTTTTGAATTCATTCTTTTAATGTTTTAAGGTATTTTTTCTGGATGTTTTGCATGGGGGTAGAAACGTACACTCAGTTTTCCATCTCGATTCAATATCTATTCTCCCTTTCTTATAGATTCAGTGATATACTGAATATAAGCCAATTTAATAACTCAGTTATTTTGTTAATTATTGTCCTGTGCTCTAGGACTAAGATACCTTCAGGAGCTATTGAGATGTGTGGCACTACTGTACCCAAACACTAAGTGACACTCAATTGTTTGTTGAAGAAGTAGAAAGCAATCAGAGGTCTCCTGGTTATTGTTTCCTTTAGCTATGAATTCTCACTTCTCACTTCCTTCACTGTCTCACTGTTGTAATTGGTGGTCTTATGTTTCATACAGTTGCCTCTCCTTTAGACAAAAAAACCCAAAAAACATGCATGTGCTTTATGAAGCTTTTGCTTCTCAACACCACCACCCCAGGGGGAAGATTTCTGTCTTTGCAATTACATTATATGGGAAACATTTCCCCAGATTATTTCTTTCTAAATATATGATGTTCTACTATAATTATAATTTTTTAAGCCTTGAAACAAAGTAAAATTGGGTTTGTTTAAGCTGAGAGCCTGTGCTTGAAGAGAGCACTGTATAATTTACCTCTCGAGTTGTTCTGCTGTCTTCAGGGTATGGGAAGAAAGAAAAGCTATGTTAACATCCTCTGATCTTAAAATATAATATCCTCCTCTACCTCAGTAGCTAGGCAAGAAGGTTGTGATGGTTAATTTTATGTGTCAACTTGGCTGGGCCATGATATCCAAATATTTGGTCAAACATTAATCTGGATGTTTCTGTGAGGATGGTTTTAGATGAGATTTACATCTAAATTGGTGGGCTTTTTGTAAAGCAGATTACTCTCCATAAGGTGGGTGGGCTTCATCCAATCAGTTGAAGGCCTTAATAGAACCAAGACTTACCTCCCCCCAAGCAAGAAGGAATTCTGCCAGCAGATGGCCTTCCAACTTGAACTGCAGCATCAGCTCTTCCTGGGTCTCCAGGCTGCTGGCCCATCCTGCAGATTTTGGACTTGCCAGCCTGCAAAATAGTGTTAACTGATTCCTTGAAATAAATCTCTTTATATATGTATGTTTTTTTTAAACCTCTAAATTGACTTGGAGTCCTTGCATATCCTCACAGTGAGGGTTAGACGTTACAGAAATCAGAGTAAACACTACATCTATTCACGTATCTGCTTTGAGACTAGAGGTCAAAATCCCTTCTCTAGAGACCCTGTTGGGATCCACCTGCTCATTACTGCCTTTGTAGACTCCCCTGGACCATGAACTCTATTTGTCTACTAAAAGCCGTGACGGCAGCCTTGCTTCTAGTTCATTGGGCATTCCCTGGATGTTGGATTCAGCTCAATTACCAGAACCACTATGCACAGCTGTGACCTCATACCTTCACTAAACTCCTAGCATTTGCATTTGCTTCTGTCTCGCAGTCTCCCTGGACTTCCCAGTCATTGGATTGTGCCTTCATGTCCAGAGAAGTAACATTCACTCATGTCGTCATTAACTGGACTCCCAGTCTCAGCCAGTCCAGGTGTTCTGCCCTGCTTCCCACCCAGTGACCATAGCGAACACCACAGATCTTAGACTCGTTTTTCCTGATTGTCATGACAACCTTACAAATTTATGTTTGTGTCCTTTGTTTTAATTTCTAATTTAGTTCCTATATTTTAATGTTATATTCCATAATATAAAGTTGACCTTAATAAGAAGGATGAAATTTTACAAATAGGAAAAGAAAACTCTTTTCCAAAAATTCAATGCTAAGTATGTCATCACAGACTAATGTTAAACTTGGAAAATACAACTGAGACCTGAGAATTCAAATTAAAAGACAGCTGAGCAGTGCTTGCCCTTTTAACAGTGCAGAGCCAGGTGTGCCGATTCTACTTGAGTCAGTCAGCGGCAAGTCAGGGATACAGACCTCAGCAGTTATTTTAACAGACAGAGTTTAATATAAAGCGTTATAAACTAGGTAACTACAGCAGCTTCCTATCGCTGCTGTAACAAATTATACCACAAATGGAGTAGCTTAAGACAGCACAGACTTATTATCTTATAGTTCTGGAGGTCAGAAGTCCAAAATCAGTGTCACTGGACTCAAATCAAGGTGTCAGCAGAATTGTGTTGCTTCTGGAGGCTCTGGGGGACAGTCTGTTTTTTTGTCTTCTCCAGCTTTGAGCGATCACCTGTATTTCTTGTCTCACTGGCCTCACGTCACTCCAGCCTCTGCTTCCATTGTCACGCCTCCTTCTCTGACTCTGACCTTCCTGCGCCCACGCATGTCGACCCTTGTGATTACATTACAGATAGTCCAGGATACTCTTCCCATCCCAAGATCCTTAAATTAACTGCAAAGTTCCTTCTGCCATGTAAGGTAACATATTCACAGGCGTGGGGGATTAAGACATGGATATCTTTGGGGGACCATTATTCTACCCATCAAAGTAACCGACAAGGCAAAAACAGAACAGAAGGTACCACACTTCATAGATTGAATCAGCAAGTGCAGGAAGCAGATACCCCCCTAGGGTTCCGATGAAGGAACGATGTTGGAATGTTTAAAACTTAGATGCTTAGAAAAGGGGCCCACAGAGCAGAAGCCTAGGCTCTGAGGCCCCGATGCTGGCAGCTAGTGCTGGTGTGTCTGCAGGGAGCAATGAGGTTGGTTCTAGGAAGGTTAGGAGAGCTGCACACTGCTGCATCTGCAACAAGCACGGCTGCAGTGGGGAAGAAGCAAGGCTCTGATGCCGACCAGAACCGGAAGCAACCAGGAAGCCCACTGGAAGCCACCAGAAGGAGTAGATCCCTTTCCTCCTTCCCTCCCACCAGTCTTCCTCTAGGGCTCCTTTTTGGCAGGAGGGAGCCAGCTGGCAAAAGAAAAATGTATGTGGAGTCCCAGCCCCACCGTTACAAAGCCAAACACAGAAAGTAAATTGGAACTCGAGAGACAATAGCTTTACAAGTGACACAGGACTCAACTTGATGAAAAGCAAAAAGCATAAATCAACCCATTGTTTATATTAAGCGTCCTGGAACCATGACTTTTTCCCCTCAGTTCCTTGGGTTTTTTCTGACGTGTTGCAGCCTCAGACCACCTTGAGACATATGTATGGAAATTAGTGTTTTTAGATACACTTTATTTTTTGGGGGGGCGGGAGATTTTTTAAATAAATCTTTATTGGAGTATAATTGCTTCACGATACTGTTAGTTTCTGTTGCACAACAAGGCGAATCAGCCATACGCGTACACGTTTCCCCATGTCCCCTCCCTCTTGAGCCACTCTCTCATCCTCCCTATCCCACCCCTCTAGGTCATCGCAAAGCACGGTGCAGATTTCCCTGTGCTATGCAGCTGCTTCCCACCAGCCAACTGTTTTACATTCGGTAGTGTATATATGTCGATTCTACTCTCACTTCGCCCCAGCTTCCCCCTCCCACCCCATGTCCTCAAGTCCATTTTCTATGTCTACCTCTTTATTCCTGCCATATAATAGCCAGGACATGGAAGCAACCTAAGTGCCCATCGACAGATGAATGGATAAAGAAGGTGTGGCACATATATACTTTAAGTAGTGCAAGGATTCCAAACTTTTTAGAAAGGATGCACTCTTGGATTTTTTGGTTTTACAACATCCCACATGGTCTCCATAAATCCCTTCTGGTACATATTTAGTTTTTTAATTAAATCAAATTACAACTGGTAATTCATTTGTTTAGGGATTTCATACCATTCTTTAAGACAATTTAGGATTACTCAAAACAGGAGGAAGATTTCTGGATCAAATCAGTGGATGAGTCCATCAAACCATTTCATATAATTCGGGAAAAGAAACCCATAAGGGAGACCCCCTGAGTCAGAAAGTGAGATTAAGAAAAATATATCCTATTTTCAAAGTGAAATCTATGTATTTTCACTTATATTTTGGCCTCATACTTTAGTGGCTTGTATGAACACTGTGTTTCTTGACCCGGTTTTCAGTTTTCATATACCAGGTTTATGTTCTACAGTACTATGTATTTTCTGTAATATGCTCTCCATATTTTCAAGTTGTTCTCCAATTATAAAAGCAGGACTAAAAGAGCTCAATGTTCTTGTGTCTATCTAGCATCTTCTTCTCCATGTTGACTTCTAGAATGTACCAAGCTTGAGTGCCTGCAGTGCTGTACGTGGTGTACTCTTTCATTCTCAAGTAAACAAATTATCATGCTCTTAAGTCCTATCCTTGGTCGGCTGGTTTTGCTTTCAACCTCATTCAGTAGACTTCCTTGTCATAATAACCAACGAATGGCTTCAAGCTAAAATACTCGTTTAACTGCTTCTAACTCTCCATCCTCACTAATTCTATTTCCTTTCTTCTCCTGCATTTATAAGTGTATCTTTTGACTTTGTACTGTTGTACTGAATTGCTACAACTCTGAAAGTTGTACTTTTACTTCAAATCATTGATTAATCACATCACTGGAACCTTTTTGTAAGCAGGTTTTTATGAAAAAGAAGCCAATACAAGGAAGCAAAAATTATATCAGGAATTTTTTTCCAAAAACATAGTCCAGGATAAATTGGGTCTGTGTAGATTCATCCTATTCCCATACACATTTCATATTTCCATCTGTTCAATAAAGACTGTGTTCAAAGTAGTGATCCTAAAAAGCTGATTATAAAGTCCTAAAATAGCAAAAAATCTTGAAATATATAATATGCATTGTAACTATTGAGGTGGGAAATAATAGATTAACTTGTGTAAGACTGATTTTTCAATAAGAATTTATATTTAAGGGCGTTTTCTGTTTAAGAACTTTTGTTTCCTTAAATCTTGTTCTAGCACCACTTGATTTTCTATTATTTTTGTTGGTGATAATGTTTCTTTAAGACTTCTTTCTTTTTCTTTTTGTTAATGCTGCTGTGCTTTTATTTTGGTAGCACTAATCTGCTCTTAGTTTTTTTCGCTCCCTCCCAGGAACCGTAGTCATCCTAATTATTATATTTTAAGTCTTTACTATTCTCACATATTTTTATCAACTACATTTGGCCCTCTGTAACCATGAGTTCCACAACTGTGCCTTCAATTAACTGCAGATTGAAAATATATACATTTTTTAAATGCCAGAAAGCTCCAAAAGACAGAACTGGAATTTGCCACACACTGGCAACTATTTACCTAGCATTTACATTGTATTAG
This sequence comes from Neophocaena asiaeorientalis asiaeorientalis, assembly GCF_003031525.2. Lineage (NCBI taxonomy): Eukaryota > Metazoa > Chordata > Mammalia > Artiodactyla > Phocoenidae > Neophocaena > Neophocaena asiaeorientalis. The sequence goes on along the minus strand of NW_020174712.1, from coordinate 2,522,926 downwards.
GTATTATAAGTAATCTAGAGATGATTTAAAGTAAATGGGAGGATGTGCATGGGTTATATGCTAGTACTACCATTTTATATAAAGGACATGAGCATTAGGGAATTTCGGTATGGGAGAGCGGGGCAGGGGTGTGGATCCTGGAAACAATCCCCTGTGAACACTGAGGAATGACTGTAATTAATTTTTGAATGACAACTTTCTGTCTCTAATAATTAATTTACTATTCGTACCTTATTATATTGCTTTATTACTAAGTAACTGCAGTGTATACCATTTCTTTTTCCCTCTCTAAATTTCTTATATATTCTCACAAATAACTTGACAGTTTGGGTTTATGTAACAAATTTCCTCACACTTCTCAGGCAAATGTACCAAAATAAGGAGATGAATATTCATAGGGGAGAATATATATCCATATATATATGAATATTCATATGTATATGGAAAGTCAAAGATAAAAGAAATATTGAGGAATATTAAGAGGCTATAGCTATGTTTCATTTATGTTCATTTTATGTTCTTCATATTTATGTTCATGTACATATGATTTCTAATATTTTATTTTGTAGTCTGCCTTCTCCTTCACTCTGATTCTTTTCATTTATACCTGAACATTTTTGTTCTTAGGAATTCCAGTTCTGGATGTGGTAGTGTAAATAATTTGGATTAATCCTCCTGCTGAGAACTAGAATATCTGAACAATTATTTTTTTAATGTTTGAAGTCATCAAGGAATTATGAAGTTAGGAAGAATCAAGGCTCCACAATCTTAAAAAAGAAGGAAACACAAAGAGATGGTCATTGCATTCAGGTCTCTGGAGCTTCCGGAAGAGGCAGATGAGAAGCTGAGCAGCTCAGCAGAGGTACTGACAAGTTCATGAAGTTAGGAGAAAAACCTGGAATTCGCAAACTACCGAAGAAGAGGATCCCAGGAACCCCTCTAAGCTTTGGATAAGCTACAAGGCTACACTCTAGGACTAAGTGTGAACTCTAAATGAACTGACCTTCAAAGGGACTGAAGCAAGCTTCAGATAATCTCAGCTACTAACAAGAAGAAAAACATAAATGCTCTATTTAAAGATACCATCATCTTAGACTCCAATTTATCTCCCAATTTTTCATATACAATATCTGCTACTCATTAAAAAAAATCAGGAAAATGAGGAGACAAGTTAATGTGATAGATAAACAAGGGGGGAAAACAATAATAAAAACAGATTTACAAGTATACAAATAATCTGACACAAACCTTAAAATAACTGTACTTAATATGTTTACAGAGATGAAAGGTGAAATTGAGAATTTATGTAGAAAACTGGAAATGATTTTTAAAATGAAACTTCTATAACAGAAAAAATCTATAACGTGTTTAGCAGCTGGAGAGAGAACAGTGAACTGGAAAATCAGTAATAAACATCCAAAATAAAAGCACAGAGGGGCTTCCCTGGTGGCGCAGTGGTTGAGAATCTGCCTGCTAATGCAGGGGACACGGGTTCGAGCCCTGGTCTGGGAGGATCCCACATGCCACGGAGCAACTAGGCCTGTGAGCCACAGCTACTGAGCCTGCACGTCTGGAGCCTGTGCTCCACAACAAGAGAGGCCGCGATAGTGAGAGGCCTGTGCACCGCAATGAAGAGTGGCCCCCGCTTGCCACAACTAGAGAAAGCCCTCGCACAGAAACGAAGACCCAACACAGCAAAAATAAATAAATTAATTAATGAACTCCTACCCCCAACATCTTCAAAAAAATTAAAAAAAAAAAAAAAGCACAGAGGAGCAAAAGGATAATAAATGCAGAAAAGAGGCTAAGAAACATAGGAGCTATGGTGTATGAGGAATTGGCCCAGAAGAAGAAGAAAGAGAGAATTAGACAGAAGCAATATTTGCCAAGATAACAACTGAGAATTTTCCAAAATGGTTGGATGATATCAAACTACAGATTCAAGAAGCACAATGAAACCAAGAAGGTCACTATAAAACATATCACACCTAAGCACACCACAGTACAACTGCTGGAGATGAAGGGCAAAAAGTGTTAAATGTAGCTAACAGAAGAAGAAAAATGAGCTTCAAAGGAGCAACCAGACTGACAGCAGAAATATCCTTCAAAAATGTAGGTGAAACAAATACATTTTCAGACAAACAAAAATGAAAAAAATTCATCGTCAGCAGACCAACACTACTGAAAATACTAAAAGATGTTCTTCAGCCAGAAAGAAAATGATTCCAGCTAGTAGCTCAGAGGTGCAAAAAGGAGTGAAAAGAAACATAGAAGATAAACGCAAAGGGAAATACAAACGAACATTGAGGATTGAAACAATAATAGTGAAGTCTTAGGGGGTTTTAAATATATAACAATCAAAATACATGGCAAAACCACTCTGGAAAATAATTTGGTAGTTTCTTAATAAGTTAAACATACACTTACACGTGACCCAACAATTCCAATGTCCATCAAACGGTGAAGGTATAAACAAATTGTGGAATTTTAACACAATAGGATATCACTCAGCTGTACCTAGTAATGAACTAACTGATCGATTTTTCTGAACCAGCCATCTGTGAGTGGGCTGTGTCAGTCTTTAAGGGCTGGCTTGCTGACTATCAGATGAGTTTTGATGAGCTTTGACACAGCCAAGTCCAAACTGTCACGGAATGATTTTGCCCTGGGCTACAAGGCTGCAGACTTGCAGCTCCTCACTTCTGTGAACCACGGCACTGAATTTGGAGGTTCTATCCAGCAGAAGGTTAAGGAGAAGGTTGAAATGTCACCGAACCTCGCTTGGGTGGCTGGCAGTTAAGGATACCCGTTTCTGACATCACCGCTACATACAAAGTGACTTATAGAACTTCTCTATCTGCTAAAGTAAGTCATGCCAGCCTGATTGGACAGGGTCATACCCGAACACTTTGCCCAGGAGTCAGACTGACCCTATCTGCTTTGATTGATGGAAGGAACTTCAATGCGGGAAATCACAAGGTTGGATCGGGATTTGAACTAAGAAGCTTAACGTGGTTTTGAGTAATGCACCAGCTTTGTCCCTGGGAATTAAGAGAAATGAACCCACTGTGTCCTGACCTTAGTCAACGTCTTCTGTGAAATTTGAAAAGTGTAAACTTTTATTCTTCCGAAGAATTGTAATCTTGCCCATACTGAAGTCTAGAGATGGTAAGTCCATCCTAAGGGAGGTGCTTGAAGGCATTCCTGGAGGTTGTCATGTTTGTGCCACCTTTTAGTTCCAAAGTGTTACTTTGAGTGTGTTCCTCAGTGACGATGTAGTGTCATGTTATAAAGAAATAATGATCCTCCGGTTTGTATATCACGTCCTGCCTGTCCCTCACTTCCTCATGACCTTTTATTATATTGGTCTCTGTGCTGTAGTGGAATCTTTGGTTTTGCATCAGAAGAAAATAAAATAAAACCATCATATTTGAAACAAAAAAAGAATGATTTAACACCTGAAAAATTTTGTCATATTAACAGAATTAGGGGAAAATATCATATTACCTTATAGATAAGTGCCAAAAAAGAACTTGCCAAAATTCAATATATATTCATGATTAGAACTTTTAGCAAATGTAAATAAAACTGCTTGAATCTGATAAAATGTACTTATAAAAAAAAACGTACACAAACATTATGATTAAATGTTAAAAACTTTCCCTCTGGAACTGAGAATGAGACAAGAATATCGGAGCCAACTAATAAGAAAGATAAAGAAAACAAGTGTAAGAATATGAACACAAGGACGAAAACTGCCCCTATTCACAGGCAATTTGGTGGTGTACATAGACTATCCAAAAAGATCTACAGCTAAATTATTAAATTAGTTAGCAAGGTTGCTGGATATACCAATATACAAAAATCAATTGTATCCTTCTATCCCAACAACAAGCAAAAAATTAAAATTTTTATTTATTTATTTTTAATTATTGAGGTATAATTGACAAATAACGTTATAGTATTAGTTTCAGGTACAACATAATGCTCTGACATTTATATACATTGTGAAATGATCACTATGATGAATCTAGTTACCGTTTGTCATCACAGTTACGAAATTATCTTTTCTTGTGATGAAAATGATTTAAGATCTACTCTCTTAGCAACTTTCAAATACACAATACAGTATTATTTGCTATAGTCAGCATGCTGTACATGACATCCCTGTGGCTTATTTATTTTATAACTGGAAGTTTGTACCTTTTGGCTTCCTTCACCCATTTTGCCCACCCCTCACATCCCCTCTCTGGCAGCCACCAATCTGATCTCTGTATCGATGAGCTTGGCTTTTTTATTTGTTTGTTTTGTTTTAGATTCCACATATAAGTGAAATCATGCAGTATTTCAAGGTCCATCCATGTTGTTGCAAATGGCAAGATTCCATTCTTTTTTTTATGGCTGAGTAATATTCCTCTGTGTGTGTGTGTGTGTGTGTATCACATCTTCTTTGTCCATTCATTCATTGATGGGCACTTAGGTTGTTTCCATGTCTGTCTATTACAAATAATGTTGCAGTGAAAATGGGGGTGCAGATATCTTTTCAAATTTTTGTTTTTGTTTTCTTCAGATAAATACCCAAAGGTGGAATTGCTGGATTGTATGGTAGTTCTATTTTTAATTTTTTGAGGAACCACCATACTGTTTTCTGGAAAGCCATTTGCCAAGCAAATTGGAAAGAAAGCATCAAGAGAAGTTTAGATAACATAATTGTCACAGTAATTCACCTTCTAAGACTCTATCCTTAGAAAACAATAATATCACAAACACACTTGGACAAAGGCTTATGTCCAAGGGTGTTGCAGCCTTGCTTACCATGGCAAAAGACTGAAATAACCTAAGTGTTCAAACTTAGGAGAACAATTATAGCGACACTGTCTCTCAATCAGATAAAATGTGCCTGCCAAAAGAAAATAATAAAATGGATAAATATATAACATAATTATAATAACTATAATTATTATATATGTAAATATATTCATATTATATATAATATACAATAAGAAATATTTTAATAAAATGGAGAATGATCATGAGATACTATAAAGTGAAAAAAGGAGATGCAAAATTGTAAATATGTACTGGAAAAACCCAAATATCCATCAGGAAATGAATGGATAAATAAAATGTGAAACACACACACACAATGGAATAGTAGTCAGCCTTTAAAAGAAATGAAATTCTGAAAAAAAAAAAAAAGAAATGAAATTCTGTTACATGCTACAACATGGATGAACATTGAAAATATTACGCTAAGTGAAACAAGTCAGGCACAGAGGGACTAATAGTGTATGATTCCGTTTATAGGGGGTACCTAGAATATGTAAATTCATAGGGACAGAAAGTAGAGCAGCGGTTATCAGGGGCTGGAGGAGGAATGAATGGGGAGTACTGTTTAATGAATATAGAGTTTCAGTTTGGGATGATGAGAAGTTCTGAAATGGATGGTGGTGGTGGTGGTTGTACACCATTCATATATTCTTATGAATATATTTAATGCCACTGAATTGTATACTTTTTTTTTTTGACAATGAAAAAAGCTTTAATTCTGTCTTGAAGAAGAAGAAATGTTACCAGTGAATCACACACAAAAATAATTCTTAGGCAAACAGACCACACTAGTCCTGTGATTTTTTTTTTTTTGGTTGCGTTGGGTCTTCTTTACTTTCTCTAGTTGTGGCAAGCAGAGGCCACTCCTCGTCGTGGTGCGCAGGCTTCTCTTGTTGCAGAGCACAGGCTCTAGGCACGCGGGCTTCAGTAGTTGTGGCACACAGGCTCAGTAGCTGTGGCTCACGGGCTCTATAGCGCAGGCTCAGTAGTTGTGGCGCACGGGTTTAGTTGCTCCATGGCATGTGAGATCTTCCGGGACCAGGGATTGAACCCGTGTCCCCTGCATTGGCAGGCGGATTCTGAATTGTATACTTTAAAACCGTTAAAATGATAAATTTTATGTTAGGTGTATTTTACCACAATAAAAACATGCCCAGGAAAAAAATACACAAGTTTACAGAAAATGCATGCTTAGAAATATGGGATGATGTGCAACTGATATTAAGATATAATCTCTGGATACCGATTGATTCATTTTTAAAATTGGGATTGATTCATACAGAAAAGATGTGGAATTAAACGCCTACTATGTGCCAGTTACTCTTCTAGGATCTGGGGGTAGAGCTTGGTAAACAAGACAGGTGGCCCCTTAGGGCAGGAGATAACAAATATTGAGATTATAAGAAATTCTTTCTTTTTTATCTCTTTCTATATTTTCTAAATCCTTCTCTTGAGTATGCTATTTTTATATTTGGGGAGAAAACATAAGTGAAAGAAGAGAAGCAGTTGAGATGGACTTTCTCCCTTGTTGTAAACTCATACCCCATCCGTATAGAGAAGAACAGGCCTGATGATGGGTGAGGGGCTGAGGGGGGATCAGAATTTACGGAACCAGAGAGACCTGTGGTTCCTGCTCAGTCTGCCATCCTGCTTTTCTCCCTGTTATGTTTTGGGTTTTCCAGCTTCCCGAAGCATCTGGACTACAGCTACCCTGCCCACTGCATCCCATTCCGATGGTTTACATCCGTATCCGAAAGATTAAGAGCTTCGCTTTTCTAACGCCAGGATTTTATTTCTTTGAAAATAGTCCTGCCACAACTTTTGAATCATTGTGTTGGCCTTCTCTCTACTTACAAAAGGCCATGAACTGTCTTCTAGAGACTCACAAAGCCGATCTGCAAATATCAGGCAGAGGTCAGTAGACTCAGGGGTTCAACACGTCTCCACCGAGGAATCAGAGCAAAACTGAGATAATTTCAAGGCTTTGCAATGTAAGGAGTCCCCAGTGGCCTCATTTCTACATCCTCTCTCTGCCCCCAAATAATTGACCCTATGGTTGTTCTTTCTTGTCTGATACGGCTGGGATGAGGGGAGGAAGCTTGACCTGAATGAGTGGAATTATTTGACTTTCTTCACAAGAACCTCCTCCTCCCTCCCCTGCCAGCTCTTGCAATTCTTCTGTAACTTTTGGCCTAGGGATCTATTTTAGGCAGCCCTTTCCACACTCTACTAGAAACCTCTCCTGTTGTTGAACTAGATTTTGGAGGTGTATGAACATCTAGTTTTTAGACTGTGAGTCCCCTAAAAGCTGATATCATGTTTAATTCTAGCTATTCAGTGAATGTCTAATCTATAAGTCTATGAGGCATGAATAAAACCAGCTTTCATGGCTTCATTTTCATCTTATTCTCAAGACAAGATTTATTCCCTGTATTTTCCCCACAAAAATCTAATGTTTTTCTCTTCTCCATTTCAATTCTTTTCATTTCTCTTTCCCCAAATCTCCAGTTACCAGTTCTTACCACTGAAAATTCCTTCTCTACTCTCTGTTCCTGCTTGTTCATGATCTAGCAGCCTTGCCTAGGAAAGACGGTGTGGTTTGGTGGTTATAAAGCACGGGCTGCCTGAGTTCAAGTTCTGATTCCACCACTGGCTTGTAACTTCTGCGTGTCTCAGTGACTTCATCTATAAATTGGGGCTAATTGACAAACTATGTGATAGGGTTGTTGGGGGAGGGGTCAGGAATGCAAGGCACCTAGTGTGGAATCTGGCAACTGAAGAAGGATTCAATGACTGTTCGCTGGTAGTGGTGTTGCCTGAATGGGTATAGGGAATAACATTATTTAGGTAGGTAGTCCTTCCTTCATGGACTTTGTCCAACTCTAGACTTGATCCTATGAGGAGAAAATGGATCATTGACCAGTGAGGGAAAATCCGGAAGAATGGGTTTTGGCCCCAGGGGAGAGGTGACTGAGAAGGGTGACAGCTGCCACTTGTCCAGCGCCTTCCAGCTCTGGGAGCACTTCTGTGTGCCTCAGACCCCTTGATGCTCCAGCATCCCCGCCATCGGCACAAGCTCTCCGAGATTCGGTGACCCTCCTCGTCAGCTGTATGGTTCCTCCCTTAAAAGGAAGAAGCCACAACCTAGAGATACAAACCATTTGCCTGGGGCACACAACCAATGAGTGGCAAAGCTGAGCTGAAGTTCCCGGTCTTCAGAGGACCAACCTAGGACCTTTTGGAGACAGCAGAGCTGCTGGGTCTGTTCTTCATGTCCACTTGATCCACCACATTTCCATGTAATCGACCCTGCTCTGGGGGCCTTGCCTTCCTAATCAACACACAGTTACATCCTTCCATCCCCCACAGCCCTGGAGTCAGTCCTGGACACCACAGATGCAAACCATGAGTGTCTCCACCCCTCCTCACATACCTAGGGGGCTTGAGGATAAGCCACCAGCCCAGACTGGGTCCTGTGGCCTGGCCACAATCACTGGGCTTAGGTGACTCTTGGAGGGATCTTGTGTGAGACCTGGCAGCTTCCAGAAGCATCCAGGGGGCTCACCTAGTCCCCAGCCCTCTCTCTCCCTGTGCCCATCTCTAGCTAAGCACTGCTTCCTTAAGTCTGGTCTGTTGCCCTAGCTAGTCTGTAGGCCATGGGGAGGCCAGCCTTATTCTGAATCCCGGTTCAGCTGTCAATGGACTTGGCACCCAGCCTGGCCCCGTCTCTGGGATTTGAACTGACCCATAGTGTCACCTCCTGCCATAAACAGATGTCTGGGAACCGTGCTTCATCCTCTTGGCTCCCGAGCACTAGAAGGCTGCCTGTGTCCCCCAGTCCTAGGCCTTGCCCACCTGCTTATAGACACTTTCTTTACCTACTGCTTCAGAAACGGGCCTCCCATCCCTCTGTTCCTCCCTCCTACCACCCATTTTGTCAAAGGACCCATGATATTTTGCATCCAAGTAACCTCAATTTCAACACAACCATAGGATTGCTAATACCTCTTTATGGAGTAGAATTAGACTATTCACTCCAACTGTGACATTGGGCAAATTATTTCACTGCTTCAAGACTTTACTTCCTTTTAGTTTTATAGTGGGCATTAAATTAGGTGACATCTTTCTGGTATAAAATTCTGTATTTAGAGCTGAAACATCTTTTCTGTTACCCGAGACCTCTAAGAGAGAAAACACGGTTATTGGTCTAATGACTTTAAGTAAGTCTGTCTGTCTTCCAGGGGGAGATTCTGCACATTTTCTCTGCCATAGACAAAGAACTCTAGTCTTTATTCCCAACTCATATCTCTCACGCTATTGTTTGAGAATGATATTTTCTGTCTGTATAACCTCTATCAACTGGTCATTTTTTAAAATTTTCAAATCTACCTTTGACACTTCTATAAAATACCCTCAACTTGCTACATTAAGGTACTTGCATGAAAAGCATGATCATTTCCTTCAATCTGAAAGAGGTTTGGAGACCTCAAATAACCTTGGGAACGAAATAGCACCCTGATGCAAAACTGAAACATTGAAGTTCCTAGATCTCAGCTATTTCAAAACTCTGTACTTTTGTCTCTTAATAAATGCTGTAATTCTTGGCTGAATGATTAATTTTCATAATTCTCATTTCTGTTTCTTAGACGTTTTTTTTTATTTCTATGTTTCTTGGTGGGGAAGAATTAGCTCCCACTATATCCCTATAGAAGCTTCATTAATTTAGTAACTCATTGATTCAACAAATAAACTTTTGCAGTCTCCATTTACTCACATTCTTTTACCAAAAAGCACATGAGACCCATAGGCTTTTTGGGTCTTCACAACCCAAAACATCTGTTTGAAATGAAAAATTTAATCATTCCATGCTTATAGGCATGTTGATTGGTAGAAAAATTTGAATCATTATTTGGATTTTTAAAAATCCAACCCAGTATTTTCCTCCATAGGGATTAACTCACCCCTCCTATTCCATAATCCTAGGAAAACAGTCAAATTAATTTCCCAGTCACCAGTGCATCTAGGTAGGGCCTTACAACTTGTTCTCAACAATGAAATGTAGATCCCTAAGTGGCAGTGATCCTGCCACTTAGGGACTAAGGAAGTTCTCTTCCCGCTTCCCCCATTCGCTGATGGATGATTCCAGGATGATCTTGGGTTGAAGACAGCAGAACTTCACTGAAGGAGCTGCTTCCCTGAATTACTATGTGGAAGGCCACCTGCCTAACACCTGATTGGACATTAGAGTTCTGGGATTGTCTGATATAGCAGTTTGCACAACTGGTGAACACATCCCTCTTATCCTTTAAGTCGAACAAGCTAGTGACTGCAGAGTCTTTGGGGTAAGTAGCCTTGCCTGCTTGCCTTGGCCTGAGGCCAACGAGGCTGCTCTGCAGGTGATTTACAGCAAGCTGGCTACTTACTCTGTCTTCACATCATATAATATAACCTACATCCCCTCTGCAGAATAATACAGGGGTTCAAAGCCATGAATACATGCTCTCCTTTCAGTTCTCCTTCGCTGCTCGTCCATGGTGGCCAGTCCCACTGGTCAGAGTTCATCAGCTTGTCAAGATCTCTCCCGATTTTGGCATCTTAAGAATATAGCAGATGGGCTCCCTGGCGTGACTCGATCTCAGAAACCAAAACAAAGCACCTGTATCTAGCCTTTTTCACTTCTTCCGGGTCACTCTATAAACATAATCTGGTTTCTTTCAAAATAATACGTTTATCTGATTTCCTTCCCTAGTGGCTAGTTAAGCAATGAATCTGGCTTTCCACGAATTTACTGGGTCCTTGAGTTCATTTAAGGCTTTTCCTCTTACTCTTTCATCAGTCACAATCTCACTTCTTTAATATTGCCTGGGTTTTTCTGTTTAAATGTGCTTCCTGGTTTTTTCTGTGTGGTTTACAAACGTGAATGTCTTGGACCCTCTCTTCAGTATTTCCAGCTCAGTGCATCTTCACACCGTTCTGTCTCTTTCACTGCCTGAAGATGTGTCTCACAGCATTTCCTCCTGGGTTTATCTCTTCTTTAGGAGAAAGAATTTAAAAGTAAGAGATGAATAATACAGAGATCTACCATTTCTCTGTCCCTATACTACAGTTGATATCAACTCTTTTTCTGTATCTCCCCTACTGGTTCAGGCTTCTTACAGGATAATCTAAACACCATCATTGATTGCTAAATCAAATCAAACAAGAGAATATCCAATTTGCTCCTTTTTCCTCTCACATTTCTCCTAATGTTTAAATTTCCCCATCAATCAATTAACAAATCACTTTGGTACACTTTGCCAAGAGCTTTGAGATGAGAACAGAAGAAACACAAACAAGTTCACAAGTAACTTGTGAGGCTGATTTATGCAAAACCATTCAAGAATAAGATAGTATATGATACTAGTTGTCTAGTTATATAAAAAGTGCATTCAGAATTGTAGACGGGAGAGACCAATGTGTGCTGGAGTAAAGGAAAACTTTAATAAAGATGGGATTGGGGATTAAGACATACAAACTACCAGTTATAAAATAAATAATCCACAGGGATGTAATGCACAGCACAGAGAATATAGTCAATATTTTATAATAACATTGTAATCTATAAAAATATCAAATCTAACCTAATATCTACTGTCTAATATAATGTCTGCTATAATATCATAAGTCAACTATACTCAATTTTTAAAATAAATAATAAAAAAAAATAAAAATGGGATTTGGCCTTTAGGAACTGTTAGGCTAGAGCAATATGAAGGACAAGCATTTCCTCCGTGGGGGATATCATGAACATAGGCACAGAGGCAGGAATGATAGTAACAGCCACAGTGGGTCCTGTTTATTATGCACCTATTATGTTCCTTGCACCATGCCAGGCCCTTTACATTCATTGTATCGAGTCCTCACAGCCATCCTGGGATTATGAGGTAGGTATTTCACAAATAAGAGAACTCAGATGTAGGGAAGCGGTAGATGTCAGATTCATGATTCAATGTCTGTGCTCCACCCATTACATAGGAAGGTGGGGCCGTTAAGAAAGGTGCCACTCTGGAGAGTAGAAGGCAGTAAACTAGACAGATTGGTGAGGCTAGATTATGGAGACACTGGATGCTGGATTTGACCTGAAAAGCAACAGGAGACTGTTGTAGATTTTTTAGCACATATGTAGCATGAGAAGACAGAAGTTCAAGGCCATATTCATGTTAGCTGTAGACTCTGGGAAACATGGTTAAACTTGCTGAGATTCAGTAAATGTAAAATGTGTTTAACAGTAGTATCAATTCATAGAGTTGAAAGGCTTAAATGTGGTAATGTATTTAAAGCTTCTACTAAAGTACTTGACATACAGTAAGTGTTTAGTTATGATACTACTATGATACTACTACCACTGCTACCGAAGCAGTGTTTAAGGAAGAAAATTTAGAGAAAAACAACAAACATTCTACTCCCTGGAGAGATGTAACGAGATGGCTTGGGCTTCTTGGGATAAGGAGAGACAGGTATGAATTTGCCAACATGGCAAAGATGAGTCCACAGGACTTGGTGACTGATGTAAGGGATAAAGGAACACAAAAGCCCAAAGACACAAATTTAGAAGAATTTGGGTGTGAAGTGTGATAACATGGCCAGAAACTAGGAAGTGAGGGGGGGAGTTAGTTTTGGGAGATAGCTGAGGAGGTAAGTTTTGGATGTTTTGAGCTTGAAATGATAATAATACATAAAGGAGTATGTACTACAAGCTTTGACAGAAAGGTGGTCTGTGGAAATGCAGATTTGGAGATTATTATAAATGTATTTATTTGAAAAGTGAAAATGAACAAGAGTCCAGTATAAAGAGAGCAGGCCAGAGGACTAGGATTGACACCTGGGGGTGCCCACAGTTGAGGAGCATGATGTGGGAAAGGAGTCACTGAAAGATGAAAGGAAGGGGCAGAGAGAGAGAGAGAGATAAGACACTAATGTAGGTCACGGAGGTCACAAATCAGGGAAGAGAGTTTCCAAAAGGAGAGAGCCCTACTGTGCCCAGGGCTCCTGTGGGGAGAAAAGACTGAGGGGATTAGGAAAAGACTTCTACCATGACAGCATGGAACCCAGATGGGGAGGAACCCAGTTAGCAGGCACTGCCCATTGATGTGAGACATAAATATACAGAGAGAACGAGGCTGTAGCTAGAGGTAGTAGCAAGACAAACAGAGGAGGTTATTTCTTGTTCCTGGAGAGGCCAACACCACCAATTATCCTCAGAGTGAGCTTCCGTTCATCTCCACCCCTTGCCACGGTCATCTCTTCACGGACATGCCGCCTTTTCCCATGGCTACTACAACCGTCCTAGTCTGACCTCTATTAACTCTCATTTTCTCCTTTAGATCTCACTATTGCTACTGCACTCATCAACCTCATCCACTGGACCCCAAACCCACCATTTCTGATGATGTTGTGGACCCTATGATCTTTAACAAGCACAACTAAGATTGTTTCTCTTTCAAAGGCATCATCAGGAATGAAGATTATTTTACCTAATTTATTTTCTTCTGCTTAGACACAGGTATCTAAAAAACGATAGCAATTGTTATTCAGATCACTCCTCTCAAGCACGCTCAAAGTTCCTTTACCTCTTACACTGTAATTGCATCATGAAATGTACCCAACAGTTATTTGGAGCATGCACTGGGAATAACCTCCCTGCCCAGCCAACTTTGTGATTCTTAGAATCCTATTTCCTCCACAAACCCTCTGCAGTTGGATTTCTCTGATTCCTACCCTGTTTAAGCATAGGACTTCAATGATTATTTCCCATTTTTCTTCTTCCAAAACATGCTACCTGCATTCCATTTCAAGTAACAAATATTGTGTGCCAATGAACAACGTAGATACAGTTATTGCATCGCGTAAGTAGTGTCTTATTTTCCTTCTGTTGTTGGTTTTACCCAATGAGCTAGCCTGAGTTAGCTTCATTTTACGTTACCCTCCATCATACAGGTCAGAAACCATGTCTAATCCAGCATGTGTAACGAAAGGCCATCCTCTACACTCCAGTATCCCTGCACAGTGTAATGTGCGAAATGGTACTTTATTGGTGCTTTTTGTTGATGAGTTGATAATGATTGTGACCCCATTCCTATTCTCTACAAGTTCATCTTTCATGGTAACAGCCAGATAGCCTCATTTTTCTTCCACTTCCTGCAAACCCACTGCAGGCATCGTTAACTTTCTTGGTTGCCAGCAGCTCTGAGTTCCCGTTCTTCCTTTCAGAGAGTTTCTCTCTTAATACTTGTATCATAATGTTTACCTGCTTTCCTTGCATTGTATTCTGACTTTGGGCAGGTACAACAATTATTTTCTGATTGGAAGAATTCTCCACAGACTAGCTTCCGGTTATATAAGTTTCACACTTTGTTTCTCCTCCACCGCGCATATGTTTTCATTCTAATTCCGGATACCATAGGACACAGTCAGATCACAGTACGAGCTCTGGCCTCGGACTTTAGTATCACATTCCTGGATGAGTTCCAGTAAGCCATAGGAGTATTTCTGGAAGTCATTTCTGCTTTGGGAAGCCCAGTAATAACAACTATATGTTGAAGTTACTGAAATCCACATCTATAAATCCCACTCCAGCAAAACTAAATGTATCCATAATTCAATTTCCCCTTAACAGGATCTCCAAAATGCTCATAATCATTCCAGTGACACCTGACACAAGGAGTATTGTGATGGAGAGGAGGTCAAGGTGGAAAAGTACAATGGATTTAACCAATTGCAGTTACCTCTGAAAATTTACAAAACATATGACCCTGTGAACACAATTCTGGGACCCTCTTAGGACCTTGGAAGAAGGTGTCTGTGCTAGTGAGGGGCTCTGAAACTAAAGCTTCATTAAATTCATGGCAAATCCACCTTTCTACTCTTGTCTCTCTCAGTTTTGTTTCCTCATCTGCAAAATAAGAATAATATTAGCTTTGCCTATTTGAAAGGTTGCCATGATATATATAATAAAATTATCTGTGTTTTTAAAAAGTGCTTTATATTACCAGTTAATGCATCATTAGAGATGGTTCTCACATATATTTTCTAAAATTGGCTATCACTTCTCCCTTCCCACCTTCTGTTCTTACAAAGAACTTTGATGCTCCTCGCATTGGGAGGCGGAGTCCCTGTTCCCTCTCTTTGCATCTGGGCTCGTGCTCACAGCCAAAGTGATACTCTGACTCCCTGAACTAGGTCGTAAAGGCGACACGTCTTTGTAAAGGCGACACCTGGCTCTCTGGGAATGCTTACTCTTGCAACCCAGCAGCTGTGGGGAAGCCCAAACTATAGAGGAGCCCACATAAAGAAGAGACAGCCAACCCTCCAGCCGTGGGACGGGGTCCTCATGAAAGTGGATCCCCCAGCCCCAATTAAGCTGATGTTGAGTAGAACAAAGGCAAGCTATAGATTCATAAGCAAAATAAATGGTTGTTGTTGTTTTAAGCCTTTAGGTTTTGGAGTGGTTTGACTTGACGGGAACCATCTATCTTTCCAATGAAACCCCTCTCCACTCACTCCAGACTGAACTTCTCTGCATTCCCTGACCACACCTCACAATTCCCTACCCCTATGCCTTTCTCATACCATTTTCTCTATTGGAATGTCCTCTTCCCATTGAAATCTTACCTATCCTTGATGGGCTCACTCAGTTGCCACATGTCCTATGAAGCTCCCCTCACTGCCTCGGTTGGTTGTGATATCTTCGTCCTCTCAAACCTTGAAGAACTTTGTTTCCACTAGTCATATAGTACTTATTGCCACGATTGATGTTCAGCGTATTTCACTACTGGCAAGGCCAAGTACCGACCAGTCAGAAGGGGGCCTCCTGAGTTATCTATCCTGTGATTTGATGACCCTCCGCCTTGCAGCAAAGTTGGTTCCATGTAGTCTTAGCTCCTCCTGTGGCCTGTATGCACCTTCAGGGCAGGGTGCCTCATATATTTTTGTCAGTATTCCCATCCCCCATGCAAAACATAGGGTCGTGCATGTAATATACTATATACGTTATGAATACTTGGTTGAGACTTAAAAAATAGATCCCTGAATAATAAAAGAGAAAGTCCAGAGAGTATATACAGGGAAAAAAAGAGCTTAAAACTTTAAAACTGTAAATAACTGAAAAATAAGATAAATTTTCTCAAATCAGGATCATGAAGGTTTTTGATCTGAGAGCTTAGTGATCATCTAATTGCGTGCAAAAGGATGGCTTGGGGAAAACTAGTGTGTGTTGGTGGGGAGAGAATGCAGATTCTGGATTCCACTCCCAGACATTCTGAATAAGTAGGTCTGGGTGGGGCTGCTGAAATCTCCTCCTTGGTGAGATATGCAGGGGACTCTGGTGCGGGTGGTCCGTGGACCACACTTGCAGAAACCCTGGTTTAGTCAGACCCCCTCCATCGTTGTCTGGTTTACGCGCTCACGCTGTGTCCTGTGCCCTTTGAACTGGCTGTGGCTGTGGGCTGCCATGGACCGGAAGAGGTAGCGTGGCCAGAAAGAAAGAGAAGGTGGGAAAGCTGTAAGTCCAGGGCTGTCTTTGAAGGAGAAATCATTGCCTTTAATCTGTGGGTGGTGGCTAAATGAAACAAAACACTTCACGGAGCTCAGCAGGGAAGCAAGTAGCCTGGCTGGGGAGTCTTCCGTCCGGGGGTGTCCTCGGGTGGGTTGACCTGTTCCTCACAGTTGAGTAAATTGTTGATGGTGTGCATCACCTCGTGCGGTTCAGTCTCCACCCTTGGCTACCCGGTTGCTACCAGTCCAATGCCTAATTTCATTTACTCACAACCTCAGAGCTAACATTAGAAGTCTGGATTCTAACAGATTAGCTTCTTCAATGCCTTTTTTCCGGAATAAAATCTGTGTGGTTCTGAGTCCTTCAACTATTTAAAAATAAACTCACAGGGTCTTTCCAGCTTTGTTCTTCCAGTTTCACTCGCACCATCTTCTAGAATCCTTTGCCCAGTGAGCGAGTCTGCCCTGGAATCTGAGTCTCTGGAAGAGGCCTCTGAGTCACTGCTTACTCCTGTGCTGTCACCCTAGGGTCTCTAAGAGGCAGGGCCCCAGCCTTTCAAATCTCAATATTGCCCTGGAATAAAAACTGCCAGATGACCTGTAACTCAAAGAGCTTTTTGTTCCCAGCATCTTCCTCACCTTAGAAGGCAGAAGAGGAAAGCAGGGAAGCAGTAGGCAGCTACCACTGACTCACCACGAATCATCCTCCACCATAAATTATTCAGGAACTGCAGAATAGCCATCTTCTATAAAATTTTAGGCCTTTCTGAAAACACTCTTCATCTTCCCCAATCTTTGTGCCTTTTAAAATTTTCATAAATACCTGCCTGGAACGTAGTCTAGCAACTGACATCCACTAAGTGATAGAGACCCTGTGGAACTTGCATACTGGGCTAGCATGCAGTGTTCCACAAATGTAACCACAAAGACGGGGAAAGTCCCTCTCATTGCCACAGACCTTCCTTAGAGCAAGATTCCAGACTTCCTGTCGTTGGTCTTTAATAGTTGTGCTTTGTTGATTTTGTTCAACTCGGGCATTCAGCATTTGTATCAACCTGTACAAAGCACTCTCTCCCACGTGAGCTCATTTCATTTTCCACAGCACCGTGAGACGGGTATTGGTTTCACATCAAGAAACCGAGGCTCTGAGAGGCTCAGTGACTCTTCTAAGGTCACAGAGCTAATAAGTGATGATCAGGAACTTGATCTAGGACCTCAGTGTCAATTCCAGGGCGCAGCCCCCCATGTCATGTGGCACTTGCTCTGTGTATGAACCATGCAGGGCCCACACAGCTTGTTCATGAGAGAAACTGGACATGGGCCTGAAAGCGGCCATGGGGGCGCACCTCCCAGACCTCCAGCTACCAGGAGCATCGCTGGTCCAGGGCACCAGCTGCCGCTCTGAAATCCATCTCTGCCTTGGCCAAGGTCTCGCTCTCCACAGGCAGCTCCCCACCGATGACTGCAGGTGGCAGGGGCGCTAGGAACGATCCCTTCCTGGGGGACATGGAGCTCTTCTGGCTGGCTGGGGACTTTGTCTCAGGCTCCCTCTGGCTCTGCCCAACTTTACCACGACTGCGAGGAAGAGTCCATCCCAGCTTCCTTCCTCTCCTTCCCTCAAGTCTGCTGGCAGGCTCGCCTTCCTGCAGCTCCCTGATCAGTCCTTGTCTGCTGCTTTTCGAAGGCCCCGGGTTATCACAGCCTGTCTCATTCCTTCATTGCCGACGCCCCTGCAAGGCACATCTCTAGGCTCAGGAAGCCAGGGGAGGACCTAGTGTTCAGACTCTCGTGAAATAGCAGATGAACCAAAAAGGCAAAAGGTAGAAAGGCTGGGCGATTTTCAACATGCATGCCCACGCTGGGCTGAATCTGTCCTTAGACATGGAATCTTCAGGGAAACAGTTAAGCAGGGAAACTGCCATGGGCATGTCTGCATGGGCAGCCTTCTTGAAGTGGTCGGGAAGAAGTACTTTTCCTAAGCATTGCTCCCAGTGAAGCCCCATCTCACTGTTGGAGCTTCTGCACCTCTCTTAGGTTTCAGAAGCCGCTGTCCTCAAGACCTCTTTTTACTGACCTTTGAACTGCACGTGATGGGGAAGAGGCAACCAGCTATGACGCATACTTGTTAAAGAAAGAAATACCCGTGTTGATTCTTCCTGGGAGGAAGATGTCAGCGAAGGCATTAGTCTTTGTCTATATCTGTCATTTGAAGAAGGAACCAAGTTCAGAGACATAATCCTACACACTTTCCTCCCCTGAGTCATGGAACAAGCATACCATTCCCGTGTTCACTTGCTGAACACATAGTGGGCCCTACCATGGCCAGGTGCTGGGATTCAGAGGAGAAATACCACCAAGTGGAGTCACCATGACGTGTCAGGGACACATGACAAGGGAGGTTGTCCACAGAGACTGCGGGATTGAGACAGCTTGATTTACAGAAAGCCAACTTATTTTTTTAACCTTGCCAGTAAACATACTTACCATGGTGGTAATGCTGCCATTGTAAAAGCACACAGCAGTTATCCTCCAGTGGGTCACTAATTAATCTAGGTGTGGCTGGGGACAGCTGGATACTAATCTGTGGAACGATAACACCTGTGTCAGGTTGCCATCGCTGGCCCTTCAGGCAGCATGAACTGATGGTTTTGCTCTGGGGCCGTGATCCTCAGAGGTTCCACCTCGCTATTGTACAGCAACCTGGAGCCCCAGATGGTCCCCGATGTCCTGAGATAATCAGTGGGCAGAGGGAGGGGTTTGCATATCAAGGAGCAAAGTTGTACAACACACTCTAGGTCTGAGCTGTCCAAGAGCCACGTATGGCTGCTGAATGCTTGAAACGTGGTTAATCTGAGCTGAGATGTGCTGTACGTGTAAAATACACAATGGATTTTGAACACCTAATTTAAAAAAAGTAAAATATCTCATTAATAATTTCGATATTGATTACATGTTGTAATGATATTATTTGGGGACATATTGGGTTAAATGACACACATTATTAAAATTAATTTCACCTAATTCTTTTCAGCTTTTTAATGTGGCTACCAGAAAACTTAAATTTACATATGAAGCTCAGATTGTGTTGCAACTATGACCTAGGTGTCAAGGTCGATGAGGGCGGTGATTGGATCTATTTTTACTCATCTTATTACCGTTGTAACCCCAGAATTCAACACACCATCTAGCGCTGAAAAGCACTCAGTAAATATCTGAGGAACAAATGAAAATATAAATTGACAAATAGACATCAGTTCCTCATTTCTCTGAAGCCGAGAAGGATTTCTTCCCCCTCCTTACCTTAGCCTAACACCTGAGAAGGAGGTTGGAGATCTGCAAACTCTATCTCCCAGATCTGAATCTCCATGCCAGAGCTCCCCTGAGTGTACATCTGACAGCCTGCTCAGAAACTCTGCTTAGATGGGTAGTAGACCTCTCAAACTTAACATCCCCAAAGCAGAATTATTTATTTTTTTCTCTCCAACTTGTTTCTGCCGAAGTCCTTCTGATCTCAATAAACGGAACCATGATCCACCAGTTTTTCAGGGCAAAAACCTAACCATTTTAAGTACTCTATTTCCCCCATGAATAACACCACCCAACCCCATCCAATCAAGAAACAAGTCTTGTTGGTTCTACTGTAAAATATATTCCAGATATATCCACTTTCTCCACCACTGCTACCACTTTGGTACAAGCCGCCTTGGTCTTTCACTGGCACTACTGTTCCTAATTGGCCCACATGTTGCTGCCACTGCCCCCAGAAACTCTGTGAACCATTATTATCCTTCTGACAAAGACAAAGAAATGGATGCCCAATAAACTTGACCATAAGAACATTTTTATCTGTATTTAACAAACGTGCTTCAATCAGGCACACCAACTGCGGGATGGAAACAGCTGGGGCAGTCATCTAAATATATGCTTGCCTTCACGCAAGTATTCAGTTAGGCTGGTCCAGACAGACGTTAACTCTATTTCTAAAGCTCTCTGCAGATGTAGGATCCAGAGGCAGGCGGGTCGGGCTTTGCCTATCTGTTTATTAACTGTTTGACCCCGGCCTTCCCCCGGTGGTGGGTACAGTGGCCATAGCAGCATCACTCTCCATCCCGGCGCTTTTGGGCACGTCACCAACGATGCTCCCTAGCTCAGAAGCAAGCAAAGCAGAGCCCTCGCCCCTCCACTTAGAACATACAAAACATACAAATAGCTTTCAACTGCTGGATCACAGATAAAACGAATGCTCACAGATAAAAGAAATCAAACACTCATGGAACTAAATCACAGGCACACTTTGCTGACTGGGTTATTTAACGAGCTTGTACTGCTGCAGAATTGCAAGGTAAATTAGCTTAAGGGAAGAGGGACATGCTGAGCAGGAACCTTTCACAGGGACCTCAGCCTGTTCCCTTCCACGACAGGAGAGCAGGCATCTTCCCTGCTCATCTCTGCGATTAGACTAAGGCTCTACATCTCCATGGCCTCCCTCCCCCAGCCCCTAATTTCACCTTCTCCTGGGACGATCCTCCTTAAACATCCTCCTCCCGTACAAACCACTGCCATCCTTCTAGTCCCCTGGTCCCTCATATCCATCGCCAACTCTTATGCAGTGCTTCAGATGTTTCTTAGACCGGTTGGCGCTGTCTGGAGCATCACGTTCTTCCCCGTGACTACACGTTTCCCGGGGAGTGGGCCGCTCTTCACTTTCCTCCCTACTCAGTCCTACTCATCATGTTCATTTCTACCAGGTGAATCTTCCAGAAGTACCATTTTTTCTAAGTCATTTTCCTGAATATGAATCTCCGTAGCCCCCTATGGCTTATTCATTCATTTAAAAAAATCCATTCATCCCACAAATATTTATGTCAGGCCATATGCTAGGTGCTGGGGATGATGATTAGTGAAACAGTCTAGTGCTAACTCCCCGAGTCTGAATGAACTCTGCACTCTTCTGTGTGATTTGTAATACTTCACCATTTCTTAGACAGGCCTTTGCAGTCATTATTTCCCCAAATTGGAGTTCCACCTTTGCTCATTTTCATCCTGTGAATTTTGCTCATCATGAAAGGACTGATTCAAAGCCTCCCCCCGCAATACTTCTCTGAATTTATATTACTTACTGATTTTCTTCCTATCCTTCACTGTCTCATTTCTTAAATGCAGTTATCTTTTCGTATGTGTAGGTCTTATCCCCACAGTTAAATATAAATATAAACACCCTGAGGGGGATTCTCCCACAGTGTCTAGTTGGTAGAGTGTTTTGCAATATTTTTTGATTAATTGATTGACTTCTGTAGAAATTTATTATTTGAGAGATCTACTCCATTATCAGTGAAAGTCATATATAGATATTTTCATCATCATACTCAATTATCCAATTGAATTTCTATTGTGAACTTTATATTAAATCTTTAATAAGCAGATATTTAATATCTATTCTCTACACTGAAAAATTGTTTAAAAATTCTATTCGTAAAGCAGGAGACATGCTCAAAGTCAGGATTTCCTATTTTACTTTTTGTTACTTCTCGTGTTTAATATGGCATTGAGCATACAGCAAGTGCCTGATTAAAAAAATGACTGATGGTAATAGTTCCCTCTATTTCAATGATTGATTGCTTGTTGAACTTTGCCATTACATTCTGATGTTGTCAAAAGTAAGATTGTTTTTTGCCCACTGCTGCATCAGCAGTGCCCAGGACAGGCCTGCTACCTGTTAGAAAGGAAAAGAATCAATGAATGTGATGGATGGATGGACGGAACAGCAGCGATTTCTTCAAGCCTAGGGTATTAGAAATTTCCTGAAGGAACTGATATTTGAGCTGTGCCATAAAGGCTAAGGAAGCTTTACATGTGTGAGATGGTAATAAGGGCAAACCTGGGCAAAGCAAACATCTTAAACAAAAGCGTGATCGACCAGAAGAGTTCGACTGAAGTTGGCAAGATAGGAAGTAATGGAAAATAAGGTTGATGACTGAAAATGTGTTTGACATACATGGGAGTCCATTGAAGGGACTTAAGCTCCTTGAGGGCAGGGCCAGTTCAGGGCTGTGTTCCCAGAGCTTAGCACAGTGCCTGCCACCCTGATATAATGGAATAATAAAAAATTTGTGGACGAAGGTTAACCCTTGGCCACTTCTCTGAAGTCATCCCTGTCTGTTTTCCTGGCTCACTCTTATACTCTGTTGATAGCCTTGCCCTCTCTTCTTTTAAACTTGTTTTCTTTTAATAAATTTATTTATTTATTTATTTTTATTTTGGTTGTGTTGGGTCTTCATTGCTGCATGTGGGCTTTCTTTAGTTGCGTCGAGTGGGAGCTACTCTTCGTTGCGGTGCGGTGGCTTCTCTTGTCGCAGAGCACAGGCTCTAGGTAGTTGTGGCACATGGGCTCAGTAGTTTTGGCTCGTGGGCTCTAGAACACAGGCTCAGTAGTTGTGGCTCGTGGGCTCTAGAGCACAGGCTCTGTAGTTGTGGCGCATGGACTTAGTTGCTCCGTGGCATGTGGGATCTTCCCTGACCAGGGCTCGAACCCGTGTCCCCTGCATTGGCAGGTGGATTCTTATCACTGCACCACCAGGGAAGCCCAGCCTTGTCCTTCTTAAACTTGACTCAGAGTTTTTGCACTTGCTTGTCCCATTTCCTGAAACATCCCTTATTCGGTTCTGTCCTCTCTGACCTTCCTGCTCTTCCTTAAACACACCAACCTGAGACCTTTGCACTCGCCCTTTATTTGATCACTCTTCTTGGAAAATTCTCCCCACCTGTTTTCATGGGACTCAATCCCTTCCTTCATTTAAACCTCTGCTCAAAAAGCTCTTTCACTTCCTCTAGAAGCCTTCCCTCCCAGCCTATGTAGGGAGTGCCTCTCTCCTTCTGTCACTCTCAATCCCAACTTTTATTTTTCTATTGTTTTAATTTTCTTAATAGCATGTATCGCCACCTTACATTGTTAGAGTTGTTTCTTTACTGTTGGCCCCCTCCCTGTTAGAATGTAAGCTCTCATACGGTGGTGAGGACTTTTCTTGTTCACTGCTATTTCCCTGAAGCCTACCTTGAGCGGTGCCTGACACATAGAAAACACTTAATAAATATCTGTTGAATAAATAAACAAGTAGTTTAAGTACCTTTTTCCTAAAACAGAAGGATTTTTTTTTTAACTTTATTTTTGGGCTGCACTGCTCAGCCTGTGGGATCTTAGTTCCCAGGACCAGGGATCAAGCCCGTGCCCCCTGCATTGGAAGCGCGGAGTCTTAACCACTGGACCACCAGGGAAGTCCCCTAAGGCCTTTTATGTGCATCCTCCAACGTACCTTTAAACTAAGTCCTAGAACTTTAAAGGTAGAATGGACCACATTAGAATTATGTTACCCGTTCAAAGCATTTTAAGATGACACCAACGAGGCCCAGACAGGTAAAGCCCAGGTTGGAAGCCAAATCACACAGTTAATTGGTGAAAAAGCCAGAACTGGAAACTTGGTCTCCCCAGGCCTACTCCAGGCTTACCTAACCCAGGCCAGTTCCTGCCATCTGCCTTCCTGAGTATAAGAGGAATGGAGACTTGAAACACGGTTATTATTCATTTAACAGTGTCTGTAGATAATTCACTGCTACCACCAGACTTGGTGCTATGGGCTCTGTGTCATATAAAGGTGAACAAGGCACAGTCTGTATGTGTGCATGTTGCACAAACAAGTGATCACAATTGAATGTGACAAGTCCTATACCAGAAACACTATAAAGAGCTGTGGGAGCACCTCCAGAGGAAGGAAGGATTATACCTAAGGGAATGAGAAGCAGTTCTACTGGAGGTGGCCTGTCAGTTCAGTTAAATAAACGTGTATCAAGTGCCAGGCACTGCATTGGCATGGGGCTGGAAGATGTCTAGACGCCGCGTATGTGCTGTCAAGGAGCTCAAAGCCAGGCCACAACAAAGGCCCTGCGTCAGCACAGCTCTGGGAACAAGAAACGTGTGTGTGTGCACGTGTGCACATGTCCTGGAGAAGGTGGTGCCTCAGTTAGGTTCTGGAGGATAAATAAGAATTTAAGGGGTTGTAGGTAGAAAGAGGAATAGATACAAAGGCTTTCCAAAGAGAAGCAAAAATACTAGTAATTATAGAGTGTTCACTTGGCACCAAGCGCTATACTAAGTGCTTGGTGCCAAGCACTCTGTGACATATGTCACGAGAGACACCCCTTTTTTAACATAATGGTCCTTTCTTGGATAGGTGACACTCAGCCCCAAAAGAGCCTACCATACTGCAGACACATCTATCCACCCATCCATCCATCCATCTGTATCTATTTATCTATCAGCATCATCTACCTATCGATCCATATCTCTCCCAGTGTTTATTCAGGAATCAGATATAGGATTTTCTTTTCTTCAGAAATTATAGTTTTCTTCTAATAAGTAGAAAACACATTTTCAAAAATATTGGCTTAAGTATTCCTCTATTGGGTTGGCTGAGTGATTATTGAGCGAAAAGAGAGTACCATGTATGGAAGACAGGACTGTGATTCATATTTAAATACCTTGAAAGGAGCTCTCTTGGTGATATATTTCATCTCGTCACCCTAAACTGTTTAAAGTGACATTCCAGGAATTTGTGGTTTGTCAGAGCAGTAGTGGCTATGAATTGGGAGCTTTAGTTCTATAAACTGTGCGGACTCAGTAAAGTTTATGTACAGCTGGAGGGCTCAAATGGTGGACCTGCCAGGAATGCTCCAGAGCAGACACTCCTTAGGGAAGCTGTGTGTACCGTTGTCGTCCGTTGAACTGGGCAGTCCTACAGGCTTTCAGGTTGATCAAGGAACTATTTCCTTGGCAAAAACCCACAGAAGCATTATTTTTCCTGCAAGAGCATTATTTCTTCTGTGAAAACAAAAGGACTACAGGATTGTAATCTCTGAAGGAAATGGGGGCGGAGGGGGAAGGCTTTGTAAATATCTACTGTTTAGAATGGAGAATATTTGACTTACTTTAGTCATAAGAGTAAAGAGTGGGATTCCTTTCTCCTTCAACTCTAATATCTTCCAACTTTAGCTGTATCCTCTTGTACTTCTTTCCCTCCAGTCCCAGAAAAAGGTCTTTTCCTCTGCTAGAAGCTTTACCTGTTTTCAAAAACATTTCCCTCCCATCTCTTCCAACATTGAGGTCGGACTCCACCAATAATCCCTGTACCCATTTTTATTTTCAGGACTCCACCAATAATCCCTGTTCCCATTTTATTTTCAGGACTCCACCAATAATCCCTGTTCCCATTTTATTTTCAATCTCTTCCATTTTGCTGGCTTCTGACTCAAAGCTTATAGGTTTACACATGCTTTAATTTCTCCCACCTTTATAAGTTAAAGCTACAGACAAAATAAATATTCTTAAACTCTATGTTCCCTTTAGCAAATATATTTCTTCTCTGCTTTATGTTCTTAAATTGAGACATAATTGACATATAACATTATATTGGTTTCAGATGTACAAGATAATTATTTGATATGTATATATTGCAAAATGATCACCATAACAAGTCTAGTCCATCACTATTACTATATTTTGTATATTCTTAGCTGCATAATTTTCCAGATTTTATTTTTTATTTTTTACATCTCTAGAATCAGGATGTGAGGTACATAGTTTGCAAAATGGCCACCACGGTTCCCCTCCTTGTATCCATGTCCTTGGGTAGTTCTTTCCCACATGGATTCTTGACGTGGTCATGTGGCTTGCTTTGGCCAATGGAAGTGCAGCAAACATGATGCAAGCAGAGGTTTGAAAAGCAATTGTACATTGGGACTTGTCCCCTTTGCTGAGTTAGAGCCTTGAGACCACCAATTGAACATGCTTGAACTAGCTAACTGAAGTGGCCGTGTGGAAGAAAACTAAAGGATCCCAGCAAATAGCCTGACAACCATCAAATGTGAGCGAGGCCACCCCTGGACCATCCGGCCCCAGTTTATCCACCAGCTGACCAGCTGCAAGAGAGAACCCAAGAGAGACTAACAGAGGAACTGACTAGCTGAACCTGGCCCAAGTGCCAGCCCACAGAATCATAAGCTAATAAACGATCATTGTTTTAAGCCACTTAGTTTTACGGTGATTTGCTATAAAAGCTAATCAATATAGGATGCATCACCCAACAGATGATGTCTTGCAGTTATAACGCGCAACATTTTTTTTTTCTTTTTCAGGGGTACATAAAGTAATGGTGTGTCTTACAATTGATTTTGATTTAAATTGGACAAAATACAGTACTATACTCATTTGGCAGATGAGAAAGCTAGGGTCCAGAGGGTTTTTTGCCCTAGGCCTGCAACCGGTAAATTGTGGAATTTGAATTCAAGTGGTCTGACTCCAAAACTTTAGCTCTTAACCTGCAAGTAGCTCCACGCAGCTGGAGAGGGGAGTGGCCAGAGAGCTGGCTGGTGAGAAAAGCAACCTTATGAAGGGCATCTCACAAGTTCTGATAAAGAGTTTGAATTTCATTGGTTGACAATGAGAAGCCAGTTGAATTGGAAGATTGGGGTTCTTACAATTTCTATTTGATGGACTAAAAATCAATCTTCATCCCACCTCAAGAAACAGAAAGTCTAGTGTTGTGGGAGTGCAGGATAGAGTCTGGAAGTCCTGTCCTCATCCAACAGCTCTGTGTTGGGGCAGCCCTGAAAAGCCAGGAGAGGGCCTGGAGAGCACCTCTAGGAGAGCTGGTGGACCCTCACCCAGGAGGAAGAGGGGCAAACCCAGAGAAGTCACTGCCTGCGCAGCTGTGGTCTAGCTCTCCCTCATAAAGTTAACAGAGTCGGTGGTCCAAGTGCATTTAAAAAATAAAAGAGATGTGGGAGACGGGAGGACTATGGCTTCATTAGGACAACTAAAGACCATGTGATAATCATCAGTAGCTCCAGAACAGTGTCAGTTTGGAGAAATATCCTCCCTCCCTGTTGCTGGAAGCACAAGAGAGTTGCACTAGCAAATCTGACCAGTAGCACGGTAGCTCTGCAAAAAGTCCTGCCAACTGTGAAGCTAACGTAGCTTAATTTTCAGGTCCCCTCCTTACAGGAGCCCCTTGTAAGACCTGGAAAGGGCTCTAGCAACATGTTCACATAGTTCAATGTTTCTGCAAAATTTGCAAAAGTAAGATAATTTAACTGCAATCAGTTAACACTGTTGCCATTCTCTACTCCAAGTCCCCTCTGTCACCACCCCTCCCTTGGCAGTGCTGAAGTGGTCAGGTCGTTTTTGGTACCCAGCTAAGGGGAACTGGAGTTGGGCATATATTACTGTGGGTTTGGGGAGATATATATGGGATGTTCAGTCACTTGCATGCATATTTATAACCGCAAAGTGTAAGAAAGCCTTCAGGACTATTCTCTCTGCCAACTCACGCAGTATCCTGGCAGAAAAGCTCAGGGCCAGTGCTCATATTTCCTTATCAACCTGTCCTAAGGCATCTGGAAGTATTTGGGCAATGAAAGAGAAACACAGGGTGAAAGGTACATAGCCAGAAGCTATACTACTGAAAATTCTTCTGATCAGCGCTCATTTAAAATGGAAAGCACTGGATCTGGTTCTCAT
Source organism: Neophocaena asiaeorientalis asiaeorientalis (assembly GCF_003031525.2). NCBI lineage: Eukaryota > Metazoa > Chordata > Mammalia > Artiodactyla > Phocoenidae > Neophocaena > Neophocaena asiaeorientalis. The sequence continues at coordinate 2,494,995 of NW_020174712.1, read as the reverse complement.
CAACAGCTAATCAAAGCTATCATTAAAAAAAATTCCATCAACCATGCTGAAGGAAAAGAATGAACTTTCCTTCTATTCTCTCCGTAGAGAATTATATAATAAAAATATCATATGTGGTCTTCCTTCCCCAAAATCCATACTTATTGTGAGAAAAACCCTGGACAAATCCCAATAGAAGGACATTTTACAAAATAAAATAACCAGTATTTCTCAAAACTGTCAAGGTCAAAAACAAGGATCGTCTGAGAAACTGTCACAGCCAAGAGGAGTCTAAGGAGATACAACCACAAAATGTAGTATAGTGTCTGGTCAGAAACAGGAAAAGGACATTAGGTAAAAAATAAGGGAATCTGAATGAGGTATAAACTTTAGTTATAAAAAAGTATCAATGGTGGCTCATTAATGTTAACAAATGTGCCATACTGGGGACTTCCCTGGTGGTCCAGTGGTTAAGATTCCACGCTCCCAATACAGGGGGCCCAGGTTTGATCCTTGGTTGGGGAGCTAGATCTTACATGCTGCAACTAAAAGATCCCATGTGCCACAACTAAAGATCCTGCACCCCGCAACAAAGATCCTATGTGCTACAACTAAGACCTGGCATGGCCAAAAAAAAATTCATTAAAACAAACATCTTGTTTAATTCATTAAAACAAGATGGCAGAGTAGAAGGACATGTGCTCACTCCCTCTTGCGAGAGCACCAGAATCACAACTAACTGCTGAACAATCATTGACAGGAAGACACTGGCACTCAACAGAAAAGATACCCCACATCCAAAGACAAAGGAGAAGTTGCAATGAGATGGTAGGAAGGGCACAATCACAATAAAATCAAATCCCATAACTGCTGGGTGGGTGAGTCACAGCCTGGAGAACACATACACCACAGAAGTCCACCCACTGGAGTGAAGGTTCTGAGCCCCACGTCAGGCATCCCAACCTGGGGGCCTGGCAACAGGAGGAGGAATTCCCAGAGAATCAGACATGGAAGCCTAGCGGGATTTGATTGCAGGACTTCGACAGGACTGGGGGAAACAGGGACTCTACTCTTGAAGGGCACACACAAAGTAGTGTGTGGATTGGGAACAAGGGGAAGGAGCAGTGACCCCAGGGGAGACTTAACCAGACCTACCTGCTAGTGTTGGAGGGTCTCCCGGAGAGGCAGGGGCCAGCTGTGGCTCACCGTGGGGACAAGGACACTGGCAGCAGAAGTTCTGGGAAGTACTCCTTGGCGTGAGCCTTCCCAGAGTCTGCCATTAGCTCCACCAAGGGCCTGCAGGCTCCAGTGCTGGGTCACCTCAGGCCAAACAATGAACATGGAGGGAATTCAGCCCTACCCATCACTAGACAAGCGAATTAAAGTTTTACTAAGCTCTGCCCACCAGAGCTCTACCCACCAACAGTCCCTTCCATCAGGAAACTTACACAAGCCTCTTAGATAGCCTAATGCACCAGAGGGCAGACAGCAGAAGCAAGAAGAACTACAATCGGGCAGCCTGTGGAACAAAAACCACATTCACAGAAAGATAGACAAAATGAAAAGGCAGAGGACGATGTACCAGATGAAGGAACAAGATAAAATCCCAGAAAAACAACTAAATGAAGTGGAGATAGGCAACCTTCCAGAAAAAGAATTCAGAATAATGATAGTGAAGATGATCCAGGACCTCAGAAAAAGAATGGAGGCAAAGATCGAGAAGATGCAAGAAATGTTTAACAAAGACCTAGAAGAATTAAAGAACAAACAGAGATGAACAATACAATAACTGAAATGAAAACTACACTAGAGGGAATCAATACCAGAATAACTGAGGCAGAAGAACAGATAAGTGACCTGAAAGACAGAATGGTGGAAATCACTGCCAAGGAACAGAATAAAGAAAAGAGAATGAAAAGAAATGAAGACAGCCTAAGAGACCTCTGAGACAACATTAAATGCAGTAACATTCGCATTATAGGGGTCCCAGAAGGAGAAGAAAAAGAGAAAGAACCCGAGAAAATATTTGAAGAAATTATGGTCAAAAAATTCCCCAACATGGGAAAGGAAATAGCCACCCAAGTCCAGGAAGCACAGAGGGTCCCAGGCAGGATAAACCCAAGGAGGAACATGCCAAGACACATAGTAATCAAACTGACAAAAATTAAAGACAAAGAAAAATTATTAAAAGCAACAAGGGAAAAATGACAAATAACATACAAGGGAACTCCCATAAGGTTAACAGCTGATTTCTCAGCAGAAACTCTACAAGCCAGAAGGGAGTGGCACGATATATTTAAAGTGATGAAAGGGAAGAACCTATAACCAAGAATACCCAGCAAGGGTCTCATTCAGATTTGATGGAGAAATCAAAAGCTTTCCAGACAAGCAAAAGCTAAGAGAATTCAGCACCACCAAACCAGCTCTACAACAAATGCTAAAGGAACTTCTCTAAGTGAGAAACACAAGAGAAGAAAAGGACATACAAAAACAAACCCAGAACAATTCAGAAAATGGTAATTCAGAACACACATATCAATAATTACCTTAAATGTCAATGGATTAAATGCTTCAACCAAAAGACACAGGCTCACTGAATGGGTACAACAACAAGACCCATATATATGCTGTCTACAAGAGACCCACTTCAGATCTACGGACACATACAGACTGAAAGTGAGGGGATGCAAAAAGATATTCCATGCAAATGGAAGTCAAAAGAAAGCTGGAGTAGTAATAGCAATACTCGTATCAGATAGAATAGACTTTAAAATAAAGGGTGTTACAAGAGACAAGGAAGGACACTACATAATGATCAAGCAATCAATCCAAGAAGAAGATATAACAATTGTAAATATTTATGCACCCAACATAGGAGCACCTCAACACATAAGGCAAATGCTAACAGCTATAAAAGAGGAAATCGACGATATCACAATAATAGTGGGGGATTTTAACACCTCACTTACAGTGATGGACAGATCATCCATACAGAAAATTAATAAGGAAACAAAAGCTTTAAATGACACAATAGACCAGATAGATTTAATTGATATTTATAGGACATTCCATCCCCAAACAGCAGATGACACTTTCTTCCCAAGTGCACATGGAACATTCTCCAGGATAGATCACATCTTGGGTCACAAATCAAGCCTTGGTAAATTTAAGAAAATTGAAATCATTTCAAGCATCTTTTCCAACCACAACGCTATGAGATTAGAAATGAATTACAGGGAAAAAAACATAAAAAACACAAACACATGGAGGCTAAACAATACATTACTAAATAACCAAGAGATCACTAAAGAAATCAAAGAGGAAATCAAAAACTACCTAGAGACAAATGACAATGAAAACACGACCATCCAAAACCTATGAGATGCAGCAAAAGCAGTTCTAAGAGGGAAGTTTATAGCAATACAATCCTACCTCAAGAGACAAGAGAAACCTCAAGTAAACTATCTAATCTAACACCTAAAGGAACTAGAGAAAGAAGAACAAACAAAACCCAAAGTTAGTAGAAGGAAAGAAATCATAAATATTGGAGCAGAAATAAATGAAATAGAAACAAAGGAAACAATAGCAAAGATCAATAAAACTAAAAGCTGGTTCTTTGAGAAGATAAACAAAGTTGATAAAGCTTTAGCCAGACTCATCAGGAAGAGAGGGAGAGAACTCAAATCAATAAATTTAGAAATGAAAAAGGAGAAGTTACAACGGACACCATAGAAATACAAAGCATCATAAGAGACTACTACAAGCAAACACTATGCCAATAAAACTGACAGCCTGGAAGAAATGGACAAATTCTTAGAAAGGTAAAACCTTCCAAGACTGAAGCAGGAAGAAACAGAAAATATGAACAGACCACTCACAAGTGATGAAATTGAAACTGTGATTAAAAATCTTCCAACAAATGAAAATCCAGGACCAGATGGCTTCACAGGTGAATTCTGTCAAACATTTAGAGAAGAGCTAACACCCATCTTTTTCAAACTTTTCCAAAAAATTGAGGAGGAAGGAACACTCCAAAACTCATTCTATGAGGCCACCATCACCCTGATACCAAAACCAGACAAAGATACTACAAAAAAAGAAAATTACAGTCCAATGTCACTGATGAATATAGATGCAAAAATCCTCAACAAAATACTAGCAAACAGAATCCAACAACACATTAAAAGGATCATACACCTTGATCAAGTGGGATTTATCCAAGGGATGCAAGGGTTCTTCAATATACACACCTATGGTCAACTAATCTATGACAAAGGAGCTAAGGGTATACAATGGAGAAAAGACAGTCTCTTCAATAAGTGGTGCCAGGAAAACTGAACAGGTAAATATAAAAGAATGAAATTAGAACACTCCCTAATACCATACACAAAAATAAACTCAAAATGGATTCAAGACCTAAATGTAAGACTGGACACTATAAAACTCTTATAGGAAAACGGGAAGAACACTCTTTGACATAAATCACAGCAAGATCTTTTTTGACCCATCTCCTAGAGTAATGGAAGTAAAAACAAAAATAAACAAATGGGACCTAATGATACCTAAAAGCTTTTGCAAAGCAAAGGAAACTATAAATAAGTCTAAAAGACAACCCTTAGAATGGGTGAAAATATTTGTAAACGAATCAACAGACAAAGGATTAATCTCCAAAATATGTAAACAGCTCAATATTAAAAAAACAAAAAACCCAATCAAAAAATGGGCAGAAGACCTAAATAGACATTTCTCCGAAGACATACAGATGGCCAAGAGGCACATGAAAAGCTGCTGAATATCACTAATTATTAGAGAAATGCAAATCAAAACTACAATTAGGTATCACCTCATGCCAGTTAGAATGGGCATCATCAGAAAATCTACAAACAACAAATGCTGGAGAGGGTGTGGATAAAAGGGAACCTTCCTGCACTGTTGGTGGGAATGTGAATTGATACAGCCACTATGGAGAACAGCATGGAGGTTCCTTATAAAACTAAAAATAGAATTACCATATGACCCAGCAATCCCACTACTGGGCATATACACAGAGGAAACCATAATTCAAAAAGACACATGCACCCCAATGGTCATTGCAACACTATTTACAATAGCCAGGTCATGGCAGCAACCTAAATGCCCATCGACAGAGGAATGGATAAAGAAGATGTGGTACATATATACAATGGAATATTACTCAGCCGTAAAAAGGAACGAAATTGGGTCATTTGTCGAGACGTGGATGGATCTAGAGACTGTCATACAGAGTGAAGTAAGTCAGAAAGAGAATAACAAAAATCATATATTAACGCATATTTGTGGAATCTAGAAAAATGGTACAGATTAACCGGTTTGCAGGGCAGAAACAGAGGCACATGTAGAGAAGTAACATATGGACACCAAGGGGGGAAAGTGGTGGGGTGTGTGTGTGCGATGAATTGGGAGATTGGGATTGACATATATAATATGTATAAAATGGATAACTAATGAGAACCTGCTGCATAAAAAGATAAATTCTAAAATTCAATAAATAAATATTTTTTTTAAAAAAATGAAGATTAAAAACAGTAAAAAAATAAGAGAGAGATAACTAATAAGAACCTGCTGTATAAAAAAATAAATAAAATTAAATTAAAAAAAAAAAGACACATGCACTCAAATGTTCATTGCAGCAGTATTTACAATAGCCAGGTCATGGCAGCAACCTAAATGCCCATCGACAGACGAATGGATAAAGAACATGTGGTACATATATACAATGGAATACTACTCAGCCATAAAAAGAACAAAACTGGGTCATTTGTGGAGAAGTGTATGGACCTAGAGACTGTCATACAGAGTAAAGTAAGTCAGAAGGAGAAAGACAAATATCGTATATTAATACATATATGTGGAATCTAGAAAAATGATACAGATGAACCGATTTGCAAGGCAGAAACAGAGGCACAGATGTAGAGAACAAACGTATGGACACCAAGGAGGAGAGCGGGGGGTGGGGTGGGGTGGGATGAACTGGGAGATTGGGATGGACATATATACACTAATATGTATGAAATAGATAACTAATAAGAACCTGCTGCATAAAAAATAAAATTCAAGAATAAAAAAAGAAAAGAAAGCAAAAACTAAAAGCAAATATACCATACTAATGTTAGATATTAATAATAGCAGAAATTGGGTGTGGGGTTTATGGAAATTCTGCAATTTTTCTGTAAATCTAAAACTGTTCTAAAAAATAAATTTTAGGACTTCCCTGGTGGCACAGTGGTTAAGAACCCACCTGCCAATGCAGGGGACACAGATTTGAGCCCTGGTCCGGGAAGATCCCACATGCCACGGAGCAACTAAGCCCATGCGCCACAACTATTGAGCCTGTGCTCTAGAGTCCGTGAGCCACAACTACTGAGCCCATGTGCCACAACTACTGAAGTCCATGTGCCTAGAGCCCGTGCTCTGCAACAAGAGAAGCCACTGCAATGAGAAGCCTGCGCACCGCAACGAAGAGTAGCCCCCGCTCACCACAACTAGAGAAAGCCCGCGCGCAGCAACGAAGACCCAACACAGACAAAAATAAATAACTAATAAATAAATAAACTTTAAAAAAATCTCATATAAAGAAGCAATTAATGAGTATGCAGCCAAAATGGTAGGGGTAAAAACTTATTATAGAGGTCGGAAAAAATTAATAAAATGTTTAGATTTCTCCTAGTTTTTGTGAAGTGTATGGTGTTATAAAGTTTTAAAATTTGAAATTTATTTTTATTTCTTGTTTCAATCTATAGAAACTTTCTCTTTTGTATTCAACTTTGTAATTTTCTTAAGGAGGCCCCCTAAATTACATAAACTTCCAGTTCCACAAAACCTGGATCCATGCTTGTTTGATCATGTGTGAATAGTTAGAAAAGTATGTCCAGTTCAACAACTGAGTACGTACTGTGTGTAAATAGTATGCTAGGACTTGCATAGGCGTGTGGGGTGGTGGTGGTTTATGAAGATTAATAGGATACAGTGCCTGCTCTCCAGACACTTACAGTTTCATGGGGGAGGCGGTTATATGTCTAACGTAGATGTCTACTGATGCCAACCCTTTCTTTAACCATCCACCTCCCAAGGTCTGGAAGTAAAAGCACATTGGCCATTATTACTTACTTAATTTTTTTATTTTAGCTGTGCCGGGTCTTAGTTGCATCACGCAGGATCTTCATTGCGGCATGCGAGATTTTTTAGTTGCGGCATACAAACTCTTAGTTGTGGCATGCATGCGAGATGTAGTTCCCCGACCAGGGATCAAACCTGGGCCCCCTGTATTGGGAGCGCATAGTCTTACCCACTGGACCACCAGGGAAGTCCCAGCCATTTTTTTTAATTGTTCATACATTTAAAAAATTTTTTTATTGGAATATAGTTGCTTTACAATCCAGCCATTATTAACTGATGTGGCTTAGTTCAGAGGACCATGCTCAAAAGCAACAGATGTAGACGATTAATAATCATCACAACTTCACAGGGGACAACTGTACGTGAGGGCTTTGGAGACAAGGCCATTGTCAACCTGCCCCTCAGCTTGTCTCCAAAGGAGGACTTTGACTCACTTTAGCTTCTCTAGAAGATTGATGTAGATTTAGATCTAGCTGGAATTAGCCACAAAATTCTAATCAAGCCAAAATGTAATGGGGGTGAGAACAACTGAGAAGACTCAAGCTTCTGTTAGGAAATTCGTTGCACTGAAACATCCAGTTGGCTCTTGGTCGCTCAGGTAGAGAGTCTTTTGGAAGAAATAAAGTAGAAAAGAGGTTTGAGACTGGATTCCTACTTCTACGCGAGTCACAAAATGGAACCCCCAGCTGTGGAGTCTGGAACTTTCATTTAATGAGAAGACTGAGGCCAGAGGATGGCAGTCCTTGTGACACCCTTCTAAGGTCCGTACTCTTAATCTCGTTTTACAGAGGATGGAATGGGGCTTTATGCAGGTTGGCCCAATCCCAAAGCCTGTGTTCTCAACTTCTGTGCAATACTGCCACCCATCATGTCTGTATCTGATGGTCACAGGACAACCCCATAAACTGTGAAAGTTTTTGAAATGATTACAGAGCAAAGGTTTTTTAAAAAGTCTTTGTGACCACCTAGAAGGGTGGGATAGGGAGGGTGGGAGGGAGACGCAAGAGGGTGGGGATATGGGGATATATGTATATGTATAGCTGATTCACTTTGTTATACAGCAGAAACTAATAAAACATTGTAAAGCAATTATACTCCAATAAAGATGTTAAAAAGAAGTGTTAGTGCTGAAAAGGACCTGAGAAATTATTTCTTCTAGCCCCCTTAATTCCTGAGGGGAAACCTGCACTTCTGGGGAGTGAAGTTTCTTCCCAGCGTCACAGAGTAGCTTCTGCCAGCAGGCTAGGAATCGAGATGCAATCCCCGGTTGTGTGCCAGGCCCGGTCTAGAGCCTGAATTAAGGGCTAGAACCCAGGGACAGGCATGCTCATTAGGAGAAAAGTGTCCCTGGAGAGGGAAGGGATAAGAGGAGGCAGCCAATGACAACTGTGACATGTTATGGGTGGAATTGAGGGCGCCCCCCCATTTATACGTTGAAGTATTAATCCCTAGGACCTCAGAATGTGACCTTATCTGGAGATAGAGTCTTTACAGAGGTAATCATGTTAAAGTGAGGTCATTATTGTGGACCCTAATCCAGTTGGACTGGTGTCCTTATATGGAGAAATCTGGACACAGGCACATATGGAGGTAAAGCCACACAAAGAGACATAGGGAGAGAAGAGGACAGCTCTAGAGAGAGGCCTGGAACAGAGTCTCCCCCACACAGCCTTCAGAGGGAACCAACTCTGCTCTCACCTTGATTTTGAACATCTAGCCTCCAGAACTGTAAGACGATACTTTTCTGTTGCTTAAGCCACCCAGTTTGTGGCACTTAGTTATGGTTGCCCCAGCAAACTACTGCACCACAGACCTTGGGAAGCATCTGAGGAGGCACCGGGGCTGAAGGACCGGCAGGAGAAGTCAGGGGGCAAAGGAGGGGCTGATATGATGAAATTATGGGTGCGGAGAAGGAGACACAGGCAGAGATCTAAATCCAGGATTAGCAAGTGGAACATACAAACGAAAGTGGAGTCCATTTTTTTCTTTTAAGTGGAGAGCCAAGATCTAGCCGATCTAGATGAGAAGGGGGCCTAGGAGAAGTGAGCTGTTACAGAGGCCGCTGGGGTGTGGGCTGCCTCACCATCAGCTTCTGGAGCAGTGAGAGAAGCCCAGGGGGAAGTCCTTAGGAGATTATCGTGGAGTCAGCTGCAGTCCGCTTTGAGGTCTCCGTGAGCACAAGTTCACCAGAATGTTAAGTACAAGTACACTTGCACGGCCTGACTATTATGGACGTGCTCTGGAGGCCGACTGCCTGAGTTCCCAGTGACTTTTGCCCTCACTAGCATTCAACCTCTCTGGGCCTCAGTTTCTGAATCTGTGAAAAGGGAATAATGACTGCACCCACCTCATAGGGTTATGATGAAGATTCAATAAAATAATGTGTGTGAAATGTTTCAGTAAAAGTTATCTGTCATTATTAGAGGTGTTTATTACAACAATAACTCTTCTCCTGCCTCCAATTCCAAGCAGTACTAGATAAAAGCCCTCCACGCACTGCGGGGCACAAGCGCCACTGTAACCGGGACCACCGGTATTAGAGGTTAAGGATACTGGCAGGCCACAGGTGCTAAGAGGAAAAATAACATTTGGGCTCCGAGCCTGAAAAAAATTGCGTTGGCTTCTGAAAGCCCCAAATCGGCATCGCATGCTCACAGACAGAAGTCCTCAAAATAGCACAGCCAGGACTGAGCAGTGGACAGGCCACAAGAATTGTCAGGTGAACACTGCCCTTGAGCCATGTCGAGCATGCGCTCTGCTCCACCTATACCTGGGCTCATCTGTCCGGGTTGCTTCATGTCCAGGGCTCTGCAGAAATCCAGACCAGAGCCTTCCCAGCCAGGGAGTGTGGCGAAACTCTATGTGGGGGCCGTAGTGAAACCAGGTTAAAAGGGGTTACGCACGTCGCTGCCAACTTAAATAGGAAAGGAAAGTCCTCGGGCCCCCAGGGCCCCTCCCTGCAAAAGCCCCTCCCGCCAAGGAGTCAGCGGGGCACGCGGTTGCGGGTGGAAAACGCAAAACGGCGTTTCCCGGCCGCCGCAGCACCGCAGCCTTCCGGGCTGAGCCACCACAATTTACCCCTTGCCCTTCCTCGAACTCATTATGAAATCCACGGCAGTTCGGATGACTAGAGATACGTGCGCCCTGGGACACTCCGTGCCCTCCCGG